>NC_133534.1:214978595-215294808 GCF_048544455.1 Silene latifolia | reverse complement strand
TTACACAACGAGTCACAAGGACTAATAAACAAGGAAAATTTGTTCACACAACGAGTCACAAGGACTAATGAACAAGGAGAAATGGTTCACACAACGAGTCACATGGACTAATGAACAAGGAGAAAGGGTTCACACAACGAGTCACATGGACTAATGAACAAGGACAACTGGTTCACATAACGAGTCCCAAGGACTAATGAACAAGGACCAGCGGTTCACACAACGAGTCACAAGAACTAAAGAACAAAGATAAATGGTTTACACTACGAGTCACAAAGAACTAATAAACAAGGAAAATTTGTTAACACAACGAGTCGCAAGGACTAATTAACAAGGAGAAATGGTTCACACAACGAGTCACATGGACTAATGAACAAGGAGAAAGGGCACACACAATGAGTCACATTGACTAATGAACAAGGACAACTGGTTCACACAATAAGACACAAGGACTAATGAACCAGGACAAGCGGTTCACACAACGAGTCACAAGGACTAAAGAACAAGGATAAATGGTTTACACAATGAGTCACAAAGACAAGGATAAATGGTTTATACAACGAGTCACAAGGACAAATAAACAAGGAAAATTTGTTCACACAACGAGTCACAAGGACTAATGAACAAGGAGAAATGGTTCACACAACGAGTCACATGGACTAATGAACAAGGACAAATCGTTCACACAACGAGTCACAAAGACTAATGAACAAGTAGAAAGCATTCACACAACAAGTCACATGGACTAATGAACAAGGACAACTGGTTCACACAACAAGTCACAATGACAAATGAACAAGGACAATCTGTTCACACAACGAGTCACAAGGACTAATGAACAAGGACAAGCGGTTCACACAACGAGTCACAAGGACTAAAGAATAAGGATAAATGGTTTACACAACGAGTCACAAGGACTAATAAACAAGGAAAATTTGTTCACACAACGAGTCACAAGGACTAATGAACAAGGAGAAATGGTTCACACAACGAGTCACATGGACTAATGAACAAGGACAACTGGTTCACATAACGAGTCACAAGGACTAATGAACAAGGACCAGCGGTTCACACAACGAGTCACAAGGACTAAAGAACAAAGATAAATGGTTTACACAACGAGTCACAAAGACAAGGATAAATGGTTTACACAACGAGTCACATGAACTAATAAACAAGGAAAATTTGTTAACATAACGAGTCACAAGGACTAATTAACAAGGAGAAATGGTTCACACAACGAGTCACATGGACTAATGAACAAGGACAAATGGTTCACACAACGAGTCACAAAGACTAATGAACAAGGAGAATTGATTCACACAACTAGTCACTTGGACAAATGAATAAGGACAAATGGTTCACACAACTAGTCACAAGGACTAATAAACAAGGAGAAATGGTTTACACAACGAATCTTAAGGACTAAAGAACAAGGATAAATTGTTCACACAACGAATCACAAAGACTAATGAACAAGGAGAAAGGGTTCACACAACGAGTCACATGGACTAATGAACAAGGACAACTGGTTCACACAACGAGTCACAAGGACTAATGAACAAGGACAAATGGTTCACACAACGAGTCACAAGGACTAAAGAACAAGGACAAATGGTTTACACAACGAGTCACAATGACAAGGATAAATGGTTTACACAACGAGTCACTAGGACTAATGAACAAGGACAAATGGTTCACACAACGAAAATAAGGAAAAATTGTTCACACAACGAGTCACAAGGACTAATGAACAAGGACAAATTGTTCACACAACGAGTCACAAGGACTAATGAACAGGGAGAAAGGAT
Organism: Silene latifolia; assembly: GCF_048544455.1. NCBI lineage: Eukaryota > Viridiplantae > Streptophyta > Magnoliopsida > Caryophyllales > Caryophyllaceae > Silene > Silene latifolia. The sequence goes on along the minus strand of NC_133534.1, from coordinate 215,292,997 downwards.
TCACACAACGAGTCACATGGACTAACAAACAAGGACAATCGGTTCACACAACGAGTCACAAGGACTAATGAACAAGGACAAGCGGTTCACACAACGAGGCAGAAGGACTAATGAACAAGGACAAGCGGTTCACACAACGAGTCACATGGACTAAAGAACAAGGATAAATGGTTTACACAAAGAGTCATAAAGACAAGGATAAATGGTTTACACAACGAGTCACAAGGACTAATAAACAAGGACAACTGGTTCACATAACGAGTCACAAGGACTAATGAACAAGGACCAGCGGTTCACACAACGAGTCACAAGGACTAAAGAACAAAGATAAATGGTTTACACTACGAGTCACAAAGAACTAATAAACAAGGAAAATTTGTTAACACAACGAGTCGCAAGGACTAATTAACAAGGAGAAATGGTTCACACAACGAGTCACATGGACTAATGAACAAGGAGAAAGGGCACACACAATGAGTCACATTGACTAATGAACAAGGACAACTGGTTCACACAATGAGACACAAGGACTAATGAACCAGGACAACCGGTTCACACAACGAGTCACAAGGACTAAAGAACAAGGATAAATGGTTTACCCAATGAGTCACAAAGACAAGGATAAATGGTTTATACAACGAGTCACAAGGACTAATAAACAAGGAAAATTTGTTCACACAACGAGTCACAAGGACTAATGAACAAGGAGAAATGGTTCACACAACGAGTCACATGGACTAATGAACAACGAGAAAGGGTTCACACAACGAGTAACATGGACTAATGAACAAGGACAACTGGTTCACACGAGTCACAAGGACTAATGAACAAGGACAAATGGTTCACACAACGAGTCACAAGCACTAAAAAACAAGGACAAATGCTTTACACAACGAGTCACAACGACAAGGATAAATGGTTTACACAACGAGTCACATGAACTAATAAACAAGGAAAATTTGTTAACACAACGAGCCACAAGGACTAATTAACAAGAAGAAATGGTTCATACAACGAGTCACATGGACTAATGAACAAGGACAAGGGGTTCACACAAAGAGTCACAAGGACTAATGAATAAGGATAAATGGTTTACACAACGAGTCACAAGGACTAATAAACAAGGAAAATTTGTTCACACAACGAGTCACAAGGACTAATGAACAAGGAGAAATGGTTCACACAACGAGTCACATGGACTAATGAACAAGGAGAAAGGGTTCACACAACGAGTCACATGGACTAATGAACAAGGACAATGGTTCACACAACGAGTCCGAAGGACTAATGAACAAGGACCAGCGGTTCACACAACGAGTCACAAGAACTAAAGAACAAAGATAAATGGTTTACACTACGAGTCACAAAGAACTAATAAACAAGGAAAATTTGTTAACACAACGAGTCGCAAGGACTAATTAACAAGGAGAAATGGTTCACACAACGAGTCACATGGACTAATGAACAAGGAGAAAGGGCACACACAATGAGTCACATTGACTAATGAACAAGGACAACTGGTTCACACAATAAGACACAAGGACTAATGAACCAGGACAAGCGGTTCACACAACGAGTCACAAGGACTAAAGAACAAGGATAAATGGTTTACACAATGAGTCACAAAGACAAGGATAAATGGTTTATACAACGAGTCACAAGGACAAATAAACAAGGAAAATTTGTTCACACAACGAGTCACAAGGACTAATGAACAAGGAGAAATGGTTCACACAACGAGTCACATGGACTAATGAACAAGGACAAATCGTTCACACAACGAGTCACAAAGACTAATGAACAAGTAGAAAGCATTCACACAACAAGTCACATGGACTAATGAACAAGGACAACTGGTTCACACAACAAGTCACAATGACAAATGAACAAGGACAATCTGTTCACACAACGAGTCACAAGGACTAATGAACAAGGACAAGCGGTTCACACAACGAGTCACAAGGACTAAAGAATAAGGATAAATGGTTTACACAACGAGTCACAAGGACTAATAAACAAGGAAAATTTGTTCACACAACGAGTCACAAGGACTAATGAACAAGGAGAAATGGTTCACACAACGAGTCACATGGACTAATGAACAAGGACAACTGGTTCACATAACGAGTCACAAGGACTAATGAACAAGGACCAGCGGTTCACACAACGAGTCACAAGGACTAAAGAACAAAGATAAATGGTTTACACAACGAGTCACAAAGACAAGGATAAATGGTTTACACAACGAGTCACATGAACTAATAAACAAGGAAAATTTGTTAACATAACGAGTCACAAGGACTAATTAACAAGGAGAAATGGTTCACACAACGAGTCACATGGACTAATGAACAAGGACAAATGGTTCACACAACGAGTCACAAAGACTAATGAACAAGGAGAATTGATTCACACAACTAGTCACTTGGACAAATGAATAAGGACAAATGGTTCACACAACTAGTCACAAGGACTAATAAACAAGGAGAAATGGTTTACACAACGAATCTTAAGGACTAAAGAACAAGGATAAATTGTTCACACAACGAATCACAAAGACTAATGAACAAGGAGAAAGGGTTCACACAACGAGTCACATGGACTAATGAACAAGGACAACTTGTTCACACAACGAGTCACAAGGACTAATGAACAAGGACAAATGGTTCACACAACGAGTCACAAGGACTAAAGAACAAGGACAAATGGTTTACACAACGAGTCACAATGACAAGGATAAATGGTTTACACAACGAGTCACTAGGACTAATGAACAAGGACAAATGGTTCACACAACGAAAATAAGGAAAAATTGTTCACACAACGAGTCACAAGGACTAATGAACAAGGACAAATTGTTCACACAACGAGTCACAAGGACTAATGAACAGGGAGAAAGGATTCACACAACGAGTCACATGGACTAACAAACAAGGACAATCGGTTCACACAACGAGTCACAAGGACTAATGAACAAGGACAAGCGGTTCACACAACGAGGGAGAAGGACTAATGAACAAGGACAAGCGGTTCACACAACGAGTCACATGGACTAAAGAACAAGGATAAATGGTTTACACAAAGAGTCATAAAGACAAGGATAAATGGTTTACACAACGAGTCACAAGGACTAATAAACAAGGACAACTGGTTCACATAACGAGTCACAAGGACTAATGAACAAGGACCGGCGGTTCACACAACGAGTCACAAGGACTAAAGAACAAAGATAAATGGTTTACACTACGAGTCACAAAGAACTAATAAACAAGGAAAATTTGTTAACACAACGAGTCGCAAGGACTAATTAACAAGGAGAAATGGTTCACACAACGAGTCACATGGACTAATGAACAAGGAGAAAGGGCACACACAATGAGTCACATTGACTAATGAACAAGGACAACTGGTTCACACAATGAGACACAAGGACTAATGAACCAGGACAACCGGTTCACACAACGAGTCACAAGGACTAAAGAACAAGGATAAATGGTTTACCCAATGAGTCACAAAGACAAGGATAAATGGTTTATACAACGAGTCACAAGGACTAATAAACAAGGAAAATTTGTTCACACAACGAGTCACAAGGACTAATGAACAAGGAGAAATGGTTCACACAACGAGTCACATGGACTAATGAACAACGAGAAAGGGTTCACACAACGAGTAACATGGACTAATGAACAAGGACAACTGGTTCACACGAGTCACAAGGACTAATGAACAAGGACAAATGGTTCACACAACGAGTCACAAGCACTAAAAAACAAGGACAAATGCTTTACACAACGAGTCACAACGACAAGGATAAATGGTTTACACAACGAGTCACATGAACTAATAAACAAGGAAAATTTGTTAACACAACGAGCCACAAGGACTAATTAACAAGAAGAAATGGTTCACACAACGAGTCACATAGACTAATAAACAAGGAGATAGGGTTCACACAATGAGTCACATTGACTAATGAACAAGGACAACTGGTTCACGCAACGAGACACAAGGACTAATGAACCAGGACAAGCGGTTCACACAACGAGTCACAAGGACTAAAGAACAAGGATAAATGGTTTACACAATGAGTCACAAAGACAAGGATAAATGGTTTAGACAACGAGTCACAAGGACTAATAAACAAGGAAAATTTGTTCACACAATGAGTCACAAGGACTAATGAACAAGGACAAATCGTTCACACAACGAGTCACAAAGACTAATGAACAAGTAGAAAGGATTCACACAACAAGTCACATGGACTAATGAACAAGGACAACTGGTTCACACAACAAGTCACAATGACAAATGAACAAGGACAATCTGTTCACACAACGAGTCACAAGGACTAATGAACAAGGACAAGCGGTTCACACAACGAGTCACAAGGACTAAAGAATAAGGATAAATGGTTTACACAACGAGTCACAAGGACTAATAAACAAGGAAAATTTGTTCACACAACGAGTCACAAGGACTAATGAACAAGGAGAAATGGTTCACACAACGAGTCACAAGGACTAATGAACAAGGACAAATGGTTCACACAACGAGTCACAAGGACTAAAGAACAAGGACAAATGCTTTACACAACGAGTCACAAAGACAAAGATAAATGGTTTACACAACGAGTCACATGAACTAATAAACAAGGAAAATTTGTTAACACAACGAGCCACAAGGACTAATTAACAAGGAGAAATGCTTCACACAAGGAGTCACATAGACTGATGTACAAGGAGATAGGGTTCACACAATGAGTCACATTGACTAATGAACAAGGACAACTGGTTCACGCAACGAGACACAAGGACTAATGAACCAGGATAAGCGGTTCACACAACGAGTCACAAGGACTAAAGAACAAGGATAAATGGTTTACACAATGAGTCACAAAGACAAGGATAAATGGTTTACACAACGAGTCACAAGGACTAATAAACAAGGAAAATTTGTTCACACAACGAGTCACAAGGACTAATGAACAAGGAGAAATGGTTCACACAACGAGTCACATGGACTAATGAACAAGGAGAAAGGGTTCACATAATGAGTAACATTGACTAATGAACAAGGACAACTGGTTAACACAACGAGTCACAAGGACTAATGAACAAGGACAAATGGTTCACACAACGAGTAACATGGACTAATGAACAAGGACAACTGGTTCACACAATGAGTCACAAAGACAAGGATAAATGGTTTACACAACCAGTCACAAGGACTAATGAACAAGGACAAATGGTTCACACAACGAAAACAAGGAAAAATTGTTCACACAACGAGTCACAAGGACTAATGAACAAGGACAAATCATTCACACAACGAGTCACAAAGACTAATGAACAAGTAGAAAGGATTCACACAACGAGTCACATTGACTAATGAACAAGGACAACTGGTTCACACAACGAGTCACAATGACAAATGAACAAGGACAAGCTGTTCACAGGATTGCAAGAATCTACAAAACTCAAGACATGTATTGAATACATTCCTTCTAATTGAAGAAGTGGGTTTTTAGATTCACTTGCTATATGTATATCATCATAATGAAACACAATCCCTAAGAAGATCCAAATAGACTTAAGCATTTCAACTAGTGCAAAACCCTTTGCCACCAATCAAGGTTTGATATCTAACAATCCACTTGAAATTTATTTCGGATTTTCATGGCTCTAAGCCTTGTATTGAGTTGTGACTTAAACACTCTTATGTAAGTCATATGTTCATTACTTTCCAGAAGTAATCAAATTGAATCAAACAATTTCTTTGTAAGTTGCAAGCTCTTTACTTTCTAAAAGTAACACTAATTCATCATCTTCAACAAGTGATAACTTTAACCTCCTAGGTTTTGAAGAAACAACGTCTTACACAAAATGTCTCATGTCGCCAAGAAAGACCAGTTTCTTGTGACATAACATTCTTTGTGGCTCTTGAATAATTTCTCCCACTCTGTCTTCTAGTAATAAACTAGTATTTTAGAAAGACAGCTTCACGAGCCACAAACCCGTTGTACTCGTGATTATAATAAGGAAAAAATGAACATTTGTTTCTTTTGAAAACTTACAAACATGGTATCCTATCATTTGATATCTCATATGATTTGTTTTAGATTTAGTGAAAAAATAATTTAAACAAAATGATTAAATTCCCAAAAGGATCAAGTAACTCAAAGTAACTTGATTGAAGTTCAAACCATATTGAATAGCATTTGATTTCTTATCCAACCACACATTGTCCCATAATGTGTGTTAAGAGAGATTAACTTGCGATACTATATCACATTTTATTTGGCTTATATCAAAGTCTTCACTTTGATAATCCCATCACGACTAAATCGTGATTCCTTGAACTCTTTGAACTTCTTCAAAGATTTCTCTATTTACCTTATTAAGTGAACACATTAGCGTCAACTTAAATCGTTGGTAAAAGAAAATGATCAACCTATTTTGGATCAATGATTTACAACCTCGATCTCCTTTTCAACCAAAAGGCACGAGGCATCTTGCCTTGAATACAAGATACGCATATACCATAAGATTAACAATCTAATGGTTTCAAGAGTACTCGATAACTCTTTGCGTTTATCATTCCATAATTTAAGGTTTAATCTTGGGTTACCAATTTGAGTCTTGCATCATCTATATGATATATTATTCTAGTTTGTTTTAGAATATAATCACCTTGATAATGGGTTAGCCATACATCAACTCATGGTGTATAGGGTCACAAAAGTGAAACCTCTTTTGTATCTTAACAAGTTTATATTCTTATTTAGAGTTTATTCACTTAATAGTCATAATTAAGGTCGACAATAAACCCAAAACTAGATTGAGTACACAATGACTTTATCTCTCGACATCATTGTTGCTAGTCGTCATATTCTAATCATCCTATGTATCAAACATAATGATGAAAACCACCATTGGTTTCTAATATTGACGAAGTAGTACTAGCAAAATTTATGTCAATCAAATAAATAAAGAACTAAGTCTTATTAGATGTCCCATAACTAACTTGCTTATTCTTTAACAACTTGGGGTAGTTTCCTTTCTAGTGTCCAACACTTCTAAAATGGGAACTTTTATCGGTCGAAATTGATAGGTTTAATAAAGTTATTCCCAATAACTTTACTTTTGCCTTTATCTTGTCAATTCCTTTCCAATCTTTACTTCCTGAACCTCGTCCTTTCTTAACAATTAAGAGAATGCTCCCACTCATTTCAATGAATCTGTGCTTAGAGAAGCAAAAAATTAATTTCATGAAGACTACTCTTCAATTTGTTTGTTTATTCTTAAAACTTTCATTGAAGTGGTTGCGGTATTTTGGTCAATTTTGATTTCAAACAAATCTAGTTACCAAAATGATGTAACGTTTCAAGGTACTTAACCCAATTAAGCATATGAGAAACAATTCATTGTAAGTACATATGTTAGTCAAGAATAAAAAACTCTTTTGATCACGAATGACTTTTATCTATACTCTTCACAAGAGATCCTTACAATGGATAATACGAGGTTTTTAGAAGAAAAATTCAAGTCTTGTCTTTAGTTACGATGTTTTAATGGATATTTGAATCAAAAATCGAAATGATATCGTATATGAATTGTGGTAAAGAAATAGAACAATATGATAACGGAATAGTGGAAAAACTTAACATTTATCGTTTTATTAATACTTGTAAATAACAAGTAAAGCATTTACATAGTGACCTCTACCCAACTATGATAAATGATTCCAAGATCCAAATTCATATTAACTTGGGCATCGGTAAAGCCGAATACAACCCTCACCAATATAACTCGGTGGATTAACTCTTTAATCGATTCTACTTTTAGAACTCTTGGTCGATAAAATTACATTAATATATATCTTTAGCCCGAAACACATCCGGCAACCGTCGAGAATACTTTCGTTGAGTTCAACCCAAATTTCGAATAAATGTGTCCATGATCCAAATTTACATCAACTTGGGCATCGGTAAAGCCGAATACAACCCTTATCTTTATAAATTCGGTGGGTAGACATTTATCACCCACTTCCCCTACGTAACATGGTTTGTACCCCGATAGGGCCGAGTGCACTCCCTCATGAAATAGGTTTTCATGGTTTCTACTTTTTTGGTAAGGCTAAGTCTCAATTGTTTATTTAAGCGAGAGGTCATGTCAATTTATTATCTATCACGTTTTAAGTGAACTAAAGCGGTGAACTACGATAATTGTAATTGACACGGTCGATATACTCGATTTAATGATAATGCATGTTTTAGTTATGGCGATTTAGCGATGCATGCGACATATAAATAAAATGCAAAGCATAAATTAAATCCTAGTATGACCTTCCTAAAATAGTAAATATAATAAACTATTACAAATTCGGAAACCAACTCCATTGGTCCCTTGAACTTCGGTTTTGGCACGCATCTCGAGGTAACACCGTTTTTAATGGATCGCCTTCTTGAGTTGCACCGTCTTCAAGAATCTCCGGAATAAATAAATTACATAACAAATTACATAATTTCCTATTATACATTTGTAATTAAAATAAAATAAATCTATTAAATTACAAAACGGTGATACGAGATCACAATAAATTACAACCGAATCGATATTCCCATACATTTCGGGTAATACCAATTAAAAAACTAAGGCCATACTTAGTAAAGATTACATAATTCAAAAATTACATAAAATAAAATTATGACAATCATAAATAAAATGCAGCATTATAATATGTATGAACATGGCCAATTTTATGCTAAATCGCCTTTAAGGAGCCAATATCGTATATTAATCGGTTTTTACGGATTTGTGTGATTTAACATTTTATAATCACAATAATTACATAAATTCATATTTATGTACAAGTTAATTACCTTAACCAACTTAGGACTGAAAATTAGTCTCCACTAACATTTGACAATAATTAACTTATATTTCTTAATATTGTTCATAAAAGGACTTAAAATTACAATATAATGACATAAACTTCAAATAAATCATAAAAATTTCAAATAAATTTGAAATTTGAAATTTAAACTCATGAACATTCTGGAAAAAAAAACCATGACACTCATAATATTCAAAAACTTAGGTTAAAAATTTCGAAATTTATCGGGAAAAACAATGTTGCGGTTAATCGGATTTATCAATTATAATCATAAAAATATGAGAAAATTATATTTATCAACTTTTAAATTTTAGATCTGAAATATATGATAAAATTCAACATGTGACGTTTTTCCTTAGTCATGAAGTATGTTGTAGCAATTTTTACTAATTAAAGTCACTATTTATGTGATTTTTCATCAAAAATTTATATATCATGCATAAAGACTTCATTATAGCCAAATATTTTACACACATCTTGTAAAATTTCATGTGACAACATACTAAATTTATATGACCAGATTCGAAACATAACTCATATTAACCTAATTTCTCATTTAAATTCGATTTTATCATGAAAAATCCATATTTCGAGCATAAGAACTCATAAAATTATGAAAAATTACAGGTCATCTAAATATAATATATGTGAAAACATATCCAAAAACCACTGGAAAAAACGAAGTGTAGCTAATTTTAGTCCAAAAAAGACATTTTTATTATAAAATCACATTTTAATGCCATTATAATATAAAATGAACAATAAAAATCCATAAATTAACCAAAATATCCTAAATACATTTTAGGATCAGAAACTTTAACATGCATAATTGATTTCGTGAGATATCATAATAAACACAAATTTATAAGTTTTATATGTTAATCGTATAACTCGGAAAAACAATAACCGATTTGCATGCAAACAACCTAACGCTCATGATACCGCTTGTTAGAAATCTATATCTCATTATACTCAACATATTCATATATGTTTCACTTTAATTTAGTCATAAAATTAATTAGATCTTATGCATGCAAACATAAATAAATATAGAGAAGAAATCGTCATTCTTACATTGAGATTTTAGATCAAAGGGCACAAGTAAGATCTCCTTCTTACTTGTTCTTGAGCTTTCCTTATATGGATGAACAAGATTCAAGTTTAGAATCTCTCCCAAAAGCATATACCCAAGGAACACCCTTAAAACCAATATTATTATGATCTAGTAATAATATTAATCATACTTAAATTTGACACAAAAATGTTATTTTTGCTGTTGAAATTTCGGTTCAAGAGGGAGTATGTGAGAGTTTATTTTTGCTCTTAAGCATCATCTCAAAAACTAGAGAGAAGAACTAATTTTTTAGACTAGAATGAATAATAGATTAAAGAAGAGAAAAACTCTCTCCTTTTCTTATGGGTGGCCGAAAAAGATGGCCTTGGGTAGCATGCCCAATGCCTTTTATTTGTGCTCTTCTCAAAAGCTAGGTTTGCATGGCTACTAGTAAGATATAATCATTGTGTTTTCCACTTAAGATAAAAACACAATATATATCTTACACACCCTCCATTATTTCGGCACATTCAACATAAAATGGATGGTCCATTTTATTTTGTCATTTGTCAACTGTAACATATGTGACATGTTACTTGACATATGAAATTGTAATGTATTTTTAACATATTAAAAATCAACATACTCATAAAATATGTCATATACAAAATCGACTAGTAATTCGTAATTACTTGTACCAAAATGGTTTATCAATTATAAATCACAATATCTTGTATTTATAATAAATCATTCATTCAATCTTAATTCAATATCAATTGTTTCGTAAACAATAATTTTATCCAAGTAATAAAACAATTCGGTTACTTAGACCGTATCTAATTTAATAAAATTACAATAAGACACGTAAACTTAACTCACAAATCACCCGTCAATTTTAAGCAATTTAATGAACTCGTATCGGCATACGATTAATTAAATAATCAATTAAGAGTATTTCCCTATAGGTATGACCTAAGGAGATCAACTGATCACCACCGTCGCACGACAGTAATGTCAAACTCTAGTCAGCCAATCATTACCGATATGTGTGGACCAGTTGACTGTAAAATATTACATCCCACATGTATTCTTAAAACGAGATTTAAACATGTGATCATCATGATCAACAATTGTGATCGCATTATTGTCGGAGGACACATATTCCAACAATAAGGACTAATGAACAAGGAGAAATGGTTCACACAACGAGTCACATGGACTAATGAACAAGGAGAAAGGGTTCACACAACGAGTCACATGGACTAATGAACAAGGACAACTGGTTCACACAACGAGTCACACAGACTAAAGAACAAGGATAAATGGTTTACACAACGAGTCACAAAGACAAGGATAAATGGTTTACACAACGAGTCACATGGACTAATAAACAAGGAAAATTTGTTAACACAACGAGTCAGAAGGACTAATTAATAAGGACAAATGGTTCACACAACGAGTCAAATGGACTAATGAACAAGGAGAAAGGGTTTACACAATGAGTCACATTGACTAATGAACAAGGACAATTGGTTCACACAACGAGTCACAAGGACTAATGAACAAGGACAAGCAGTTCACACAACGAGTCACAAGGACTAAAGAACATCATTAGTCCTTGTGACTCGTTGTGTGAACAGTTTGTCCTTGTTCATTAGTCCTTGTGAATGCTTGTGTGAACAATTTTTTCTTGTTTTCGTTGTGTGAACAATTTGTCCTTGTTCATTAGTCCTTGTGACTCGTTGTGTAAACCATTTATCCTTGTCTTTGTAACTCGTTGTGTAAACCATTTATCCTTGTTATTTAGTCCTTGTGACTCGTTATGTGAACCAGTTGTCCTTGTTCAATAGTCCATGTGACTCGTTGTGTGAACCCTTTCTCCTTGTTCATTAGTTCATGTGACTCGTTGTGTGAACCATTTCTCCTTGTTCATTAGTCCTTGTGACTCGTTGTGTGAACAAATTTTCCTTGTTTATTAGTCCTTGTGACTCGTTGTGTAAACCATTTATTCTTGTCTTTGTGACTCGTTGTGTAAACCATTTATCCTTGTTCTTTAGTCCTTGTGACTCGTTGTGTGGACCGCTTGTCCTTGTTCATTAGTCCTTGTGACTCGTTGTGTGAACCGCATGTCCTTGTTCATTAGTCCTTGTGACTCGTTGTGTGAACCAGTTGTCCTTGTTCATTAGTCCATATGACTCGTTGTGTGAACCCTTTCCCCTTGTTCATTAGTCCTTGTGACTCGTTGCGTGAACAATTTGTCCTTGTTCATTAGTCCTTGTGACTCCTTGTTTGAACAATTTTTTCTTGTTTTCGTTGTGTGAACCATTTGTCCTTGTTCATTAGTCCATGTGACTCGTTGTTTAAACCATTTATCCTTGTCTTTGTGACTCGTTGTGTAAAGCATTTGTCCTTGTTCTTTAGTCCTTGTGACTCGTTGTGTGAACCATTTGTCCTTGTTCATTAGTCCTTGTGACTCGTTGTGCGAACTAGTTGTCTTTGTTCATTAGTCCATGTTACTCGTTGTGTCAACCCTTTCTCATTGTTCATTAGTCCATATGACTCGTTGTGTGAACCATTTCTCCTTGTTCATTAGTTCTTTTGACTAGTTGTGTGGACAAATTTTCCTTGTTTGTTAGTCCTTGTGACTCTTTGTGTAAACCATTTATCCTTGTCTTTGTGACTCTTTGTGTAAACCATTTATCCTTGTTCTTTAGTCCTTGTGACTCGTTGTGTGAACCGCTTGTCCTTGTTCATTAGTCCTTGTGACTCGTTGTGTGAACCAATTGTCCTTGTTCATTAGTCAATGTGACTCATTGTGTGAACCCTTTCTCCTTGTTCATTAGTCCATTTGACTCGTTGTGTGAACCATTTCTCCTTGTTAATTAGTCTTTGTGACTCGTTGTGTTAACAAATTTTCCTTGTTTATTAGTCCATGTGACTCGTTGTTTAAACCATTTATCCTTTGCTTTGTGACTCGTTGTGTAAACCATTTATCCTTGTTCTTTAGTCCTTTTGACTCGTTGTGTGAACCAGTTGTCCTTGTTCATTAGTCCATGTGACTCGTTGTGTGAACCCTTTCTCCTTGTTCATTAGTCCATGTGACTCGTTGTGTGAACCATTTCTCCTTGTTCATTAGTCCTTGTGACTCGTTGTGTGAACAAATTTTCCTTGTTTATAAGTCCTTGTGACTCGTTGTGTAAACCATTTATCCTTGTCTTTGTGACTCGTTGTTTAAACCATTTTTCCTTGTTCTTTAGTCCTTGTGACTCGTTGTGTGGATCGCTTGTCCTTGTTCATTAGTCCTTGTGACTCGTTGTGTGAACCGCTTGTCCTTGTTCATTAGTCCTTGTGACTCGTTGTGTGAACCAGTTGTCCTTGTTCATTAGTCCATGTGACTCGTTGTGTGAACCCTTTCTCCTTGTTCATTAGCCCTTGTGACTCGTTGTGTTAACAAATTTTTCTTGTTCATTAGTCCATGTGACTCGTTGTGTAAACCATTAAACCTTGTCTTTGTGACCCGTTGCGTAACTATTTATCCTTGTTCTTTAGTCCTTGTGACTCGTTGTGTGAACCGCTTATCCTTGTTCATTAGTCCTTGTGACTCGTTGTGTGAACCAGTTGTCCTTGTTTATTAGTCCATGTGACTCGTTGTGTGAACCCTTTCTCCTTATTCATTAGTCCATGTGACTCGTTGTGTGAACCATATCTCCTTGTTCATTAGTCCTTGTGACTCGTTGTGTGAACAAATTTTCCTTGTTTATTAGTCCTTGTGACTCGTTGTGTAAACCATTTATCCTTGTCTTTGTGACTCGTTGTGTAAACCATTTATCCTTGTTCTTTAGTCCTTGTGACTCCATATGTGGACCGCTTGTCCTTGTTCATAAGTCCTTGTGACTCGTTGTGTGAACAAATTTTCCTTGTTTATTAGTCCTTGTGACTCGTTGTGTAAACCATTTATCCTTGTCTTTGTGACTCGTTGTGTAAACCATTTATCCTTGTTCTTTAGTCCTTGTGACTCGTTGTGTGGACCGCTTGTCCTTGTTCATTAGTCCTTGTGACTCGTTGTGTGAACCGCATGTCCTTGTTCATTAGTCCTTGTGACTCGTTGTGTGAACCAGTTGTCCTTGTTCATTAGTCCATATGACTCGTTGTGTGAACCCTTTCCCCTTGTTCATTAGTCCTTGTGACTCGTTGCGTGAACAATTTGTCCTTGTTCATTAGTCCTTGTGACTCCTTGCTTGAACAATTTTTTCTTGTTTTCGTTGTGTGAACCATTTGTCCTTGTTCATTAGTCCATGTGACTCGTTGTTTAAACCATTTATCCTTGTCTTTGTGACTCGTTGTGTAAAGCATTTGTCCTTGTTCTTTAGTCCTTGTGACTCGTTGTGTGAACCATTTGTCCTTGTTCATTAGTCCTTGTGACTCGTTGTGCGAACCAGTTGTCTTTGTTCATTAGTCCATGTTACTCGTTGTGTCAACCCTTTCTCCTTGTTCATTAGTCCATATGACTCGCTGTGTGAACCATTTCTCCTTGTTCATTAGTTCTTTTGACTAGTTGTGTGGACAAATTTTCCTTGTTTGTTAGTCCTTGTGACTCTTTGTGTAAACCATTTATCCTTGTCTTTGTGACTTTTTGTGTAAACCATTTATCCTTGTTCTTTAGTCCTTGTGACTCGTTGTGTGAACCGCTTGTCCTTGTTCATTAGTCCTTGTGACTCGTTGTGTGAACCAATTGTCCTTGTTCATTAGTCAATGTGACTCATTGTGTGAACCCTTTCTCCTTGTTCATTAGTCCATTTGACTCGTTGTGTGAACCATTTCTCCTTGTTAATTAGTTTTTGTGACTCGTTGTGTTAACAAATTTTCCTTGTTTATTAGTCCATGTGACTCGTTGTTTAAACCATTTATCCTTTGCTTTGTGACTCGTTGTGTAAACTATTTATCCTTGTTCTGTAGTCCTTCTGACTCGTTGTGTGAACCAGTTGTCCTTGTTCAATAGTCCATGTGACTCGTTGTGTGAACCCTTTCTCCTTGTTCATTAGTTCATGTGACTCGTTGTGTGAACCATTTCTCCTTGTTCATTAGTCCTTGTGACTCGTTGTGTGAACAAATTTTCCTTGTTTATTAGTCCTTGTGACTCGTTGTGTAAATCATTTATTCTTGTCTTTGTGACTCGTTGTGTAAACCATTTATCCTTGTTCTTTAGTCCTTGTGACTCGTTGTGTGGACCGCTTGTCCTTGTTCATTAGTCCTTGTGACTCGTTGTGTGAACCGCATGTCCTTGTTCATTAGTCCTTGTGACTCGTTGTGTGAACCAGTTGTCCTTGTTCATTAGTCCATATGACTCGTTGTGTGAACCCTTTCCCCTTGTTCATTAGTCCTTGTGACTCGTTGTGTGAACAATTTGTCCTTGTTCAATAGTCCTTATGACTCCTTGTGTGAACAATTTTTTCTTGTTTTCGTTGTGTGAACCATTTGTCCTTGTTCATTAGTCCATGTGACTCGTTGTTTAAACCATTTATCCTTGTCTTTGTGACTCGTTGTGTAAAGCATTTGTCCTTGTTCTTTAGTCCTTGTGACTCGTTGTGTGAACCATTTGTCCTTGTTCATTAGTCCTTGTGACTCGTTGTGCGAACCAGTTGTCTTTGTTCATTAGTCCATGTTACTCGTTGTGTCAACCCTTTCTCCTTGTTCATTAGTCCATATGACTCGCTGTGTGAACCATTTCTCCTTGTTCATTAGTTCTTTTGACTAGTTGTGTGGACAAATTTTCCTTGTTTGTTAGTCCTTGTGACTCTTTGTGTAAACCATTTATCCTTGTCTTTGTGACTCTTTGTGTAAACCATTTATCCTTGTTCTTTAGTCCTTGTGACTCGTTGTGTGAACCGCTTGTCCTTGTTCATTAGTCCTTGTGACTCGTTGTGTGAACCAATTGTCCTTGTTCATTGGTCAATGTGACTCATTGTGTGAACCCTTTTGCCTTGTTCATTAGTCCATTTGACTCGTTGTGTGAACCATTTCTCCTTGTTAATTAGTTTTTGTGACTCGTTGTGTTAACAAATTTTCCTTGTTTATTAGTCCATGTGACTCATTGTTTAAACCATTTATCCTTTGCTTTGTGACTCGTTGTGTAAACTATTTATCCTTGTTCTTTAGTCCTTCTGACTCGTTGTGTGAACCAGTTGTCCTTGTTCAATAGTCCATGTGACTCGTTGTGTGAACCCTTTCTCCTTGTTCATTAGTTCATGTGACTCGTTGTGTGAACCATTTCTCCTTGTTCATTAGTCCTTGTGACTCGTTGTGTGAACAAATTTTCCTTGTTTATTAGTCCTTGTGACTCGTTGTGTAAATCATTTATTCTTGTCTTTGTGACTCGTTGTGTAAACCATTTATCCTTGTTCTTTAGTCCTTGTGACTCGTTGTGTGGACCGCTTGTCCTTGTTCATTAGTCCTTGTGACTCGTTGTGTGAACCGCATGTCCTTGTTTATTAGTCCTTGTGACTCGTTGTGTGAACCAGTTGTCCTTGTTCATTAGTCCATATGACTCGTTGTGTGAACCCTTTCCCCTTGTTCATTAGTCCTTGTGACTCGTTGCGTGAACAATTTGTCCTTGTTCATTAGTCCTTGTGACTCCTTGTTTGAACAATTTTTTCTTGTTTTCGTTTGGTGAACCATTTGTCCTTGTTCATTAGTCCATGTGACTCGTTGTTTAAACCATTTATCCTTGTCTTTGTGACTCGTTGTGTAAAGCATTTGTCCTTGTTCTTTAGTCCTTGTGACTCGTTGTGTGAACCATTTGTCCTTGTTCATTAGTCCTTGTGACTCGTTGTGCGAACTAGTTGTCTTTGTTCATTAGTCCATGTTACTCGTTGTGTCAACCCTTTCTCATTGTTCATTAGTCCATATGAGTCGTTGTGTGAACCATTTCTCCTTGTTCATTAGTTCTTTTGACTAGTTGTGTGGACAAATTTTCCTTGTTTGTTAGTCCTTGTGACTCTTTGTGTAAACCATTTATCCTTGTCTTTGTGACTCTTTGTGTAAACCATTTATCCTTGTTCATTAGTCCTTGTGACTCGTTGTGTGAACCGCTTGTCCTTGTTCATTAGTCCTTGTGACTCGTTGTGTGAACCAATTGTCCTTGTTCATTAGTCAATGTGACTCATTGTGTGAACCCTTTCTCCTTGTTCATTAGTCCATTTGACTCGTTGTGTGAACCATTTCTCCTTGTTAATTAGTTTTTGTGACTCGTTGTGTTAACAAATTTTCCTTGTTTATTAGTCCATGTGACTCGTTGTTTAAACCATTTATCCTTTGCTTTGTGACTCGTTGTGTAAACTATTTATCCTTGTTCTTTAGTCCTTCTGACTCGTTGTGTGAACCAGTTGTCCTTGTTCAATAGTCCATGTGACTCGTTGTGTGAACCCTTTCTCCTTGTTCATTAGTTCATGTGACTCGTTGTGTGAACCATTTCTCCTTGTTCATTAGTCCTTGTGACTCGTTGTGTGAACAAATTTTCCTTGTTTATTAGTCCTTGTGACTCGTTGTGTAAACCATTTATTCTTGTCTTTGTGACTCGTTGTGTAAACCATTTATCCTTGTTCTTTAGTCCTTGTGACTCGTTGTGTGGACCGCTTATCCTTGTTCTTTAGTCCTTGTGACTCGTTGTGTGAACCGCTTGTCCTTGTTCATTAGTCCTTGTGACTCGTTGTGTGAACCAATTGTCCTTGTTCATTAGTCAATGTGACTCATTGTGTGAACCCTTTCTCCTTGTTCATTAGTCCATTTGACTCGTTGTGTGAACCATTTCTCCTTGTTAATTAGTTTTTGTGACTCGTTGTGTTAACAAATTTTCCTTGTTTATTAGTCCATGTGACTCGTTGTTTAAACCATTTATCCTTTGCTTTGTGACTCGTTGTGTAAACTATTTATCCTTGTTCTTTAGTCCTTCTGACTCGTTGTGTGAACCAGTTGTCCTTGTTCAATAGTCCATGTGACTCGTTGTGTGAACCCTTTCTCCTTGTTCATTAGTTCATGTGACTCGTTGTGTGAACCATTTCTCCTTGTTCATTAGTCCTTGTGACTCGTTGTGTGAACAAATTTTCCTTGTTTATTAGTCCTTGTAACTCGTTGTGTAAACCATT
Organism: Silene latifolia; assembly: GCF_048544455.1. Taxonomy (NCBI): domain Eukaryota; kingdom Viridiplantae; phylum Streptophyta; class Magnoliopsida; order Caryophyllales; family Caryophyllaceae; genus Silene; species Silene latifolia. Next base: position 215,274,904 of record NC_133534.1, on the reverse strand, counting down.
TATTCTTGTCTTTGTGACTCGTTGTGTAAACCATTTATCCTTGTTCTTTAGTCCTTGTGACTCGTTGTGTGGACCGCTTGTCCTTGTTCATTAGTCCTTGTGACTCGTTGTGTGAACCGCATGTCCTTGTTCATTAGTCCTTGTGACTCGTTGTGTGAACCAGTTGTCCTTGTTCATTAGTCCATATGACTCGTTGTGTGAACCCTTTCCCCTTGTTCATTAGTCCTTGTGACTCGTTGCGTGAACAATTTGTCCTTGTTCATTAGTCCTTGTGACTCCTTGTTTGAACAATTTTTTCTTGTTTTCGTTTGGTGAACCATTTGTCCTTGTTCATTAGTCCATGTGACTCGTTGTTTAAACCATTTATCCTTGTCTTTGTGACTCGTTGTGTAAAGCATTTGTCCTTGTTCTTTAGTCCTTGTGACTCGTTGTGTGAACCATTTGTCCTTGTTCATTAGTCCTTGTGACTCGTTGTGCGAACTAGTTGTCTTTGTTCATTAGTCCATGTTACTCGTTGTGTCAACCCTTTCTCATTGTTCATTAGTCCATATGAGTCGTTGTGTGAACCATTTCTCCTTGTTCATTAGTTCTTTTGACTAGTTGTGTGGACAAATTTTCCTTGTTTGTTAGTCCTTGTGACTCTTTGTGTAAACCATTTATCCTTGTCTTTGTGACTCTTTGTGTAAACCATTTATCCTTGTTCATTAGTCCTTGTGACTCGTTGTGTGAACCGCTTGTCCTTGTTCATTAGTCCTTGTGACTCGTTGTGTGAACCAATTGTCCTTGTTCATTAGTCAATGTGACTCATTGTGTGAACCCTTTCTCCTTGTTCATTAGTCCATTTGACTCGTTGTGTGAACCATTTCTCCTTGTTAATTAGTCTTTGTGACTCGTTGTGTTAACAAATTTTCCTTGTTTATTAGTCCATGTGACTCGTTGTTTAAACCATTTATCCTTTGCTTTGTGACTCGTTGTGTAAACCATTTATCCTTGTTCTTTAGTCCTTCTGACTCGTTGTGTGAACCAGTTGTCCTTGTTCATTAGTCCATGTGACTCGTTGTGTGAACCCTTTCTCCTTGTTCATTAGTCCATGTGACTCGTTGTGTGAACCATTTCTCCTTGTTCATTAGTCCTTGTGACTCGTTGTGTGAACAAATTTTCCTTGTTTATAAGTCCTTGTGACTCGTTGTGTAAACCATTTATCCTTGTCTTTGTGACTCGTTGTTTAAACCATTTTTCCTTGTTCTTTAGTCCTTGTGACTCGTTGTGTGGATCGCTTGTCCTTGTTCATTAGTCCTTGTGACTCGTTGTGTGAACCGCTTGTCCTTGTTCATTAGTCCTTGTGACTCGTTGTGTGAACCAGTTGTCCTTGTTCATTAGTCCATGTGACTCGTTGTGTGAACCCTTTCTCCTTGTTCATTAGCCCTTGTGACTCGTTGTGTTAACAAATTTTTCTTGTTCATTAGTCCATGTGACTCGTTGTGTAAACCATTAAACCTTGTCTTTGTGACCCGTTGCGTAACTATTTATCCTTGTTCTTTAGTCCTTGTGACTCGTTGTGTGAACCGCTTATCCTTGTTCATTAGTCCTTGTGACTCGTTGTGTGAACCAGTTGTCCTTGTTTATTAGTCCATGTGACTCGTTGTGTGAACCCTTTCTCCTTATTCATTAGTCCATGTGACTCGTTGTGTGAACCATATCTCCTTGTTCATTAGTCCTTGTGATTCGTTGTGTGAACAAATTTTCCTTGTTTATTAGTCCTTGTGACTCGTTGTGTAAACCATTTATCCTTGTCTTTGTGACTCGTTGTGTAAACCATTTATCCTTGTTCTTTAGTCCTTGTGACTCCATATGTGGACCGCTTGTCCTTGTTCATAAGTCCTTGTGACTCGTTGTGTGAACAAATTTTCCTTGTTTATTAGTCCTTGTGACTCGTTGTGTAAACCATTTATCCTTGTCTTTGTGACTCGTTGTGTAAACCATTTATCCTTGTTCTTTAGTCCTTGTGACTCGTTGTGTGGACCGCTTGTCCTTGTTCATTAGTTCTTGTGACTCGTTGTGTGAACCGCATGTCCTTGTTCATTAGTCCTTGTGACTCGTTGTGTGAACCAGTTGTCCTTGTTCATTAGTCCATATGACTCGTTGTGTGAACCCTTTCCCCTTGTTCATTAGTCCTTGTGACTCGTTGCGTGAACAATTTGTCCTTGTTCATTAGTCCTTGTGACTCCTTGTTTGAACCATTTTTTCTTGTTTTCGTTGTGTGAACCATTTGTCCTTGTTCATTAGTCCATGTGACTCGTTGTTTAAACCATTTATCCTTGTCTTTGTGACTCGTTGTGTAAAGCATTTGTCCTTGTTCTTTAGTCCTTGTGACTCGTTGTGTGAACCATTTGTCCTTGTTCATTAGTCCTTGTGACTCGTTGTGCGAACCAGTTGTCTTTGTTCATTAGTCCATGTTACTCGTTGTGTCAACCCTTTCTCCTTGTTCATTAGTCCATATGACTCGTTGTGTGAACCATTTCTCCTTGTTCATTAGTTCTTTTGACTAGTTGTGTGGACAAATTTTCCTTGTTTGTTAGTCCTTGTGACTCTTTGTGTAAACCATTTATCCTTGTCTTTGTGACTCTTTGTGTAAACCATTTATCCTTGTTCTTTAGTCCTTGTGACTCGTTGTGTGAACCGCTTGTCCTTGTTCATTAGTCCTTGTGACTCGTTGTGTGAACCAATTGTCCTTGTTCATTAGTCAATGTGACTCATTGTGTGAACCCTTTCTCCTTGTTCATTAGTCCGTTTGACTCGTTGTGTGAACCATTTCTCCTTGTTAATTAGTTTTTGTGACTCGTTGTGTTAACAAATTTTCCTTGTTTATTAGTCCATGTGACTCGTTGTTTAAACCATTTATCCTTTGCTTTGTGACTCGTTGTGTAAACTATTTATCCTTGTTCTTTAGTCCTTCTGACTCGTTGTGTGAACCAGTTGTCCTTGTTCATTAGTCCATGTGACTCGTTGTGTGAACCCTTTCTCCTTGTTCATTAGTCCATGTGACTCGTTGTGTGAACCATTTCTCCTTGTTCATTAGTCCTTGTGACTCGTTGTGTGAATAAATTTTCCTTGTTTATAAGTCCTTGTGACTCGTTGTGTAAACCATTTATCCTTGTCTTTGTGACTCGTTGTTTAAACCATTTTTCCTTGTTCTTTAGTCCTTGTGACTCGTTGTGTGGATCGCTTGTCCTTGTTCATTAGTCCTTGTGACTCGTTGTGTGAACCGCTTGTCCTTGTTCATTAGTCCTTGTGACTCGTTGTGTGAACCAGTTGTCCTTGTTCATTAGTCCATGTAACTCGTTGTGTGAACCCTTTCTCCTTGTTCATTAGCCCTTGTGACCCCCCTTTCTCCTTGTTCATTAGCCCTTGTGACTCGTTGTGTTAACAAATTTTTCTTGTTCATTAGTCCATGTGACTCGTTGTGTAAACCATTAAACCTTGTCTTTGTGACCCGTTGCGTAACCATTTATCCTTGTTCTTTAGTCCTTGTGACTCGTTGTGTGAACCGCTTATCCTTGTTCATTAGTCCTTGTGACTCGTTGTGTGAACCAGTTGTCCTTGTTCATTAGTCCATGTGACTCGTTGTGTGAACCCTTTCTCCTTATTCATTAGTCCATGTGACTCGTTGTGTGAACCATATCTCCTTGTTCATTAGTCCTTGTGACTCGTTGTGTGAACAAATTTTCCTTGTTTATTAGTCCTTGTGACTCGTTGTGTAAACCATTTATCCTTGTCTTTGTGACTCGTTGTGTAAACCATTTATCCTTGATCTTTAGTCCTTGTGACTCCATATGTGGACCGCTTGTCCTTGTTCATAAGTCCTTGTGACTCGTTGTGTGAACCAATTGTCCTTGTTCATTAGTCAATGTGACTCATTGTGTGAACCCTTTCTCCTTGTTCATTAGTCCATTTGACTCGTTGTGTGAACCATTTCTCCTTGTTAATTAGTCTTTGTGACTCGTTGTGTTAACAAATTTTCCTTGTTTATTAGTCCATGTGACTCGTTGTTTAAACCATTTATCCTTTGCTTTGTGACTCGTTGTGTAAACCATTTATCCTTGTTCTTTAGTCCTTCTGACTCGTTGTGTGAACCAGTTGTCCTTGTTCATTAGTCCATGTGACTCGTTGTGTGAACCCTTTCTCCTTGTTCATTAGTCCATGTGACTCGTTGTGTGAACCATTTCTCCTTGTTCATTAGTCCTTGTGACTCGTTGTGTGAACAAATTTTCCTTGTTTATAAGTCCTTGTGACTCGTTGTGTAAACCATTTATCCTTGTCTTTGTGACTCGTTGTTTAAACCATTTTTCCTTGTTCTTTAGTCCTTGTGACTCGTTGTGTGGATCGCTTGTCCTTGTTCATTAGTCCTTGTGACTCGTTGTGTGAACCGCTTGTCCTTGTTCATTAGTCCTTGTGACTTGTTGTGTGAACCAGTTGTCCTTGTTCATTAGTCCATGTGACTCGTTGTGTGAACCCTTTCTCCTTGTTCATTAGCCCTTGTGACTCGTTGTGTTAACAAATTTTTCTTGTTCATTAGTCCATGTGACTCGTTGTGTAAACCATTAAACCTTGTCTTTGTGACCCGTTGCGTAACTATTTATCCTTGTTCTTTAGTCCTTGTGACTCGTTGTGTGAACCGCTTATCCTTGTTCATTAGTCCTTGTGACTCGTTGTGTGAACCAGTTGTCCTTGTTTATTAGTCCATGTGACTCGTTGTGTGAACCCTTTCTCCTTATTCATTAGTCCATGTGACTCGTTGTGTGAACCATATCTCCTTGTTCATTAGTCCTTGTGATTCGTTATGTGAACAAATTTTCCTTGTTTATTAGTCCTTGTGACTCGTTGTGTAAACCATTTATCCTTGTCTTTGTGACTCGTTGTGTAAACCATTTATCCTTGTTCTTTAGTCCTTGTGACTCCATATGTGGACCGCTTGTCCTTGTTCATAAGTCCTTGTGACTCGTTGTGTGAACAAATTTTCCTTGTTTATTAGTCCTTGTGACTCGTTGTGTAAACCATTTATCCTTGTCTTTGTGACTCGTTGTGTAAACCATTTATCCTTGTTCTTTAGTCCTTGTGACTCGTTGTGTGGACCGCTTGTCCTTGTTCATTAGTCCTTGTGACTCGTTGTGTGAACCGCATGTCCTTGTTCATTAGTCCTTGTGACTCGTTGTGTGAACCAGTTGTCCTTGTTCATTAGTCCATATGACTCGTTGTGTGAACCCTTTCCCCTTGTTCATTAGTCCTTGTGACTCGTTGCGTGAACAATTTGTCCTTGTTCATTAGTCCTTGTGACTCCTTGTTTGAACCATTTTTTCTTGTTTTCGTTGTGTGAACCATTTGTCCTTGTTCATTAGTCCATGTGACTCGTTGTTTAAACCATTTATCCTTGTCTTTGTGACTCGTTGTGTAAAGCATTTGTCCTTGTTCTTTAGTCCTTGTGACTCGTTGTGTGAACCATTTGTCCTTGTTCATTAGTCCTTGTGACTCGTTGTGCGAACCAGTTGTCTTTGTTCATTAGTCCATGTTACTCGTTGTGTCAACCCTTTCTCCTTGTTCATTAGTCCATATGACTCGTTGTGTGAACCATTTCTCCTTGTTCATTAGTTCTTTTGACTAGTTGTGTGGACAAATTTTCCTTGTTTGTTAGTCCTTGTGACTCTTTGTGTAAACCATTTATCCTTGTCTTTGTGACTCTTTGTGTAAACCATTTATCCTTGTTCTTTAGTCCTTGTGACTCGTTGTGTGAACCGCTTGTCCTTGTTCATTAGTCCTTGTGACTCGTTGTGTGAACCAATTGTCCTTGTTCATTAGTCAATGTGACTCATTGTGTGAACCCTTTCTCCTTGTTCATTAGTCCGTTTGACTCGTTGTGTGAACCATTTCTCCTTGTTAATTAGTTTTTGTGACTCGTTGTGTTAACAAATTTTCCTTGTTTATTAGTCCATGTGACTCGTTGTTTAAACCATTTATCCTTTGCTTTGTGACTCGTTGTGTAAACTATTTATCCTTGTTCTTTAGTCCTTCTGACTCGTTGTGTGAACCAGTTGTCCTTGTTCATTAGTCCATGTGACTCGTTGTGTGAACCCTTTCTCCTTGTTCATTAGTCCATGTGACTCGTTGTGTGAACCATTTCTCCTTGTTCATTAGTCCTTGTGACTCGTTGTGTGAATAAATTTTCCTTGTTTATAAGTCCTTGTGACTCGTTGTGTAAACCATTTATCCTTGTCTTTGTGACTCGTTGTTTAAACCATTTTTCCTTGTTCTTTAGTCCTTGTGACTCGTTGTGTGGATCGCTTGTCCTTGTTCATTAGTCCTTGTGACTCGTTGTGTGAACCCCTTGTCCTTGTTCATTAGTCCTTGTGACTCGTTGTGTGAACCAGTTGTCCTTGTTCATTAGTCCATGTAACTCGTTGTGTGAACCCTTTCTCCTTGTTCATTAGCCCTTGTGACCCCCCTTTCTCCTTGTTCATTAGCCCTTGTGACTCGTTGTGTTAACAAATTTTTCTTGTTCATTAGTCCATGTGACTCGTTGTGTAAACCATTAAACCTTGTCTTTGTGACCCGTTGCGTAACCATTTATCCTTGTTCTTTAGTCCTTGTGACTCGTTGTGTGAACCGCTTATCCTTGTTCATTAGTCCTTGTGACTCGTTGTGTGAACCAGTTGTCCTTGTTCATTAGTCCATGTGACTCGTTGTGTGAACCCTTTCTCCTTATTCATTAGTCCATGTGACTCGTTGTGTGAACCATATCTCCTTGTTCATTAGTCCTTGTGACTCGTTGTGTGAACAAATTTTCCTTGTTTATTAGTCCTTGTGACTCGTTGTGTAAACCATTTATCCTTGTCTTTGTGACTCGTTGTGTAAACCATTTATCCTTGATCTTTAGTCCTTGTGACTCCATATGTGGACCGCTTGTCCTTGTTCATAAGTCCTTGTGACTCGTTGTGTGAACCGCTTGTCCTCGTTCATTAGTCCTTATGACTCGTTTTGTGGACCAGTTGTCCTTGTTCATTAGTCCATGTGACTCGTTGTGTGAACTCTTTCTCCTTGTTCATTACTCCTTGTGACTCGTTGTGTGAACAATTTGTCCTTGTTCATTAGTCCTTATGACTCCTTGTGTGAACAATTTTTTCTTGTTTTCGTTGTGTGAACCATTTGTCCTTGTTCATTAGTCCTTGTGACTCGTTGTGTAAACCATTTATCCTTGTCTTTGTGACTCGTTGTGTAAAGCATTTGTCCTTGTTCTTTAGTCCTTGTGACTCGTTGTGTGAACCATTTGTCCTTGTTCATTAGTCCTTGTGACTCGTTGTGTGAACCAGTTGTCCTTGTTCATTAGTCCATGTTACTCGTTGTGTGAACCCTTTCTCCTTGTTCATTAGTGCATATGACTCGTTGTGTGAACCATTTCTCCTTGTTGATTAGTTCTTTTGACACGTTGTGTGAACAAATTTTCCTTGTTTGTTAGTCCTTGTGAGTCTTTGTGTAAACCATTTATCCTTGTCTTTGTGACTCATTGTGTAAACCATTTATCCTTGTTCTTTAGTCCTTGTGACTCGTTGTGTGAACCAGTTGTCCTTGTTCATTAGACCATGTGACTCGTTGTGTGAACCCTTTCTCCTTGTTCATTAGTACATGTGACTCGTTGTGTGAACCATTTCTCCTTGTTCATTAGTCCTTGTGACTCGTTGTGTGAACAAATTTTCCTTGTTTATTAGTCCTTGTGACTCGTTGTGTAAACCATTTATCCTTGTCTTTGTGACTCGTTGCGTAAACCATTTATCCTTGTTCTTTAGTCCTTGTGACTCGTTGTCTGAACCGCTTGTCCTTGTTCATTAGTCCTTGTGACTCGTTGTGTGAACCGCTTGTCCTTGTTCATTAGTCCTTGTGACTCGTTGTGTGAACCAGTTGTCCTTGTTCATTAGTCCATGTGACGCGTTGTGTGAACCCTTTCTCCTTGTTCATTAGTCCTTGTGATTCGTTGTGTGAACAATTTGTCCTTGTTCATTAGTCCTTGTGAATCCTTGTGTGCAATTTTTTCTATTTTTCGTTGTGTGAACCGTTTGTCCTTGTTCATTAGTCCTTGTGACTCGTTGTGTAAACCATTTATCCTTGTCTTTGTAACTCGTTGTGTAAACCATTTATCCTTGTTATTTAGTCCTTGTGACTCGTTATGTGAACCAGTTGTCCTTGTTCAACAGTCCATGTGAGTCGTTGTGTGAACCCTTTCTCCTTGTTCATTAGTCCTTGTGACTCGTTGTGTGAACAAATTTTCCTTGTTTATTAGTCCTTGTGACTCGTTGTGTAAACCATTTATCCTTGTCTTTGTGACTCGTTGTGTAAACCATTTATCCTTGTTCTTTAGTCCTTGTGACTCGTTGTGTGGACCGCTTGTCCTTGTTCATTAGTCCTTGTGACTCGTTGTGTGAACCGCATGTCCTTGTTCATTAGTCCTTGTGACTCGTTGTGTGAACCAGTTGTCCTTGTTCATTAGTCCATATGACTCGTTGTGTGAACCCTTTCCCCTTGTTCATTAGTCCTTGTGACTCGTTGCGTGAACAATTTGTCCTTGTTCATTAGTCCTTGTGACTCCTTGTTTGAACAATTTTTTCTTGTTTTCGTTTTGTGAACCATTTGTCCTTGTTCATTAGTCCTTGTGACTCGTTGTGTAAACCATTTATTCTTGTCTTTGTGACTCGTTGTGTAAAGCATTTGTCCTTGTTCTTTAGTCCTTATGACTCGTTGTGTGAACCATTTGTCCTTGTTCATTAGTCCTTGTGACTCGTTTTGCGAACCAGTTGTCTTTGTTCATTAGTCCATGTTACTCGTTGTGTCAACCCTTTCTCCTTGTTCATTAGTCCATATGACTCGTTGTGTGAACCATTTCTCCTTGTTCATTAGTTCTTTTGACTCGTTGTGTGGACAAATTTTCCTTGTTTGTTAGTCCTTGTGAAAACCATTTATCCTCGTCTTTGTGACTCTTTGTGTAAACCATTTATCCTTGTTCTTTAGTCCTTGTGACTCATTGTGTGAACCGCTTGTCCTTTTTCATTATTTCTTGTGACTCGTTGTGTGAACCAATTGTCCTTGTTCAATAGTCAATGTGACTCATTGTGTGAACCCTTTCTCCTTGTTCATTAGTCCATTTGACTCGTTGTGTGAACCATTTCTCCTTGTTAATTAGTCTTTGTGACTCGTTGTGTTAACAAATTTTCCTTGTTTATTAGTCCATGTGACTCGTTGTGTAAACCATTTATCCTTGTCTTTGTGACTCGTTGTGTAAACCATTTATACTTGTTCTTTAGTCCTTCTGACTCGTTGTGTGAACCAGTTATCCTTGTTCATTAGTCCATGTGACTCGTTGTGTGAACCCTTTCTCCTTGTTCATTAGTCCATGTGACTCGTTGTGTGAACCATTTCTCCTTGTTCATTAGTCCTTGTGACTCGTTGTGTGAACAAATTTTCCTTGTTTATAAGTCCTTGTGACTCGTTGTGTAAACCATTTATCCTTGTCTTTGTGACTCGTTGTTTAAACCATTTTCCCTTGTTCTTTAGTCCTTGTGACTCGTTGTGTGGACCGCTTGTCCTTGTTCATTAGTCCTTGTGACTCGTTGTGTGAACCGCTTGTCCTTGTTCATTAGTTCTTGTGACTCGTTGTGTGAACCAGTTGTCCTTGTTCATTATTCCATGTGACTTGTTGTGTGAACCCTTTCTCCTTGTTCATTAGCCCTTGTGACTCGTTGTGCTAACAAATTTTTCTTGTTCATTAGTCCATGTGACTCGTTGTGTAAACCATTTAACCTTGTCTTTGTGACCCGTTGCGTAACCATTTATCCTTGTTCTTTAGTCCTTGTGACTCGTTGTGTGAACCGCTTATCCTTGTTCATTAGTCCTTGTGACTCGTTGTGTGAACCAGTTGTCCTTGTTCATTAGTCCATGTGACTCGTTGTGTGAACCCTTTCTCCTTATTCATTAGTCCATGTGACTCGTTGTGTGAACCATTTCTCCTTGTTCATTAGTCCTTGTGACTCGTTGTGTGAACAAAGTTTCCTTGTTTATTAGTCCTTGTGACTCGTTGTGTAAACCATTTATCCTTGTCTTTGTGACTCGTTGTGTAAACCATTTATCCTTGTTCTTTAGTCCTTGTGACTCCATGTGTGGACCGCTTGTCCTTGTTCATAAGTCCTTGTGACTCGTTGTGTGAACCGCTTGTCCTTGTTCATTAGTCCTTGTGACTCGTTTTGTGAACCAGTTGTCCTTGTTCATTAGTCCACGTGACTCGTTGTGTGAACTCTTTCTCCTTGTTCATTACTCCTTGTGACTCGTTGTGTGAACAATTTGTCCTTGTTCATTAGTCCTTATGACTCCTTGTGTGAACAATTTTTTCTTGTTTTCGTTGTGTGAACCATTTGTCCTTGTTCATTAGTCCTTGTGACTCGTTGTGTAAACCATTTATCCTTGTCTTTTTGACTCGTTGTGTAAAGCATTTGTCCTTGTTCTTTAGTCCTTGTGACTCGTTGTGTGAACCATTTGTCCTTGTTCATTAGTCCTTGTGACTCGTTGTGTGAACCAGTTGTCCTTGTTCATTAGTCCATGTTACTCGTTGTGTGAACCCTTTCTCCTTGTTCATTAGTGCATATGACTCGTTGTGTGAACCATTTCTCCTTGTTGATTAGTTCTTTTGACACGTTGTGTGAACAAATTTTCCTTGTTTGTTAGTCCTTGTGAGTCTTTGTGTAAACCATTTATCCTTGTCTTTGTGACTCATTGTGTAAACCATTTGCAGCAGGAGCTGATAACCAGGCCAGCACCTTTTTTATGACAGGCACAAATCAAACCAGTGAATCCACTCAGACAACCTCAACTGCCAGTCCAACTTCACCAGTCCACAAGAACAGCAGCCAGGCTAGCCACCATCAGCCACCTTGGCCAGCTGAATCCTTATTCAACTAGTCACAAATTAATCCTAAGGAGCCAGGCCAAATTCCTAAAGCATTGCACCAAAAATCAGACTGAAAGATAAGTTGCAGGGGGGTAAAACAGATAAAGTAAAGTTGCCATTTTTGGCCAAACAAGAGAAAACTCTCAACAAAGAAGAACTTGGCCTGCATTCAAAGCATTCATTTTTATAGAGCCTTGAGCCATATAAGATGCCTGCATCAAGGCCATTTGACCCACAACAACCAGCCAAAGATTTGACAACCAAAGACAACATGTCACTATCAACTGCAGACTCTTTTGTCCTTGTTCAGTTTGCCTTAATTTCTTTTGTATCCGTTGTAATATAAGTCCACTACTCTTGTTTGCTTCCTAAGTTTAATCCTGGCCCTTAGATGGAGTTGTCTAGGGTTTATCATGTATCTTGAACTTCTCACAGAAAGGCCTATATAAGGACCCTTTCTCAGTCTGTTGTACTCAGACTTTGATGAATGAAAACCTTGAGATTTCTCTCAAAAATTTGCAAATCTTTTAACTTTGCCGAGTCTTAGTTATAAGTCAGACTTAATATCTTCTTGTGCTTGCTTAGAAGGTGATTAAGGATCTGTGGTGCTACTTGGAATAGGTCTGTGCTTGCTTGAGCTATTTTAAGTGCATTGTCTGGTTAAGCTCGAATTGATTCTGTGCTTGCTTGAACAATTCAGTCTTAATCTTCCTAAATTATCAAATTGATTTCCTGTGCTTGCTTGGGAATTAGTTTGTTAATTATATCCCATTTGTATTTACAAAAATTATCACAAAAACAGTCACAAGGGTCTTTAGGAAACTGTCTGAGATTTCTCTTATTTCAGTCTGGTTTTCTATTTATTAAAAGTACTTGGAGTGTGTGTAAAATCCTGAGCATTGGCACAGTTTTAGTTTATTCCCTTAACTAAAAATCCCCAAGTTTATTGCATTCCCTGAAAATTGCTCCTTGCCTGTTTCAGGATTTATCCCATTTGTGCTTGTTCCCATAGTTTACACTGCAAATTCTGGTTATCAGAGCTTAGGTCCATAACACAATCCTATCTTGTGTTAGTCCTGAGTGAGAGAGAGGTCAGTTCATTTCCCCAGCTACATCAAAACTACAAAATAACCCAATGAGTGAGGAGAGGTTAGCAGGAATGGAAGCAAAGATGGATCAGTTAACCAACCTGGTTAATGTGACCCTGGAAGCTGTGAACACTGTGATGGCAAACATTCCCACTCCAGAGAGAGGAAGACCACCACCCTACAGAGGAAGGGGCAGGGGTAGAGGTATCCTTGGAGCAGGAAGAGGCCAGCCACACCATGAAGAGGAACTCAACTCAGATTAAGAAGAATCCATGATGGAAGAAGGTAACTACTTGGCTAGAGATAAGGATGTTAAGGTAGAAATCCCTGATTTCCATGGTAGTTTAAATCCTGAGGACTTGTTAGACTGGCTTAGATCTGTTGAGAGAGTCTTTGAGTTTAAAAATTATGATAACAGAAAAGCTTTTAAGGTTGCTATTTTAAAACTCAAGGGCTATGCATCTCTTTGGTATGAGAATATGAAACACCAAAGGATTAGAGATGGTAAGGAACCAGTTAGGTCTTGGCTTAAGTTAAGAAAGAAGTTAAAGGAGAAATTCATAGCTAAAGACTATACTCAGGATATTTTTATTAAGCTGACTCAGTTGAGACAAGAGCAGTTAACTGTTGAGGCCTACCTTAGGAGCTTTGAACAACTAACCCTACAATGTGAGGTCACTGAAAAACCTGAGCAAAAGATTGCTAGGTTCATTGAGGGTTTAGACCCTAAGATAGCTGGCAAGGTAAGAATGCAACAAGTCTGGTCATTTGATGAGGCAGTTAACCTAGCCTTAAGAATTGAGAAGCTAGGGAAGGTGAAGCCTGCAACACCCAAATTTCCCACCAGAACAACTTTCAAACCCTATCTTTGGTGTCAAAATGACTGAGGTACCTAAACCAGCTACCCAACCAACAGTAGACAAAGGGAAGGCACCCATGTACCCCAGAACCAACCCACCTTTATCCAGGGATAAGATCAAGTGCTTCCAATGCCAGGGCTTTGGCCATTTTAAGAAGGATTGTCCTTCTAACAGAGCCCTCACAGCTATGGAGATTGAGGAATGGGAAAGGGAAGGTCTAGTTGAGTATGAGGAAGAAGAGACACTGGTTCCAACAGGGATGGGAGAGAGGAAAGCGATCAAGGACAAGTTGTGGCTCACCACGACACAGGGCACAATTTGGTCCTATGGAGGGTTATGCACTCTCAACCAGCTCCTCTAGAAGGCGATCAGAGATCCATGATATTCGGGAGTAGGTGCCTTTGTCCAAGGAAGAGTGTGTAATTTGATCATTGATGGAGGTAGCTGTACCAATGTGGCTTCCACCATCATGGTTAGCAAGCTAAGCCTGCCTACTCAGGAGCACCCCAATCCATACAAATTGAGATGGTTAAGCAAAGGATCTGAAGTAAGAGTTGACAAGCAATGCATTGTTCCCTTTTCAATTGGGAAGGTGTACAAGGATGAAGTCTTTGTGTGATGTGGTCCCTATGGATGCCTGCCATCTCTGCTAGGGAGGCCATGGGAGTTTGACAGAATACCACTCACCAGGGAAAGGAAAATGTCTATGTTTTCAAGCATAATGGAAAGAGAGTCACTCTGACTCCCTTACCACCAAACCAGAGGGGTTATGGAAGTCCTAACATGCCTGAGGAGGTTAATGGAGTACTATTTCTATCCGAATGCTATGATCAAAGAGTGAGGCAAGAACAACTGTGTTGTTTCTCCTATCAAGGGAAACCAACACTGAATGGAACAAAGATGTACCTGCAGAGGTTCAACCCCTAATTAAGAAGTACAAGGAGGTTTTTCCGGTGAGTTGCCTAGTGGATTGCCACCCCTGAGAGGCATTGAGCATCACATAGACCTTGTACCTGGTTCTGTGCTTCCCAACAGACCAGCTTACAGGTGTGATCCCACAACAACTAAGGAGCTACAACATCAGATTGAAGAGTTAATGACAAAGGGATTTGTAAGGGAATCATTGAGCCCCTGTGCAGTACCTGCCTTACTAGTGCCCAAGAAAGATGGAAGTTGGAGAATGTGTACTGATAGCAGAGCTATAAACAACATCACAGTCAAGTACAGATTCCCTATTCCAAGGCTAGATGACATGTTGGATGAACTCAGTGGGGCTCAGGTCTTTTCAAAAATAGATCTCAGGCAAGGGTATCATCAGGTGAGAATAAGAGAAGGTGATGAATGGAAAACAGCTTTCAAAACCAAACATGGCCTGTATGAGTGGCTTGTCATGCCATTTGGCTTGTCTAATGCTCCAAGCACCTTCATGAGGCTCATGACTGAAGTCTTGAGGCCCTGCCTTGGAAAGTTCTTTGTAGTATACTTTGATGACATACTCATTTACAGCAGAGTCCATCTGAACATGTGTTACATTTGGAAGTGATTTTTAAAATACTCAGGGAATAGAAGTTGTATGGGAAGCTTGAGAAATGTACCTTCATGGTCAATGAGGTAGCATTTCTGGGATATATTATATCAGGAAGAGGGATTTCAGTTGATCAGGAGAAGATTCAGGCTATGCAAACTTGGCCAGTCCCACAAACAATCACAGAAGTAAGGGGATTTCATGGCCTGGCATCTTTCTACAGAAGGTTCATTAAGAATTTCAGCTCAATTGTTGCACCAATTCGAGTGTATGAGAAAGGAGACTTCAATGGTGAAATCGCTCAAGAGTCCTTTGAGAAGATAAAAAAGCTAATGTGTGAGACTCCCATTCTCAAGCTACCTGACTTTGAACAACTATTTGAGGTGGAGTGTGATGCCAGTGGGGTTGGAATAGGAGCTGTCCTAATCCAAGGCCAGAGACCAGTGGCCTATTTCAGTGAGAAGTTGAATGGAGCCAAGCTGAATTATTCAACTTATGACAAGGAATTCTATGCAATCATAAGGGCTCTTACACATTGGAGTCACTACTTAAAACCTAAGCCATTTGTGTTGCATTCTGATCATGAGGCCCTGAAATACATCAATGGCCAACATAAGCTGAGCCATAGACATGCTAAGTGGGTAGAATTCCTGCAAGCCTTTAACTTTTCAAGCAAATATAAAGAGGGGAAGCAGAATGTGGTAGCTGATGCCCTATCTAGAAGGCATTCTTTGTTGACTGTCATTAGTAACAAAGTCCTTGGGTTTGAATTCATGAAGGAGATGTATAAGGAGGACCCTGACTTCTCTGAGGAGTGGATTGTTCTCACAGAAGGAGGCTCAACTCAGAGTAAGAAATATATGCTACAAGAAGGGTTTTTGTTTCATGGTAATAGGTTGTGTGTACCAAGGGGATCCTACGGGGATTTACGATCGGGAAGTCCATTCGGGAGGGTTAGGGGGACATTTTGGTGTTCAAAAAACCCTAGATATCTTACAAGACCAATTTTATTGGCCTAGAATGATGGGTGATGTTCAGGCAGTCCTTAGAAGGTGTTCAACATGTCAGAAAGCCAAGAGTTCCTTCCAAGCAGGACCCTACACCCCACTGCCTATCCCTGATAAACCTTGGGAAGGTGTGAGCCTTGATTTCATTGTGGCATTACCAAGGACACAGAGAGGTAAAGATTCAATCATGGTGGTTGTGGATAGGTTCAGTAAGATGGCTCACTTCATAGCCTGCAAGAAGGCGAGGATCTGCTAGTGTTCTTTGAGCTATACCTTAAAGAGATTGTGAGACTTCATGGGGTTCCTAAGACAATTGTATCGACGGGATACAAAATTTATGAGCTACTTTTGGAAAACCCTATGGAAGCTGCTAAAGACAAAGCTTTTGTTCAGTACCTCTCATCACCCACAAACAGATGGCCAAACTGAGGTCACTAACAAGACTTTGGGGAGAATTTTAAGGTGCCTAGTTAGCAAAACCTTGAAGGATTGGGATTTAAAGCTAGCTGCAGCTGAATTTGCATTCAACAGAGCACCATCTCTCATCGTGAATCGGTTACAGATCCTTTTGAGATAGTCTATGGGGTTAATCCACTTATGCCCTTGGACTTATCTTCTGTCCCAAAGGAAGAGATCAGTCCTGATGCCAAGAGAACAGCTGAACAACTGCTGAAGTTGCATGAAACTGTAAGAAAACAAATTGAAAAGTCCAATGAGCTGTATAAAAAACAATCCAAGAAGCCTAGGAAAAAGAAGGAATTTGAGGCAGGAGATATGGTTTGGTTGCACCTTAGGAAAGAAAGATTCCCCTCCAAAAGAAAGAACAAGCTCATGCCTAGAGCAGATGGGCCATTTGAAGTCTTGGAAAGAATTGGTCCAAATGCTTATAAAATTGACTTGCCGGGGGGGAATATGGGGTTCATGGCACATTCAATGTGGGTGATCTAAGTCCATTCTATGAAGATTTCGAGGGAGAGGAGGATCCAGGCTTGAGGGCAAGCCCTGTTCAACCAGGGGGGTTGCAGCAGGAGCGATAACAAGGCCAAGCACCTTTTTATGACAGGCACAAATCAAACCGGTGAATCCACTCGCAGGACAACCTCAATCGCCAGTCCAACTTCACAGTCCACAAGAACAGCAGACCCAGGCTAGCCACCATCAGCCACCTTGGCCAGCTGAATCCTTATTCAACTAGTCACAAATTAATCCTAAGGAGCCAGGCCAAATTCCTAAAGCATTGCACCAAAAAATCGGTGAAAGATAAGTTGCGGGGGTAAAACAGATAAAGTAAAGTTGCCATTTTTGGCCAAACAAGAGAAAACTCTCAACAAAGAAGAACTTGGCCTGTTCAGCATTCATTTTTATAGAGCCTTGAGCCATATAAGATGCCTGCATCAAGGCCATTTGACCCACAACAACCAGCCAAAGATTTCAGCAACCAAAGACAACATGTCACTATCAACTGCAGACTCTTTTGTCCTTGTTCGGTTTGCCTTAATTTCTTTTGTATCCGTTGTAATATAAGTCCACTACTCTTGTTTGCTTCCTAAGTTTAATCCTGGCCCTTAGATGGAGTTGTCTAGGGTTTATCATGTCTTGAACTTCTCACGAAAGGCCTATATAAGGACCCCTTCTCGATCTGTTGTACTCGGACTTTGATGAATGAAAACCTTGAGATTTCTCTCAAAAATTTGCAAATCTTTTAACTTTGCTGAGTCTTAGTTATAAGTCAGACTTAATATCTTCTTGTGCTTGCTTAGAAGGTGATTAAGGATCTGTGGTGCTACTTGGAATAGGTCTGTGCTTGCTTGAGCTATTTTAAGTGCATTGTCAGTTAAGCTCGAATTGATTCGTGCTTGCTTGAACAATTCAGTCTTAATCTTCCTAAATTATCAAATTGATTTCCTGTGCTTGCTTGGGAATTAGTTTGTTAATTATATCCCATTTGTATTTACAAAAATTATCACAAAAACAGTCACAAGGGTCTTTAGGAAACTGTCTGAGATTTCTCTTATTTCAGTCTGGTTTTCTATTTATTAAAAGTACTTGGAGTGTGTGTAAAATCCTGAGAATTGGCACAGTTTTAGTTTATTCCCTTAACTAAAAATCCCCAAGTTTATTGCATTCCCTGAAAATTGCTCCTTGCCTGTTTCAGGATTTATCCCATTTGTGCTTGTTCCCATAGTTTACACTGCACCATTTATCCTTGTTCTTTAGTCCTTGTGACTCGTTGTGTGAACCAGTTGTCCTTGTGAAGGAAATGTAGATCTTTATACATGTTAACATACTCATATATGTCAAATTAATTTTGTCATAAAATTAAAACGGATTTTATGCATGCAAACATTAATATAAAAGAAGAGAAATAATGTCCTTACATTCAATATTTCGGCAATATTGGGCACAAGAGAGATCACCTTTCTCTACTTGTTCTTGAGCTATTCCAATGGATGAACAAGATCTAAGAATAAGATCTCTCCCCAAGCTTTATACCCAAGGCTTAACACTTAATCTAATTAATATTATAAGTACTAGTATAATATTAATCTTAGTAGAAAATTGAACCAAAATAATGTATAACACTTGAATTATTTCGGTTTTGATGAGAGATAAAGAGAGGATTTTATTTCTCTAGAATTTCTATTTTGGATGAGTGAAGTGGAATGAATATGATACACTAGCTTTTTAGTATATTATTTGGTAAAAAATATAGAGAAAAACAAAAGCAATTGTCTTCCCCAAAACCGTGTAAGAGGAGGGCTATTGGGGAGCCAATGCATGAAAAATTTGTTCTTCACAAGAACAATAGGCTTGCATGCCTAGACTTGCATTTTTCATCATTGTGTTTTATCAACTAAATAAAACAATTAACTAGCTTAATTCTCCCCAATTTTTTAAGCACTTTACATAATATGGATCCCATATTATATTTGTCAATTGTCAATATGTTACATGTTACATGTCACATATATTTGCTATGTATTTTTAACATATTAAAAATCAACGTATTAATAAAAATACGTCACATACAAAAATTGACTTAGTAATTTCATAATTACTTGTGCCAAAATATTTTACCAATTTATAAATTTCAACTGATTGAATTTATAATAATTCATTCATTTTAATTGTTACATATAAACAATTTATTTCATCCGAGTAATTATACAATTTAATTACTCAGACCGTATCTCATTTAATCATATTTCAATTTGATACGTAAATTTTACTTCCAAAATCGTCCGTCAATTTTCAAGTAATTTAATCAACTCGCAACGTTATACGATTAATTAAATAATCAATTAAGTGTATTGCCCTTTAGGTATGACCTAGGGGTCAAATGATCACCACCGTCACACGACAGTAATGTCAAACTCTAGTCAGCCAATCATTACCGATATATGTTGACCAGTTGACAGTAACAATATTACTTCCCAATTGTATTCTTAAAATGAGATTTAATAATGATATTTAAATCATGTGATCGCACTATTGTTGAGGACACATTTCCCAACAATCTCCCACTTGTCCTCGACAAGTGTGCGTCACCAATTCTCTTGTCCTATTACTATCTCCCACTCAATGCAAGGTGTCTTTCAGGTCGTACTTGCAAGTGATCATATCGAGAGTGGTTTCCTCGATCCGGAGAATAAGCGATTGACCGGATTTATCCACACCTGGATACCTTCCGAGCGTGGCCACGCATTTCGATTCATTACTCCTCGAGTGGCCCTGAGATATTGTTATAACCCTGACTAGGGGTGGACAATTCCTATCGCACTCATTCCCTTCGACTAGCCACAGCCATCATAACCCAAAATATGCCCATTTGACCCCATTTACGAAGGTCGTAGTAACACAAATCAAAGTTAATCTGAAACTGTGCCATCTTAGGAGAATAGTCTTTAGTCAAAAGAATCGACTCATTTGAATACTATAGTAGCTCTCGCCACGACCAGGCTATATAAATTTGCCAGAACTCTATAAGCGGTCATTAGGCCCGACAAAAAATTCTTAACAGTCTGCCTATGTGATCGACTAGTCATCTCACATGACTCTATGGCACTTGAACTTGCCATCAATCGCCTCACACTCTAGTCACTTCGAGACGTCACCCCATACAAGTGACTATGGGCAAATACTATGTTAATCCGTGTTCACTTTAACGGGGTTCAATTGTCTCCACAACCCGTTTGGATGTAACAAAGTATAAATTAAAGATAAAAGACAAATGTGATTATGAACATGAACAAAAACAACACTTTTATTTCATTTCAAAATCTAACAAAAATTTGGTACACGTTTAAGTCCCATGGACGTAACATGCCCATCATGCTTAGCCTGCGATAAAGGCTTGGTGAGCGGATCGGCTATGTTGTCATCCGTCCCAACCTTACAAATCGCAATTTCCTTTCTTTCAATGAAATCTCTTATTACATGATACTTTCTAAGTACATGTCTAGATCTATTACTAGACTTTGGCTCCTTAGCTTGGAAGATCGTCCCACTATTATCACAATAGAGAGTGATGGGATCATCGGTGGTAGGTACTACTTTTAGACCTTCCGTGAATTGCTTGATCCACATAGCTTCCTTGGCAGCCTCTCGATCTTTGCAATGTACTCAGCCTCCGTTGTTGAATCATGATTCTGACTTCCTTGAAGCTTCTCCACTTACGGCACCACCATTGAGCATGAAAACAAAACCAGCTTGTGATTTCATGTCATCTCTATCTGTTTGAAAACTTGAGTCCGTGTATCCTGTAACACGCAACTCAGTGTCTCCTCCAAACACAAGGATAGAGTCCTTAGTTCTTCTCAAGTACTTAAGGATGTTCTTGACAAAGCAATCCGTGACTCTCACCTGGATTCGCTTGATATCTACTCGTCATGCTCAAGGCATACGAGACATCAGGACGTGTGCATATCATGGCATACATGATTGATCCAACAGCGGAAGCGTAAGGGATCAACTTCATGCGTTCAACATCATGGGGTTCGGAGGGACATTGAGTCGTGCTCAATATCGTTCCGGTTACCATAGGTACCAAACCCCTTTTGGATTTGTCCATGCTGAATCGTCGAAGAATCTTATCAACATAAGACTCTTGACTAAGTGCCAATATCCTTTTGGGTCTATCTCTATAGATCCGGATACCTAATATGCGTTGTGCCTCTCCTAAATCCTTCATTTGGAAGTGGTTGCCTAACCACTTCTTAACTGAAGACAACATTGGAATATCATTTCCAATGAGTAGTATGTCATCGACATACAAGATTAGGAATACAACATTGCTCCCACTGAATTTCATGTATAAACATGGTTCCTCAATATTTCGAGTGAAACCATTTTCTTTTATAACATGATTGAATCGATGATTCCAACTTCTAGATGCTTGCTTAAGACCATAAATGGATCTCTTAAGCTTGCACACTTTGTTAGGATTTTTAGAATCAACAAAACCTTCGGGTTGTAACATGTACACCTCCTCTTCTAAATGCCCATTTAGAAAAGCGGTTTTGACATCCATTTGCCAAATTTCATAGTCATGAAATGCGGCGATCGCTAACATAATCCGTATGGATCTTAGCATGGCTACGGGGCGAAGGTCTCATCATAATGGAGACCTTGGACTTGGGTAAATCCTTTTGCCACTAGCCTAGCTTTGTAGACATCGTCATGTCCTTCTATGCCATTTTTGACTTTGAATATCCATTTGCATTGGAGGGGTCTTGCCCCTTTAGGCAAATCTACCAAGTCCCAAACTTGGTTTTCAAGCATAGAATCCATTTCGGATTTCATGGCTTCAAGCCATAAGGTGGAATTAGGACTAGAGATTGCGGCCTTGTAGGTGGCGGGCTCGTCACTTTCCATAAGCAACACATCGAGTGTTCCATCTTCCTCGATAAGTCCCACATATCGATCGGGATGGCGAATTACTCGGCCCGTCCTTCTTAGTGGAGGAGGTGCAACCGCGTTAGACGACGAAGGAACATCTTCTTGCGTCTCTACCTCGGTTTGTGGCTCTTGAACTTCATCAAGTTCAAAATTTCTCCCACTCTGTCTCTTAGAAATAAATTGACTTTCTAAGAAGACAGCCTCACTAGACACAAACACTTTGTTTTCTTGAGGTTTGTAGAAGTAGTAACCTCGGGAGGTTAAAGGATAACCTACAAAGATGCATTTTTCGGATCTTGGGGCAAGCTTATTGTCGGGTTTAGCCTTGACGTAAGCATCACATCCCCAAATTTTCATATAGGATAGATTAGGAACTCTTCCTTTCCATGTCTCAAATGGAGTCTTTTCGGTGGCTTTAGTGGGACTATTATTCAAAGATAGAATTGCAGTTTGGATTGCAAATCCCCAAAACGAGTTCGGTAACTCGGTTTGACTCATCATGGATCGAACCATATCTAGTAAGGTTCGGTTTCTCCTTTCGGCAACACCATTAAGTTGAGGTGTTCCGGGTGGAGAAAGTTGTGATATAATACCACGACTTTTCAAGTGTGAATCAAATTCAAGGCTAAGGTATTCACCACCACGATCGGATCGTAGTGCCTTAATCCTTTTGTTCAATTGGTTCTCTACTTCGTTTTGAAACTCCTTGAATTTCTCAAACGCTTCACTCTTATGTTTCATCAAATAGATATACCCATATCTACTTAAATCATCGGTGAAGGTTATGAAGTAGTCATAATTACCACGAGCGGTGATAGTCATTGGTCCACATACATCGGTGTGTATGAGTCCCAATAGTTCACTAGCTCGTGTCCCTTTACCGCTAAAAGGATTACGAGTCATTTTGCCAAGTAGGCAATATTCGCATGTACCAAATGATTGATAATCAAATGGTGTAATCACATTAGTTGAAATTAATCTTTTGATGCGATTCTCGTTTATGTGACCTAATCGACAATGCCAAATGAACGCTTCACTTGGGTCACTTGTTTTGAGTTTCTTTGATTGAATGTTATAAATATCATTTGTCGGATTTGAGGTCTCTAAAATGTAAATGCCATTAATGGAAGAAGCTTGGCCAATAACCAAATCATTCCTTGAAATAGAGCAACGATTGTTCTTAATGACAAAACAAAAACCATCCATGTCTAGCATGGCGATTGAAATAATATTTTTAGAGAGCGTAGGAACATAAAAACAATTATGCAAATACAACTCAAAACCATTTGGCAAAGCTAGAACATAAGTTCCTTTGGATTCGGCCGCTACCCGAGCTCCATTTCCAAGTCGAAGATCCACATCTCCTTTGCTAAGCTTCTCCACATCTCTTAAACCCTGTAAATGATTACAAAGGTGAGAACCACAACCGGTATCAAGTACCCATGTCGTAGTGGAAGTATAATTTATATCAATAACATAAATTTCTTTAGGAATTGTACCTTTTGGAGTAATGAGTCCTTCCCTTATATTTTGCAAATACATAGGGCAATTCCTAAGCCAATGTCCCATGCCATAGCAATAATGGCACTCATCATTAACTTGCTTGAAGTTTTTGACTTTCTTTCCTTTCTTCTTGAACCTCTTACCCTTTGATGCAAGAACTTGATTGCTAGAGCTCCCACTAGCTTTGGCATCTTTATCTTCCAGAGACAAAGACCCTATAGATCGTATGAGGTAGTCTTCCTGAGACGGACTCACACGAGGTCTAGTAGTAGTGGGTGGTTTAGAAGTGGTGATGAAATTAAGGTTTCCATCCGAACCTATCCCGAAATGAAGTTCTCTAGTTGTATCGAAATTATTGTTGGAGCATACGTCGTCAAGAACATGGTGATATGACTCAATAGTAATGGGTGCGGTAGCATTTGATGGATTCATTGTAATGCACTACAAATATGGAGGAAAGGAAATATTAACATTTGTCTTTTTAAATCATACTTGCAAATTTAACAAGATATGAACATTTATATAGTGACCTCTACCCAACTATAATAAATGATTCCAAGACCCAAATTCATATCAACTTAGGCACGGGGTAGCCGATGAAACCCTCATCAATATAACTCGGTGGATTAACCTTTTAATCGATTCTACTTTTAGAACTCTTGGTCGATAAAATTACTCTAATATTTATCTATAGCCCAAAACACATCAACAAGGGCACGGGGTAGCCGATGAAACCCTTATCAATTACTTTTGTTGAGTTCAATCCAAATTTCGAATAAATGTGTCCATTATCCAAACCCATATTAATTTAGGCACGGGGTAGCCGATGAAACCCTCATCAACATGAATTCGGTGGATTAGGCATTTATCACCCACTTCCCCTACGTAACAAGGTTTGTACCCCGGGGTAGCCGAGTGCACTCCCTCGCGAAATAGGTTTTCATGGTTTCTACTATTTGGTAAGGCTATGTCTCAATTGTTTGTTTTAGCGAGAGGTCATGTCAATTTATTATCTATCACGTTTTAAGTGAACTAAATCGGTGAACTACGATAATTCTAATTGACACGGTCGATAAACTCGATAAAATAACAATGCATGTTTAGTTATGGCGATTTAGCGATGCATGTGACATAAAATAAAATGCAAGCATAAAATAAATAAATCCTAGTATGGCCTTTCCTAAAATAGAAAAACTATTAATCTATTACATATTCGGAAACCAACTCCATTGGTCCCTTGAACTTCGGTTGTGGCACACATCTCGAGGTAACACCGTCTTTATGTATCGCCATTCTTGAAGAAATCCGTCTTTTGGAAACTCCGGAATGAATAAAATTACATAATAAATTACATAATTTCCTATTATACATTTGTAACTAAAATAAAATAAATCTATTAAATTACAAAACGGTGATACGAGATCACAATAAAAATTACAACCGAATCGATATTCCCATACATTTCGGGAAATACCAATTAAAATCTAAGGCCATACTAAGTAAAATTACATAATTCAAAATTACATAAATTAAAATTATGACAATCATAAGAAAATGCAGCATTATAATATGTATGAACATGCTCAATTTTTATGCTAAATCGCCTTTTAATTAGCCAATATCGTATATTACTCGGTTTTTACGGATTTGCGTGATTTCAACATTTTATAATCACAAAAATACATAAACTCATATTTATGCATAAGTTAATTACCCTAACCTCTTAGGACTCAAAATATAGTCTTCACTAATAATTTGACCATAATTAACCTTTATTTATAAAATTGTTCATAAAAGGACCAAAAATTACAAAAATAAGCCATTAAACTTCAAATAAATCGAAAAATTTCAAATAAATTCAAAATTTGAAATTTAAATTCATGAACATTCTGGAAAAAATCCCATGACACTCATAATGTTCAAAATCTTAGGTTAAAAATTTCGAAAATTTTCCGGAAAAACAATGTTGCGGTTTATCGATTTTTAATAAAATAATCATAAAAACATGGAAAAATTATTTTCATTAACTTTTCATTTTAGATCTGGAAAAAAAAAATATAATAAAATGCAACATTAGACGTTTTTCCTAAGTCATAGATTATGTTTTATTAATTTTTCAACTAATAATGTCACTATTTATGTCATTTTTCTTCAAAAATTCATAAATCATGCTAAAAGACTTCTTTATAGCCAATTATTTTACACACATCTTGTAAAATTGCATGTGACAACATATAAATTTTCTATGACCAGATTCGAAATTTAACTCATATTAACCTATTTTTCTCTTAAATCCGAATTTAATAATGAAAAATTCATTTTTCGAGCATAACAAGTGCAAAAATTATGAAAATTTACAGGTTATCTCAAAATAATATATGTAACAACATATCCAAAAACCAAGTGAAAATTCGAAGTATAGCTAATTTTCGACCAAAAATGACATTTTTACTCATAAAATCACATTTAAATGTCATTATTATTAAATATGAACAATAAAAATCCGAAAAATTAACCAAAATATCCTAAAACACTTTAGGACCAGAAATATTAACATGCATGTAATTATTTCGTGATATATCATAATAACACAAATTTTACAAGTTTTATTTTGTTATTCATATAACTCGGAAAAACTTTTAACCAATTTGCATGCAAACAACCGTGGCTCTTGATACCGATTGAAGGAAATGTAGATCTTTATACATGTTAACATACTCATATATGTCAAATTAATTTTGTCATAAAATTAAAACGGATTTTATGCATGCAAACATTAATATAAAAGAAGAGAAATAATGTCCTTACATTCAATATTTCGGCAATATTGGGCACAAGAGAGATCACCTTTCTCTACTTGTTCTTGAGCTATTCCAATGGATGAACAAGATCTAAGAATAAGATCTCTCCCCAAGCTTTATACCCAAGGCTTAACACTTAATCTAATTAATATTATAAGTACTAGTATAATATTAATCTTAGTAGAAAATTGAACCAAAATAATGTATAACACTTGAATTATTTCGGTTTTGATGAGAGATAAAGAGAGGATTTTATTTCTCTAGAATTTCTATTTTGGATGAGTGAAGTGGAATGAATATGATACACTAGCTTTTTAGTATATTATTTGGTAAAAAATATAGAGAAAAACAAAAGCAATTGTCTTCCCCAAAACCGTGTAAGAGGAGGGCTATTGGGGAGCCAATGCATGAAAAATTTGTTCTTCACAAGAACAATAGGCTTGCATGCCTAGACTTGCATTTTTCATCATTGTGTTTTATCAACTAAATAAAACAATTAACTAGCTTAATTCTCCCCAATTTTTTCGGCACTTTACATAATATGGATCCCATATTATATTTGTCAATTGTCAATATGTTACATGTTACATGTCACATATATTTGTTATGTATTTTTAACATATTAAAAATCAACGTATTAATAAAAATACGTCACATACAAAAATTGACTTAGTAATTTCATAATTACTTGTGCCAAAATATTTTACCAATTTATAAATTTCAACTGATTGAATTTATAATAATTCATTCATTTTAATTGTTACATATAAACAATGTATTTCATCCGAGTAATTATACAATTTAATTACTCAGACCGTATCTCATTTAATCATATTTCAATTTGATACGTAAATTTTACTTCCAAAATCGTCCGTCAATTTTCAAGTAATTTAATCAACTCGCAACGATATACGATTAATTAAATAATCAATTAAGTGTATTGCCCTTTAGGTATGACCTAGGGGGTCAACTGATCACCACCGTCACACGACAGTAATGTCAAACTCTAGTCAGCCAATCATTACCGATATATGTTGACCAGTTGACAGTAACAATATTACTTCCCAATTGTATTCTTAAAATGAGATTTAATAATGATATTTAAATCATGTGATCGCACTATTGTTGAGGACACATTTCCCAACACCTTGTTCATTAGACCATGTGACTCGTTGTGTGAACCCTTTCTCCTTGTTCATTAGTACATGTGACTCGTTGTGTGAACCATTTCTCCTTGTTCATTAGTCCTTGTGACTCGTTGTGTGAACAAATTTTCCTTGTTTATTAGTCCTTGTGACTCGTTGTGTAAACCATTTATCCTTGTCTTTGTGACTCGTTGCGTAAACCATTTATCCTTGTTCTTTAGTCCTTGTGACTCGTTGTCTGAACCGCTTGTCCTTGTTCATTAGTCCTTGTGACTCGTTGTGTGAACCGCTTGTCCTTGTTCATTAGTCCTTGTGACTCGTTGTGTGAACCAGTTGTCCTTGTTCATTAGTCCATGTGACGCGTTGTGTGAACCCTTTCTCCTTGTTCATTAGTCCTTGTGATTCGTTGTGTGAACAATTTGTCCTTGTTCATTAGTCCTTGTGAATCCTTGTGTGCAATTTTTTCTATTTTTCGTTGTGTGAACCGTTTGTCCTTGTTCATTAGTCCTTGTGACTCGTTGTGTAAACCATTTATCCTTGTCTTTGTAACTCGTTGTGTAAACCATTTATCCTTGTTATTTAGTCCTTGTGACTCGTTATGTGAACCAGTTGTCCTTGTTCAACAGTCCATGTGAGTCGTTGTGTGAACCCTTTCTCCTTGTTCATTAGTCCTTGTGACTCGTTGTGTGAACAAATTTTCCTTGTTTATTAGTCCTTGTGACTCGTTGTGTAAACCATTTATCCTTGTCTTTGTGACTCGTTGTGTAAACCATTTATCCTTGTTCTTTAGTCCTTGTGACTCGTTGTGTGGACCGCTAGTCCTTGTTCATTAGTCCTTGTGACTCGTTGTGTGAACCGCATGTCCTTGTTCATTAGTCCTTGTGACTCGTTGTGTGAACCAGTTGTCCTTGTTCATTAGTCCATATGACTCGTTGTGTGAACCCTTTCCCCTTGTTCATTAGTCCTTGTGACTCGTTGCGTGAACAATTTGTCCTTGTTCATTAGTCCTTGTGACTCCTTGTTTGAACAATTTTTTCTTGTTTTCGTTTTGTGAACCATTTGTCCTTGTTCATTAGTCCTTGTGACTCGTTGTGTAAACCATTTATTCTTGTCTTTGTGACTCGTTGTGTAAAGCATTTGTCCTTGTTCTTTAGTCCTTGTGACTCGTTGTGTGAACCATTTGTCCTTGTTCATTAGTCCTTGTGACTCGTTTTGCGAACCAGTTGTCTTTGTTCATTAGTCCATGTTACTCGTTGTGTCAACCCTTTCTCCTTGTTCATTAGTCCATATGACTCGTTGTGTGAACCATTTCTCCTTGTTCATTAGTTCTTTTGACTCGTTGTGTGGACAAATTTTCCTTGTTTGTTAGTGCTTGTGAAAACCATTTATCCTTGTCTTTGTGACTCTTGTGTAAACCATTTATCCTTGTTCTTTAGTCCTTGTGACTCATTGTGTGAACCGCTTGTCCTTTTTCATTAGTTCTTGTGACTCTTTGTGTGAACCAATTGTCCTTGTTCAATAGTCAATGTGACTCATTGTGTGAACCCTTTCTCCTTGTTCATTAGTCCATTTGACTCGTTGTGTGAACCATTTCTCCTTGTTAATTAGTCTTTGTGACTCGTTGTGTTAACAAATTTTCCTTGTTTATTAGTCCATGTGACTCGTTGTGTAAACCATTTATCCTTGTCTTTGTGACTCGTTGTGTAAACCATTTATCCTTGTTCTTTAGTCCTTCTGACTCGTTGTGTGAACCAGTTATCCTTGTTCATTAGTCCATGTGACTCGTTGTGTGAACCCTTTCTCCTTGTTCATTAGTCCATGTGACTCGTTGTGTGAACCATTTCTCCTTGTTCATTAGTCCTTGTGACTCGTTGTGTGAACAAATTTTCCTTGTTTATAAGTCCTTGTGACTCGTTGTGTAAACCATTTATCCTTGTCTTTGTGACTCGTTGTTTAAACCATTTTTCCTTGTTCTTTAGTCCTTGTGACTCGTTGTGTGGACCGCTTGTCCTTGTTCATTAGTCCTTGTGACTCGTTGTGTGAACCGCTTGTCCTTGTTCATTAGTCCTTGTGACTCGTTGTGTGAACCAGTTGTCCTTGTTCATTATTCCATGTGACTTGTTGTGTGAACCCTTTCTCCTTGTTCATTAGCCCTTGTGACTCGTTGTGCTAACAAATTTTTCTTGTTCATTAGTCCATGTGACTCGTTGTGTAAACCATTTAACCTTGTCTTTGTGACCCGTTGCGTAACCATTTATCCTTGTTCTTTAGTCCTTGTGACTCGTTGTGTGAACCGCTTATCCTTGTTCATTAGTCCTTGTGACTCGTTGTGTGAACCAGTTGTCCTTGTTCATTAGTCCACGTGACTCGTTGTGTGAACTCTTTCTCCTTGTTCATTACTCCTTGTGACTCGTTGTGTGAACAATTTGTCCTTGTTCTTTAGTCCTTATGACTCCTTGTGTGAACAATTTTTTCTTGTTTTCGTTGTGTGAACCATTTGTCCTTGTTCATTAGTCCTTGTGACTCGTTGTGTAAACCATTTATCCTTGTCTTTGTGACTCGTTGTGTAAAGCATTTGTCCTTGTTCTTTAGTTCTTGTGAATCGTTGTGTGAACCATTTGTCCTTGTTCATTAGTCCTTGTGACTCGTTGTGTAAACCAGTTGTCCTTGTTCATTAGTCCATGTTACTCGTTGTGTGAACCCTTTCACCTTGTTCATTAGTCCATATGACTCGTTGTGTGAACCATTTCTCCTTGTTCATTAGTTCTTTTGACACGTTGTGTGAACAAATTTTCCTTGTTTGTTAGTCCTTGTGAGTCTTTGTGTAAACCATTTATCCTTGTCTTTGTGACTCATTGTGTAATTCATTTATCCTTGTTCTTTAGTCCATGTGACTCGTTGTGTTAACCATTTATCCTTGTCTTTGTGACTCGTGGCGTAAACCATTTATCCTTGTTCTTTTGTCCTTGTGACTCGTTGTGTGAACCGCTTGTCCTTGTTCATTAGTCCTTGTGACTCGTTGTGTGAACCAGTTGACCTTGTTCATTAGTCCATGTGACTCGTTGTGTGAACCCTTTCTCCTTGTTCATTAGTCCATGTGTCTCGTTGTGTGAACCATTTCTCCTTGTTCATTTGTCCTTGTGACTTATTGTGTGAACAAATTTTCCTTGTTTATTAGTCCTTGTGACTCGTTGTGTAAACCATTTATCCTTGTCTTTGTGACTCGTTGTATAAACCATTTATCGTTGTTCTTTAGTCCTTGTGACTCGTTGTTTGGACCGCTTGTCCTTGTTCATTAGTCCTTGTGACTCGTTGTGTGAACCGCTTGTCCTTGTTCATTAGTCCTTCTGACTCGTTGTGTGAAACAGTTATCCTTGTTCATTAGTCCATGTGACTCGTTGTGTGAACCCTTTCTCCTTGTTCATTAGTCCATGTGACTCTTGTGTGAACCATTTCTCCTTGTTCATTAGTCCTTGTGACTCGTTGTGTGAACAAATTTTCCTTGTTTATAAGTTCTTGTGACTCGTTGTGTAAACCATTTATCCTTGTCTTTGTGACTCGTTGTTTAAACCATTTTTCCTTGTTCTTTAGTCCTTGTGACTCGTTGTGTGGACCGCTTGTCCTTGTTCATTATTCCTTGTGACTCGTTGTGTGAACCGCTTGTCCTTGTTCATTAGTCCTTGTGACTCGTTGTGTGAACCAGTTTTCCTTGTTCATTAGTCCATGTGACTCGTTGTGTGAACCCTTTCTCTTTGCTCATTAGCCCTTGTGACTCGTTGTGTTAACAATTTTTTCTTGTTCATTAGTCCATGTGACTCGTTGTGTAAACCATTTAACCTTGTCTTTGTGACCCGTTGCGTAACCATTTATCCTTGTTCTTTAGTCCTTGTGACTCGTTGTGTGAACCGCTTGCCCTTGTTCATTAGTCCTTGTGACTCGTTTTGTGAACCAGTTGTCCTTGTTCATTAGTCCATGTGACTCGTTGTGTGAACTCTTTCTCCTTGTTCATTACTCCTTGTGACTCGTTGTGTGAACAATTTGTCCTTGTTCATTAGTCCTTATGACTCCTTGTGTGAACAATTTATTCTTGTTTTCGTTGTGTGAACCATTTGTCCTTGTTCATTAGTCCTTGTGACTCGTTGTGTAAACCATTTATCCTTGTCTTTGTGACTCGTTGTGTAAAGCATTTGTCCTTGTTCTTTAGTCCTTGTGACTCGTTGTGTGAACCATTTGTCCTTGTTCATTAGTCCTTGTGACTCGTTGTGTGAACCAGTTGTCCTTGTTCATTAGTCCATGTTACTCGTTGTGTGAACCCTTTCTCCTTGTTCATTAGTCCATATGACTCGTTGTGCGAACCATTTCTCCTTTTTTTGGTTCTTTTGACACGTTGTGTGAACAAATTTTCCTTGTTTGTTAGTCCTTGTGAGTCTTTGTGTAAACCATTTATCCTTGTCTTTGTGACTCATTGTGTAAACCATTTATCCTTGTTCTTTAGTCCATGTGACTCGTTGTGTAAACCATTTATCCTTGTCTTTGTGACTCGTGGCGTAAACCATTTATCCTTGTTCTTTAGTCCTTGTGACTCGTTGTGTGAACCGCTTGTCCTTGTTCATTAGTCCTTGTGACTCGTTGTGTGAACCAGTTGACCTTGTTCATTAGTCCATGTGACTCGTTGTGTGAACCCTTTCTCCTTGTTCATTAGTCCATGTGACTCGTTGTGTGAACCATTTCTCCTTGTTCATTAGTCCTTGTGACTTATTGTGTGAACAAATTTTCCTTGTTTATTAGTCCTTGTGACTCGTTGTGTAAACCATTTATCCTTGTCTTTGTGACTCGTTGTATAAACCATTTATCGTTGTTCTTTAGTCCTTGTGACTCGTTGTTTGGACCGCTTGTCCTTGTTCATTAGTCCTTGTGACTCGTTGTGTGAACCGCTTGTCCTTGTTCATTAGTCCTTGTGACTCGTTGTGTGAACCAGTTGTCCTTGTTCATTAGTCCATGTGACTCGTTGTGTGAACCCTTTCTCCTTGTTCATTAGGCCATGTGACTCGTTGTGTGAACAATTTGTCCTTGTTCATTAGTCCTTGTGAATCCTTGTGTGAACAATTTTTTCTTGTTTTCGTTGTGTGAACCATTTGTCCTTGTTCATTAGTCCTTGTGACTCGTTGTGTAAACCATTTATCCTTGTCTTTGTGACTCGTTGTGTAAACCATTTGTCCTTGTTCTTTAGACCTTGTGACTCGTTGTGTGAACCATTTTTCCTTGTTCATTAGTCCTTGTGACTCGTTGTGTGAACCAGTTGTCCTTGTTCATTAGTCCATGTTACTCGTTGTGTGAACCCTTTCTCCTTGTTCATTAGTCCATATGACTCGTTGTGCGAACCATTTCTCCTTTTTTTTGGTTCTTTTGACACGTTGTGTGAACAAATTTTCCTTGTTTGTTAGTCCTTGTGAGTCTTTGTGTAAACCATTTATCCTTGTCTTTGTGACTCATTGTGTAAACCATTTATCCTTGTTCTTTAGTCCATGTGACTCGTTGTGTAAACCATTTATCCTTGTCTTTGTGACTCGTGGCGTAAACCATTTATCCTTGTTCTTTAGTCCTTGTGACTCGTTGTGTGAACCGCTTGTCCTTGTTCATTAGTCCTTGTGACTCGTTGTGTGAACCAGTTGACCTTGTTCATTAGTCCATGTGACTCGTTGTGTGAACCCTTTCTCCTTGTTCATTAGTCCATGTGACTCGTTGTGTGAACCATTTCTCCTTGGTCATTAGTCCTTGTGACTTATTGTGTGAACAAATTTTCCTTGTTTATTAGTCCTTGTGACTCGTTGTGTAAACCATTTATCCTTGTCTTTGTGACTCGTTGTATAAACCATTTATCGTTGTTCTTTAGTCCTTGTGACTCGTTGTTTGGACCGCTTGTCCTTGTTCATTAGTCCTTGTGACTCGTTGTGTGAACCGCTTGTCCTTGTTCATTAGTCCTTGTGACTCGTTGTGTGAACCAGTTGTCCTTGTTCATTAGTCCATGTGACTCGTTGTGTGAACCCTTTCTCCTTGTTCATTAGTCCATGTGACTCGTTGTGTGAACAATTTGTCCTTGTTCATTAGTCCTCGTGAATCCTTGTGTGAACAATTTTTTCTTGTTTTCGTTGTGTGAACCATTTGTCCTTGTTCATTAGTCCTTGTGACTCGTTGTGTAAACCATTTATCCTTGTCTTTGTGACTCGTTGTGTGAACCCTTTCTCCTTGTTCTTTAGTCCTTGTGACTCGTTGTGTGAACCATTTGTCCTTGTTCATTAGTCCTTGTGACTCGTTGTGTGAACCAGTTGTCCTTGTTCATTAGTCCATGTTACTCGTTGTGTGAACCCTTTCTCCTTGTTCATTAGTCCATATGACTCGTTGTGCGAACCATTTCTCCTTTTTTTGGTTCTTTTGACACGTTGTGTGAACAAATTTTCCTTGTTTGTTAGTCCTTGTGAGTCTTTGTGTAAACCATTTATCCTTGTCTTTGTGACTCATTGTGTAAACCATTTATCCTTGTTCTTTAGTCCATGTGACTCGTTGTGTAAACCATTTATCCTTGTCTTTGTGACTCGTGGCGTAAACCATTTATCCTTGTTCTTTAGTCCTTGTGACTCGTTGTGTGAACCGCTTGTCCTTGTTCATTAGTCCTTGTGACTCGTTGTGTGAACCAGTTGACCTTGTTCATTAGTCCATGTGACTCGTTGTGTGAACCCTTTCTCCTTGTTCATTAGTCCATGTGACTCGTTGTGTGAACCATTTCTCCTTGTTCATTAGTCCTTGTGACTTATTGTGTGAACAAATTTTCCTTGTTTATTAGTCCTTGTGACTCGTTGTGTAAACCATTTATCCTTGTCTTTGTGACTCGTTGTATAAACCATTTATCGTTGTTCTTTAGTCCTTGTGACTCGTTGTTTGGACCGCTTGTCCTTGTTCATTAGTCCTTGTGACTCGTTGTGTGAACCGCTTGTCCTTGTTCATTAGTCCTTGTGACTCGTTGTGTGAACCAGTTGTCCTTGTTCATTAGTCCATGTGACTCGTTGTGTGAACCCTTTCTCCTTGTTCATTAGGCCATGTGACTCGTTGTGTGAACAATTTGTCCTTGTTCATTAGTCCTTGTGAATCCTTGTGTGAACAATTTTTTCTTGTTTTCGTTGTGTGAACCATTTGTCCTTGTTCATTAGTCCTTGTGACTCGTTGTGTAAACCATTTATCCTTGTCTTTGTGACTCGTTGTGTAAACCATTTGTCCTTGTTCTTTAGACCTTGTGACTCGTTGTGTGAACCATTTTTCCTTGTTCATTAGTCCTTGTGACTCGTTGTGTGAACCAGTTGTCCTTGTTCATTAGTCCATGTTACTCGTTGTGTGAACCCTTTCTCCTTGTTCATTAGTCCATATCACTCGTTGTGCGAACCATTTCTCCTTTTTTTTGGTTCTTTTGACACGTTGTGTGAACAAATTTTCCTTGTTTGTTAGTCCTTGTGAGTCTTTGTGTAAACCATTTATCCTTGTCTTTGTGACTCATTGTGTAAACCATTTATCCTTGTTCTTTAGTCCATGTGACTCGTTGTGTAAACCATTTATCCTTGTCTTTGTGACTCGTGGCGTAAACCATTTATCCTTGTTCTTTAGTCCTTGTGACTCGTTGTGTGAACCGCTTGTCCTTGTTCATTAGTCCTTGTGACTCGTTGTGTGAACAGATTGTCCTTGTTCATTAGTCCTTGTGACTCGTTGTGTGAACCCTTTCTCCTTGTTCATTAGTCCATGTGACTCGTTGTGTGAACCATTTCTCCTTGTTCATTAGTCCTTGTGACTTATTGTGTGAACAAATTTTCCTTGTTTATTAGTCCTTGTGACTCGTTGTGTAAACCATTTATCCTTGTCTTTGTGACTCGTTGTATAAACCATTTATCGTTGTTCTTTAGTCCTTGTGACTCGTTGTTTGGACCGCTTGTCCTTGTTCATTAGTCCTTGTGACTCGTTGTGTGAACCGCTTGTCCTTGTTCATTAGTCCTTGTGACTCGTTGTGTGAACCAGTTGTCCTTGTTCATTAGTCCATGTGACTCGTTGTGTGAACCCTTTCTCCTTGTTCATTAGTCCATGTGACTCGTTGTGTGAACAATTTGTCCTTGTTCATTAGTCCTCGTGAATCCTTGTGTGAACAATTTTTTCTTGTTTTCGTTGTGTGAACCATTTGTCCTTGTTCATTAGTCCTTGTGACTCGTTGTGTAAACCATTTATCCTTGTCTTTGTGACTCGTTGTGTGAACCCTTTCTCCTTGTTCATTAGTCCATGTGACTCGTTGTGTGAACCATTTCTCCTTGTTCATTAGTCCTTGTGACTTATTGTGTGAACAAATTTTCCTTGTTTATTAGTCCTTGTGACTCGTTGTGTAAACCATTTATCCTTGTCTTTGTGACTCGTTGTATAAACCATTTATCGTTGTTCTTTAGTCCTTGTGACTCGTTGTTTGGACCGCTTGTCCTTGTTCATTAGTCCTTGTGACTCGTTGTATGAACCGCTTGTCCTTGTTCATTAGTCCTTGTGACTCGTTGTGTGAACCAGTTGTCCTTGTTCATTAGTCCATGTGACTCGTTGTGTGAACCCTTTCTCCTTGTTCATTAGTCCATGTGACTCGTTGTGTGAACAATTTGTCCTTGTTCATTAGTCCTCGTGAATCCTTGTGTGAACAATTTTTTCTTGTTTTCGTTGTGTGAACCATTTGTCCTTGTTCATTAGTCCTTGTGACTCGTTGTGTAAACCATTTATCCTTGTCTTTATGACTCGTTGTGTAAAGCATTTGTCCTTGTTCTTTAGACCTTGTGACTCGTTGTGTGAACCATTTGTCCTTTTTCATTAGTCCTTGTGACTCGTTGTGTGAACCAGTTGTCCTTGTTCATTAGTCCATGTTACTCGTTGTGTCAACCCTTTCTCCTTGTTCATTAGTCCATATGACTCGTTGTGTGAACCATTTCTACTTGTTCATTAGTTCTTTTGACTCGTTGTGTGAACAAATTTTCCTTGTTTGTTAGTCCTTGTGATCTTTATGTAAACCATTTATCCTTGTCTTTGTGACTCATTGTGTAAACCATTTATCCTTGTTCTTTAGTCCTTGTGACTCGTTGTGTGAACCAGTTGTCCTTGTTCATTAATCCATGTGACTCGTTGTGTGAACCCTTTCTCCTTGTTCATTAGCCCTTGTGACTCGTTGTGTTAACAAATTTTTCTTGTTCATTAGTCCATGTGACTCGTTGTGTAAACCATTTATCCTTGTCTTTGTGACCCGTTGCGTAACCATTTATCCTTGTTCTTTAGTCCTTGTGACTCGTTGTGTGAACCGCTTATCCTTGTTCATTAGTCCTTGTGACTCGTCGTGTGAACCAGTTGTCCTTGTTCATTAGTCCATGTGACTCGTTGTGTGAACCCTTTCTCCTTGTTCATTAGTCCATGTGACTCGTTGTGTGAACCATTTCGCCTTATTCATTAGTCCTTGTGACTCGTTGTGTGAACAATTTGTCCTTGTTCAATAGTCCTTATGACTCCTTGTGTGAACAATTTTTTCTTGTTTTCGTTGTGTGAACCATTTGTCCTTGTTCATTAGTCCTTGTGACTCGTTGTGTAAACCATTTATCCTTGTCTTTGTGACTCGTTGTGTAAAGCATTTGTCCTTGTTCTTTAGTCCTTGTGACTCGTTGTGTGAACCATTTGTCCTTGTTCATTAGTCCTTGTGACTCGTTGTGTGAACCAGTTGTCCTTGTTCATTAGTCCATGTTACTTGTTGTGTGAACCCTTTCTCCTTGTTCATTAGTCCATATGACTCGTTGTGCGAACCATTTCTCCTTTTTTTGGTTCTTTTGACACGTTGTGTGAACAAATTTTCCTTGTTTGTTAGTCCTTGTGAGTCTTTGTGTAAACCATTTATCCTTGTCTTTGTGACTCATTGTGTAAACCATTTATCCTTGTTCTTTAGTCCATGTGACTCGTTGTGTAAACCATTTATCCTTGTCTTTGTGACTCGTGGCGTAAACCATTTATCCTTGTTCTTTAGTCCTTGTGACTCGTTGTGTGAACCGCTTGTCCTTGTTCATTAGTCCTTGTGACTCGTTGTGTGAACCAGTTGACCTTGTTCATTAGTCCATGTGACTCGTTGTGTGAACCCTTTCTCCTTGTTCATTAGTCCATGTGACTCGTTGTGTGAACCATTTCTCCTTGTTCATTAGTCCTTGTGACTTATTGTGTGAACAAATTTTCCTTGTTTATTAGTCCTTGTGACTCGTTGTGTAAACCATTTATCCTTATCTTTGTGACTCGTTGTATAAACCATTTATCGTTGTTCTTTAGTCCTTGTGACTCGTTGTTTGGACCGCTTGTCCTTGTTCATTAGTCCTTGTGACTCGTTGTGTGAACCGCTTGTCCTTGTTCATTAGTCCTTGTGACTCGTTGTGTGAACCCGTTATCCTTGTTCATTAGTCCATGTGACTCGTTGTGTGAACCCTTTCTCCTTGTTCATTAGTCCATGTGACTCGGTGTGAACAATTTGTCCGTGTTCATTAGTCCTTGTGAATCCTTGTGTGAACAATTTTTTCTTGTTTTCGTTGTGTGAACCATTTGTCCTTGTTGATTAGTCCTTGTGACTCGTTGTGTAAACCATTTATCCTTGTCTTTGTGACTCGTTGTGTAAAGTATTTGTCCTTGTTCTTTAGACCTTGTGACTCGTTGTGTGAACCATTTGTCCTTGTTCATTAGTCCTTGTGACTCGTTGTGTGAACCAGTTGTCCTTGTTCATTAGTCCATGTTACTCGTTGTGTCAACCCTTTCTCCTTGTTCATTAGTCCATATGACTCGTTGTGTGAACCATTTCTACTTGTTCATTAGTTCTTTTGACTCGTTGTGTGAACAAATTTTCCTTGTTTGTTAGTCCTTGTGATCTTTATGTAAACCATTTATCCTTGTCTTTGTGACTCATTGTGTAAACCATTTATCCTTGTTCTTTAGTCCTTGTGACTCGTTGTGTGAACCAGTTGTCCTTGTTCATTAATCCATGTGACTCGTTGTGTGAACCCTTTCTCCTTGTTCATTAGCCCTTGTGACTCGTTGTGTTAACAAATTTTTCTTGTTCATTAGTCCATGTGACTCGTTGTGTAAACCATTTATCCTTGTCTTTGTGACCCGTTGCGTAACCATTTATCCTTGTTCTTTAGTCCTTGTGACTCGTTGTGTGAACCGCTTATCCTTGTTCATTAGTCCTTGTGACTCGTCGTGTGAACCAGTTGTCCTTGTTCATTAGTCCATGTGACTCGTTGTGTGAACCCTTTCTCCTTGTTCATTAGTCCATGTGACTCGTTGTGTGAACCATTTCGCCTTATTCATTAGTCCTTGTGACTCGTTGTGTGAACAATTTGTCCTTGTTCAATAGTCCTTATGACTCCTTGTGTGAACAATTTTTTCTTGTTTTCGTTGTGTGAACCATTTGTCCTTGTTCATTAGTCCTTGTGACTCGTTGTGTAAACCATTTATCCTTGTCTTTGTGACTCGTTGTGTAAACCATTTGTCCTTGTTCTTTAGACCTTGTGACTCGTTGTGTGAACCATTTTTCCTTGTTCATTAGTCCTTGTGACTCGTTGTGTGAACCAGTTGTCCTTGTTCATTAGTCCATGTTACTCGTTGTGTGAACCCTTTCTCCTTGTTCATTAGTCCATATGACTCGTTGTGCGAACCATTTCTCCTTTTTTTTGGTTCTTTTGACACGTTGTGTGAACAAATTTTCCTTGTTTGTTAGTCCTTGTGAGTCTTTGTGTAAACCATTTATCCTTGTCTTTGTGACTCATTGTGTAAACCATTTATCCTTGTTCTTTAGTCCATGTGACTCGTTGTGTAAACCATTTATCCTTGTCTTTGTGACTCGTGGCGTAAACCATTTATCCTTGTTCTTTAGTCCTTGTGACTCGTTGTGTGAACCGCTTGTCCTTGTTCATTAGTCCTTGTGACTCGTTGTGTGAACCAGTTGACCTTGTTCATTAGTCCATGTGACTCGTTGTGTGAACCCTTTCTCCTTGTTCATTAGTCCATGTGACTCGTTGTGTGAACCATTTCTCCTTGTTCATTAGTCCTTGTGACTTATTGTGTGAACAAATTTTCCTTGTTTATTAGTCCTTGTGACTCGTTGTGTAAACCATTTATCCTTGTCTTTGTGACTCGTTGTATAAACCATTTATCGTTGTTCTTTAGTCCTTGTGACTCGTTGTTTGGACCGCTTGTCCTTGTTCATTAGTCCTTGTGACTCGTTGTGTGAACCGCTTGTCCTTGTTCATTAGTCCTTGTGACTCGTTGTGTGAACCAGTTGTCCTTGTTCATTAGTCCATGTGACTCGTTGTGTGAACCCTTTCTCCTTGTTCATTAGTCCATGTGACTCGTTGTGTGAACAATTTGTCCTTGTTCATTAGTCCTCGTGAATCCTTGTGTGAACAATTTTTTCTTGTTTTCGTTGTGTGAACCATTTGTCCTTGTTCATTAGTCCTTGTGACTCGTTGTGTAAACCATTTATCCTTGTCTTTGTGACTCGTTGTGTGAACCCTTTCTCCTTGTTCATTAGTCCATGTGACTCGTTGTGTGAACCATTTCTCCTTGTTCATTAGTCCTTGTGACTTATTGTGTGAACAAATTTTCCTTGTTTATTAGTCCTTGTGACTCGTTGTGTAAACCATTTATCCTTGTCTTTGTGACTCGTTGTATAAACCATTTATCGTTGTTCTTTAGTCCTTGTGACTCGTTGTTTGGACCGCTTGTCCTTGTTCATTAGTCCTTGTGACTCGTTGTGTGAACCGCTTGTCCTTGTTCATTAGTCCTTGTGACTCGTTGTGTGAACAGATTGTCCTTGTTCATTAGTCCTTGTGACTCGTTGTGTGAACCCTTTCTCCTTGTTCATTAGTCCATGTGACTCGTTGTGTGAACAATTTGTCCTTGTTCATTAGTCCTCGTGAATCCTTGTGTGAACAATTTTTTCTTGTTTTCGTTGTGTGAACCATTTGTCCTTGTTCATTAGTCCTTGTGACTCGTTGTGTAAACCATTTATCCTTGTCTTTATGACTCGTTGTGTAAAGCATTTGTCCTTGTTCTTTAGACCTTGTGACTCGTTGTGTGAACCATTTGTCCTTTTTCATTAGTCCTTGTGACTCGTTGTGTGAACCAGTTGTCCTTGTTCATTAGTCCATGTTACTCGTTGTGTCAACCCTTTCTCCTTGTTCATTAGTCCATATGACTCGTTGTGTGAACCATTTCTACTTGTTCATTAGTTCTTTTGACTCGTTGTGTGAACAAATTTTCCTTGTTTGTTAGTCCTTGTGATCTTTATGTAAACCATTTATCCTTGTCTTTGTGACTCATTGTGTAAACCATTTATCCTTGTTCTTTAGTCCTTGTGACTCGTTGTGTGAACCAGTTGTCCTTGTTCATTAATCCATGTGACTCGTTGTGTGAACCCTTTCTCCTTGTTCATTAGCCCTTGTGACTCGTTGTGTTAACAAATTTTTCTTGTTCATTAGTCCATGTGACTCGTTGTGTAAACCATTTATCCTTGTCTTTGTGACCCGTTGCGTAACCATTTATCCTTGTTCTTTAGTCCTTGTGACTCGTTGTGTGAACCGCTTATCCTTGTTCATTAGTCCTTGTGACTCGTCGTGTGAACCAGTTGTCCTTGTTCATTAGTCCATGTGACTCGTTGTGTGAACCCTTTCTCCTTGTTCATTAGTCCATGTGACTCGTTGTGTGAACCATTTCGCCTTATTCATTAGTCCTTGTGACTCGTTGTGTGAACAATTTGTCCTTGTTCAATAGTCCTTATGACTCCTTGTGTGAACAATTTTTTCTTGTTTTCGTTGTGTGAACCATTTGTCCTTGTTCATTAGTCCTTGTGACTCGTTGTGTAAACCATTTATCCTTGTCTTTGTGACTCGTTGTGTAAAGCATTTGTCCTTGTTCTTTAGTCCTTGTGACTCGTTGTGTGAACCATTTGTCCTTGTTCATTAGTCCTTGTGACTCGTTGTGTGAACCAGTTGTCCTTGTTCATTAGTCCATGTTACTTGTTGTGTGAACCCTTTCTCCTTGTTCATTAGTCCATATGACTCGTTGTGCGAACCATTTCTCCTTTTTTTGGTTCTTTTGACACGTTGTGTGAACAAATTTTCCTTGTTTGTTAGTCCTTGTGAGTCTTTGTGTAAACCATTTATCCTTGTCTTTGTGACTCATTGTGTAAACCATTTATCCTTGTTCTTTAGTCCATGTGACTCGTTGTGTAAACCATTTATCCTTGTCTTTGTGACTCGTGGCGTAAACCATTTATCCTTGTTCTTTAGTCCTTGTGACTCGTTGTGTGAACCGCTTGTCCTTGTTCATTAGTCCTTGTGACTCGTTGTGTGAACCAGTTGACCTTGTTCATTAGTCCATGTGACTCGTTGTGTGAACCCTTTCTCCTTGTTCATTAGTCCATGTGACTCGTTGTGTGAACCATTTCTCCTTGTTCATTAGTCCTTGTGACTTATTGTGTGAACAAATTTTCCTTGTTTATTAGTCCTTGTGACTCGTTGTGTAAACCATTTATCCTTATCTTTGTGACTCGTTGTATAAACCATTTATCGTTGTTCTTTAGTCCTTGTGACTCGTTGTTTGGACCGCTTGTCCTTGTTCATTAGTCCTTGTGACTCGTTGTGTGAACCGCTTGTCCTTGTTCATTAGTCCTTGTGACTCGTTGTGTGAACCCGTTATCCTTGTTCATTAGTCCATGTGACTCGTTGTGTGAACCCTTTCTCCTTGTTCATTAGTCCATGTGACTCGGTGTGAACAATTTGTCCGTGTTCATTAGTCCTTGTGAATCCTTGTGTGAACAATTTTTTCTTGTTTTCGTTGTGTGAACCATTTGTCCTTGTTGATTAGTCCTTGTGACTCGTTGTGTAAACCATTTATCCTTGTCTTTGTGACTCGTTGTGTAAAGTATTTGTCCTTGTTCTTTAGACCTTGTGACTCGTTGTGTGAACCATTTGTCCTTGTTCATTAGTCCTTGTGACTCGTTGTGTGAACCAGTTGTCCTTGTTCATTAGTCCATGTTACTCGTTGTGTCAACCCTTTCTCCTTGTTCATTAGTCCATATGACTCGTTGTGTGAACCATTTCTCCTTGTTCATTAGTTCTTTTGACTCGTTGTGTGAACAAATTTTCCTTGTTTGTTAGTCCTTGTGATCTTTATGTAAACCATTTATCCTTGTCTTTGTGACTCATTGTGTAAACCATTTATCCTTGTTCTTTAGTCCTTGTGACTCGTTGTGTGAACCAGTTGTCCTTGTTCATTAATCCATGTGACTCGTTGTGTGAACCCTTTCTCCTTGTTCATTAGCCCTTGTGACTCGTTGTGTTAACAAATTTTTCTTGTTCATTAGTCCATGTGACTCGTTGTGTAAACCATTTATCCTTGTCTTTGTGACCCGTTGCGTAACCATTTATCCTTGTTCGTTAGTCCTTGTGACTCGTTGTGTGAACCGCTTATCCTTGTTCATTAGTCCTTGTGACTCGTTGTGTGAACCAGTTGTCCTTGTTCATTAGTCCATGTGACTCGTTGTGTGAACCCTTTCTCCTTGTTCATTAGTCCATGTGACTCGTTGTGTGAACCATTTCTCCTTATTCATTAGTCCTTGTGACTCGTTGTGTGAACAAATTTTCCTTGTTCATTAGTCCTTATGACTCCTTGTGTGAACAATTTTTTCTTGTTTTCGTTGTGTGAACCATTTATCCTTGTTCATTAGTCCTTGTGACTTGTTGTGTAAACCATTTATCCTTGTCTTTGTGACTCGTTGTGTAAAGCATTTGTCCTTGTTCTTTAGTCCTTGTAACTCGTTGTGTGAATCATTTGTCCTTGTTCATTAGTCCTTGTGACTCGTTTTGTGAACCAGTTGTCCTTGTTCATTAGTCCATGTTACTCGTTGTGTGAACCCTTTCTCCTTGTTCATTAGTCCATATGACTCGTTGTGTGAACCATTTCTCCTTGTTCATGAGTTCTTTTGACACGTTGTGTGAACAAATTTTCCTTGTTTGTTAGTCCTTGTGAGTCTTTGTGTAAACCATTTATCCTTGTCTTTGTGACTCATTGTGTAAACCATTTATCCTTGTTCTTTAGTCCATGTGACTCGTTGTGTAAACCATTTATCCTTGTCTTTGTGACTCGTGGCGTAAACCATTTATCCTTCTTCTTTAGTCCTTGCGACTCGTTCTGTGAACCGCTTGTCCTTGTTCATTAGTCCTTGTGACTCGTTGTGTGAACCAGTTGACCTTGTTTATTAGTCCATGTGACTCGTTGTGTGAACCCTTTCTCCTTGTTCATTAGTCCATGTGACTCGTTGTGTGAACCATTTCTCCTTGTTCATTAGTCCTTGTGACTTATTGTGTGAACAAATTTT
This sequence comes from Silene latifolia, assembly GCF_048544455.1. Lineage (NCBI taxonomy): Eukaryota > Viridiplantae > Streptophyta > Magnoliopsida > Caryophyllales > Caryophyllaceae > Silene > Silene latifolia. The sequence continues at coordinate 215,231,634 of NC_133534.1, read as the reverse complement.
CCTTGTTTATTAGTCCTTGTGACTCGTGTGTAAACCATTTATCCTTGTCTTTGTGACTCATTGTATAAACCATTTATCGTTGTTCTTTAGTCCTTGTGACTCGTTGTTTGGACCGCTTGTCCTTGTTCATTAGTCCTTGTGACTCGTTGTGTGAACCGCTTGTCCTTGTTCATTAGTCCTTCTGACTCGTTGTGTGAACCAGTTATCCTTGTTCATTAGTCCATGTGACTCGTTGTGTGAACCCTTTCTCCTTGTTCATTAGTCCATGTGACTCGTTGTGTGAACCATTTCTCCTTGTTCATTAGTCCTTGTGACTCGTTGTGTGAACAAAATTTCCTTGTTTATAAGTCCTTGTGACTCGTTGTGTAAACCATTTATCCTTGTCGTTGTGACTCGTTGTTTAAACCATTTTTCCTTGTTCTTTAGTCCTTGTGACTCGTTGTGTGGACCGCTTGTCCTTGTTCATTAGTCCTTGTGACTCGTTGTGTGAACCACTTGTCCTTGTTCATTAGTCCTTGTGACTCGTTGTGTGAACCAGTTGTCCTTGTTCATTAGTCCATGTGACTCGTTGTGTGAACCCTTTCTCCTTGTTCATTAGCCCTTGTGACTCGTTGTGTTAACAAATTTTTCTTGTTCATTAGTCCATGTGACTCGTTGTGTAAACCATTTATCCTTGTCTTTGTGACCCGTTGCGTAACCATTTATCCTTGTTCTTTAGTCCTTGTGACTCGTTTTGTGAACCGCTTATCCTTGTTCATTAGTCCTTGTGACTCGTTGTGTGAACCAGTTGTCCTTGTTCATTAGTCCATGTGACTCGTTGTGTGAACCCTTTCTCCTTATTCATTAGTCCATGTGATTCGTTGTGTGAACCATTTCTCCTTGTTCATTAGTCCTTGTGACTCGTTGTGTGAACAAATTTTCCTTGTTTATTAGTCCTTGTGACTCGTTGTGTAAACCATTTATCCTTGTCTTTGTTACTCGTTGTGTAAACCATTTATCCTTGTTCTTTAGTCCTTGTGACTCCATGTGTGGACCGCTTGTCCTTGTTCATAAGTCCTTGTGACTCGTTGTGTGAACCGCTTGTCCTTGTTCATTAGTCCTTGTGACTCGTTTTGTGAACCAGTTGTCCTTGTTCATTAGTCCATGTGACTCGTTGTGTGAACTCTTTCTCCTTGTTCATTACTCCTTGTGACTCGTTGTGTGAACAATTTGTCCTTGTTCATTAGTCCTTATGACTCCTTGTGTTAACAATTTTTTCTTGTTTTCGTTGTGTGAACCATTTGTCCTTGTTCATTAGTCCTTGTGACTCGTTGTGTAAACCATTTATCCTTGTCTTTGTGACTCGTTGTGTAAAGCATTTGTCCTTGTTCTTTAGTCCTTGTGACTCGTTGTGTGAACCATTTGTCCTTGTTCATTAGTCCTTGTGACTCGTTGTGTGAACCAGTTGTCCTTGTTCATTAGTCCATGTTACTCGTTGTGTGAACCCTTTCTCCTTGTTCATTAGTCCATATGACTCGTTGTGCGAACCATTTCTCCTTTTTTTGGTTCTTTTGACACGTTGTGTGAACAAATTTTCCTTGTTTGTTAGTCCTTGTGAGTCTTTGTGTAAACCATTTATCCTTGTCTTTGTGACTCATTGTGTAAACCATTTATCCTTGTTCTTTAGTCCATGTGACTCGTTGTGTAAACCATTTATCCTTGTCTTTGTGACTCGTGGCGTAAACCATTTATTCTTGTTCTTTAGTCCTTGTGACTCGTTGTGTGAACCGCTTGTCCTTGTTCATTAGTCCTTGTGACTCGTTGTGTGAACCAGTTGACCTTGTTCATTAGTCCATGTGACTCGTTGTGTGAACCCTTTCTCCTTGTTCATTAGTCCATGTGACTCGTTGTGTGAACCATTTCTCCTTGTTCATTAGTCCTTCTGACTTATTGTGTGAACAAATTTTCCTTGTTTATTAGTCCTTGTGACTTGTTGTGTAAACCATTTATCCTTGTCTTTGTGACTCGTTGTATAAACCATTTATCGTTGTTCTTTAGTCCTTGTGACTCGTTGTTTGGACCGCTTGTCCTTGTTCATTAGTCCTTCTGACTCGTTGTGTGAACCAGTTATCCTTGTTCATTAGTACATGTGACTCGTTGTGTGAACCCTTTCTCCTTGTTCATTAGTCCATGTGACTCGTTGTGTGAACGATTTCTTCTTGTTCATTAGTCCTTGTGACTCGTTGTGTGAACAAATTTTCCTTGTTTATAAGTCTTTGTGACTCGTTGTGTAAACCATTTATCCTTGTCTTTGTGACTCGTTGTTTAAACCATTTTTCCTTGTTCTTTAGTCCTTGTGACTCGTTGTGTGGACCGCTTGTCCTTGTTCATTAGTCCTTGTGACTCGTTGTGTGAACCGCTTGTCCTTGTTCATTAGTCCTTGTGACTCGTTGTGTGAACCAGTTGTCCTTGTCCATTAGTCCATGTGACTCGTTGTGTGAACCCTTTCTCCTTGTTCATTAGCCTTTGTGACTCGTTGTGTTAACAAATTTTTCTTGTTCATTAGTCCATGTGACTCGTTGTGTAAACCATTTAACCTTGTCTTTGTGACCCGTTGCGTAACCATTTATCCTTGTTCTTTAGTCCTTGTGACTCGTTGTGTGAACCGCTTATCCTTGTTCATTAGGCCTTGTGACTCGTTGTGTGAACCAGTTGTCCTTGTTCATTAGTCCATGTGACTCGTTGTGTGAACCCTTTCTCCTTATTCATTAGTCCATGTGACTCGTTGTGTGAACCATTTCTCCTTGTTCATTAGTCCTTGTGACTCGTTGTGTGAACAAAGTTTCCTTGTTTATTAGTCCTTGTGACTCGTTGTGTAAACCATTTATCCTTGTCTTTGTGGCTCGTTGTGTAAATCATTTATCCTTGTTCTTTAGTCCTTGTGACTCCATGTGTGGACCGCTTGTCCTTGTTCATAAGTCCTTGTGACTCGTTGTGTGAACCGCTTGTACTTGTTCATTAGTCCTTGTGACTCTTTTTGTGAACCAGTTGTCCTTGTTCATTAGTCCATGTGACTCGTTGTGTGAACTCTTTCTCCTTGTTCATTACTCCTTGTGACTCGTTGTGTGAACAATTTGTCCTTGTTCATTAGTCCTTATGACTCCTTGTGTGAACAATTTTTTCTTGTTTTCGTTGTGTGAACCATTTGTCCTTGTTCATTAGTCCTTGTGACTCGTTGTGTAAACCATTTATCCTTGTCTTTGTGACTCGTTGTGTAAAGCATTTGTCCTTGTTCTTTAGTCCTTGTGACTCGTTGTGTGAACCATTTGTCCTTGTTCATTAGTCCTTGTGACTCGTTGTGTGAACCAGTTGTCCTTGTTCATTAGTCCATGTTACTCGTTGTGTGAACCCTTTCTCCTTGTTCATTAGTCCATATGACTCGTTGTGCGAACCATTTCTCCTTTTTTTGGTTCTTTTGACACGTTGTGTGAACAAATTTTCCTTGTTTGTTAGTCCTTGTGAGTCTTTGTGTAAATCATTTATCCTTGTCTTTGTGACTCATTGTGTAAACCATTTATCCTTGTTCTTTAGTCCATGTGACTCGTTGTGTAAACCATTTATCCTTGTCTTTGTGACTCGTGGCGTAAACCATTTATCCTTGTTCTTTAGTCCTTGTGACTCGTTGTGTGAACCGCTTGTCCTTGTTCATTAGTCCTTGTGACTCGTTGTGTGAACCAGTTGACCTTGTTCATTAGTCCATGTGACTCGTTGTGTGAACCCTTTCTCCTTGTTCATTAGTCCATGTGACTCGTTGTGTGAACCATTTCTCCTTGTTCATTAGTCCTTGTGACTTATTGTGTGAACAAATTTTCCTTGTTTATTAGTCCTTGTGACTTGTTGTGTAAACCATTTATCCTTGTCTTTGTGACTCGTTGTATAAACCATTTATCGTTGTTCTTTAGTCCTTGTGACTCGTTGTTTGGACCGCTTGTCCTTGTTCATTAGTCCTTGTGACTCGTTGTGTGAACCGCTTGTCCTTGTTCATTAGTCCTTGTGACTCGTTGTGTGAACAAGTTGTCCTTGTTCATTAGTCCATGTGACTCGTTGTGTGAACTCTTTCTCCTTGTTCATTAGTCCATGTGACTCGTTGTGTGAACAATTTGTCCTTGTTCATTAGTCCTTGTGAATCCTTGTGTGAACAATTTTTTCTTGTTTTCGTTGTGTGAACCATTTGTCCTTGTTCATTAGTCCTTGTGACTCGTTGTGTAAACCACTTATCCTTGTCTTTGTGACTCGTTGTGTAAAGCATTTGTCCTTGTTCTTTAGACCTTGTGACTCGTTGTGTGAACCATTTGTCCTTGTTCATTAGTCCTTGTGACTCGTTGTGTGAACCAGTTGTCCTTGTTCATTAGTCCTTGTGACTCGTTGTGTAAACCATTTATCCTTGTCTTTGTGACTCGTTGTGTAAAGCATTTGTCCTTGTTCTTTAGACCTTGTGACTCGTTGTGTGAACCAGTTGTCCTTGTTCATTAATCCATGTGACTCGTTGTGTGAACCCTTTCTCCTTGTTCATTAGCCCTTGTGACTCGTTGTGTTAACAAATTTTTCTTGTTCATTAGTCCATGTGACTCGTTGTGTAAACCATTTATCCTTGTCTTTGTGACCCGTTGCGTAACCATTTATCCTTGTTCTTTAGTCCTTGTGACTCGTTGTGTGAACCGCTTATCCTTGTTCATTAGTCCTTGTGACTCGTTGTGTGAACCAGTTGTCCTTGTTCATTAGTCCATGTGACTCGTTGTGTGAACCCTTTCTCCTTGTTCATTAGTCCATGTGACTCGTTGTGTGAACCATTTCTCCTTATTCATTAGTCCTTGTGACTCGTTGTGTGAACAAATTTTCCTTGTTTATTAGTCCTTGTGACTCGTTGTGTAAACCATTTATCCTTGTCTTTGTGACTCGTTGTGTAAACCATTTATCCTTGTTCTTTAGTCCTTGTGACTCCATGTGTGGACCGCTTGTCCTTGTTCATTAGTCCTTGTGACTCGTTATGTGAACCTCTTGTCCTTGTTCATTAGTCCTTGTGACTCGTTTTGTGAAACAATTGTCCTTGTTTGTTAGTCCATGTGACTCGTTGTGTGAACTCTTTCTCCTTGTTCATTAGTCCTTGTGACTCGTTGTATGAACAATTTGTCCTTGTTCATTAGTCCTTGTAACTCCTTGTGTGAACATTTTTTTCTTGTTTTCGTTGTGTGAACCATTTGTCCTTGTTCATTAGTCCTTGTGACTCATTGTGTAAACCATTTATCCTTGTCTTTGTGACTCGTTGTGTAAAGCATTTATCCTTGTTCTTTAGTCCTTGTGACTCGTTGTGTGAACCATTTGTCCTTGTTCATTAGTCCTTGTGACTCGTTGTGTGAACCAGTTGTCCTTGTTCATTAGTCCATGTTACTCGTTGTGTCATCCCTTTCTCCTTGTTCATTAGTCCATATGACTCGTTGTGTGAACCATTTCTCCTTGTTCATTAGTTCTTTTGACTCGTTGTGTGAACAAATTTTCCTTGTTTGTTAGTCCTTGTGAGTCTTTGTGTAAATCATTTATCCTTGTCTTTGTGACTCATTGTGTAAACCATTTATCCTTGTTCTTTAGTCCATGTGACTCGTTGTGTAAACCATTTATCCTTGTCTTTGTGACTCGTGGCGTAAACCATTTATCCTTGTTCTTTAGTCCTTGTGACTCGTTGTGTGAACCGCTTGTCCTTGTTCATTAGTCCTTGTGACTCGTTGTGTGAACCAGTTGACCTTGTTCATTAGTCCATGTGACTCGTTGTGTGAACCCTTTCTCCTTGTTCATTAGTCCATGTGACTCGTTGTGTGAACCATTTCTCCTTGTTCATTAGTCCTTGTGACTTATTGTGTGAACAAATTTTCCTTGTTTATTAGTCCTTGTGACTTGTTGTGTAAACCATTTATCCTTGTCTTTGTGACTCGTTGTATAAACCATTTATCGTTGTTCTTTAGTCCTTGTGACTCGTTGTTTGGACCGCTTGTCCTTGTTCATTAGTCCTTGTGACTCGTTGTGTGAACCGCTTGTCCTTGTTCATTAGTCCTTGTGACTCGTTGTGTGAACAAGTTGTCCTTGTTCATTAGTCCATGTGACTCGTTGTGTGAACTCTTTCTCCTTGTTCATTAGTCCATGTGACTCGTTGTGTGAACAATTTGTCCTTGTTCATTAGTCCTTGTGAATCCTTGTGTGAACAATTTTTTCTTGTTTTCGTTGTGTGAACCATTTGTCCTTGTTCATTAGTCCTTGTGACTCGTTGTGTAAACCACTTATCCTTGTCTTTGTGACTCGTTGTGTAAAGCATTTGTCCTTGTTCTTTAGACCTTGTGACTCGTTGTGTGAACCATTTGTCCTTGTTCATTAGTCCTAGTGACTCGTTGTGTGAACCAGTTGTCCTTGTTCATTAGTCCTTGTGACTCGTTGTGTAAACCATTTATCCTTGTCTTTGTGACTCGTTGTGTAAAGCATTTGTCCTTGTTCTTTAGACCTTGTGACTCGTTGTGTGAACCAGTTGTCCTTGTTCATTAATCCATGTGACTCGTTGTGTGAACCCTTTCTCCTTGTTCATTAGCCCTTGTGACTCGTTGTGTTAACAAATTTTTCTTGTTCATTAGTCCATGTGACTCGTTGTGTAAACCATTTATCCTTGTCTTTGTGACCCGTTGCGTAACCATTTATCCTTGTTCTTTAGTCCTTGTGACTCGTTGTGTGAACCGCTTATCCTTGTTCATTAGTCCTTGTGACTCGTTGTGTGAACCAGTTGTCCTTGTTCATTAGTCCATGTAACTCGTTGTGTGAACCCTTTCTCCTTGTTCATTAGTCCATGTGACTCGTTGTGTGAACCATTTCTCCTTATTCATTAGTCCTTGTGACTCGTTGTGTGAACAAATTTTCCTTGTTTATTAGTCCTTGTGACTCGTTGTGTAAACCATTTATCCTTGTCTTTGTGACTCGTTGTGTAAACCATTTATCCTTGTTCTTTAGTCCTTGTGACTCCATGTGTGGACCGCTTGTCCTTGTTCATTAGTCCTTGTGACTCGTTATGTGAACCTCTTGTCCTTGTTCATTAGTCCTTGTGACTCGTTTTGTGAAACAATTGTCCTTGTTTGTTAGTCCATGTGACTCGTTGTGTGAACTCTTTCTCCTTGTTCATTAGTCCTTGTGACTCGTTGTATGAACAATTTGTCCTTGTTCATTAGTCCTTGTAACTCCTTGTGTGAACATTTTTTTCTTGTTTTCGTTGTGTGAACCATTTGTCCTTGTTCATTAGTCCTTGTGACTCATTGTGTAAACCATTTATCCTTGTCTTTGTGACTCGTTGTGTAAAGCATTTATCCTTGTTCTTTAGTCCTTGTGACTCGTTGTGTGAACCATTTGTCCTTGTTCATTAGTCCTTGTGACTCGTTGTGTGAACCAGTTGTCCTTGTTCATTAGTCCATGTTACTCGTTGTGTCATCCCTTTCTCCTTGTTCATTAGTCCATATGACTCGTTGTGTGAACCATTTCTCCTTGTTCATTAGTTCTTTTGACTCGTTGTGTGAACAAATTTTCCTTGTTTGTTAGTGCTTGCGAGTCTTTGTGTAAACCATTTATCCTTGTCTTTGTGACTCATTGTGTAAACCATTTATCCTTGTTCTTTAGTCCTTGTGACTCGTTGTGTGAACCGCTTGTCCTTGCTCATTAGTCCTTGTGACTCGTTGTGTGAACCAATTGTCCTTGTTCATTAGTCAATGTGACTCATTGTGTGAACCATTTCTCCTTGTTCATTAGTCCATTTGACTCGTTGTGTGAACCATTTCTTTTTGTTAATTAGTCCTTGTGACTCGTTGTGTTAACAAATTTTCCTTGTTTATTAGTCCATGTGACTCGTTGTGTAAACCATTTATCCTTGTCTTTGTGACTCGTTGTGTAAACCATTTATCCTTGTTCTTTAGTCCTTGTGACTCGTTGTGTGAACCAGTTGTCCTTGTTCATTAGTCCATGTGTCTCGTTGTGTGAACCCTTTCTCCTTGTTCATTAGCCCTTGTGACTCGTTGTGTTAACAAATTTTTCTTGTTCATTAGTCCATGTGACTCGTTGTGTAAACCATTTATCCTTGTCTTTGTGACCCGATGCGTAACCATTTCTCCTTCTTCTTTAGTCCTTGTGACTCGTTGTGTGAACCGCTTATCCTTGTTCATTAGTCCTTGTGACTCGTTGTGTGAACCAGTTGTCCTTGTTCATTAGTCCATGTGACTCGTTGTGTGAACCCTTTCTCCTTATTCATTAGTCCATGTGACTCGTTGTGTGAACCATTTCTCCTTGTTCATTACTCCTTGTGACTCGTTGTGTGAACAAATTTTCCTTGTTTATTAATCCTTGTGACTCGTTGTGTAAACCATTTATCCTTGTCTTTGTGACTCGTTGTGTAAACCATTTATCCTTGTTCTTTAGTCCTTGTGACTCCATGTGTGGACCGCTTGTCCTTGTTCATTAGTCCTTGTGACTCGTTGTGTGAACCGCTTGTCCATGTTCATTAGTCCTTGTGACTCGTTTTGTGAACCAGTTGTCCTTGTTTATTAGTCCATGTGACTCGTTGTGTGAACTCTTTCTCCTTGTTCATTAGTCCTTGTGACTCGTTGTATGAACAATTTGTCCTTGTTCATTAGTCCTTGTGACTCCTTGTGTGAATAATTTTTTCTTGTTTTCGTTGTGTGAACCATTTGTCCTTGTTCATTAGTCCTTGTGACTCGTTGTGTAAACCATTTATCCTTGTCTTTGTGACTCATTGTGTAAAGCATTTGTCCTTGTTCTTTAGACCTTGTGACTCGTTGTGTGAACCATTTGTCCTTGTTCATTAGTCCTTGTGACTCGTTGTGTGAACCAGTTGTCCTTGTTCATTAGTCCATGTTACTCGTTGTGTCAACCCTTTCTCCTTGTTCATTAGTCCATATGACTCGTTGTGTGAACCATTCCTCCTTGTTCATTAGTTCTTTTGACTCTTTGTGTGAACAAATTTTCCTTGTTTGTTAGTCCTTGTGACTCTTTATGTAAACCATTTATCCTTGTCTTTGTGACTCATTGTGTAAATCATTTATCCTTGTTCTTTAGTCCTTGTGACTCGTTGTGTGAACCAGTTGTCCTTCTTCATTAATCCATGTGACTCGTTGTGTGAACCCTTTCTCCTTGTTCATTAGCCCTTGTGACTCGTTGTGTTAACAAACTTTTCTTGTTCATTAGTCCACGTGACTCGTTGTGTAAACCATTTATCCTTGTCTTTGTGACCCGTTGCGTAACCATTTATCCTTGTTCTTTAGTCCTTGTGACTCGTTGTGTGAACCGCTTATCCTTGTTCCTTAGTCCTTGTGACTCGTTGTGTGAACCAGTTGTCTTTGTTCATTAGTCCATGTGACTCGTTGTGTGAACCCGTTCTCCTTGTTCATTAGTCCATGTGACTCGTTGTGTGAACCATTTCTCCTTGTTCATTAGTCCTTGTGACTCGTTGTATGAACAAATTTTCCTTGTTTATTAGTCCTTGTGACTCGTTGTGTAAACCATTTATCCTTGTCTTTATGACTCGTTGTGTAAACCATTTATCCTTGTTCTTTAGTCCTTGTGACTCCATGTGTGGACCGCTTGTCCTTGTTCATTAGTCCTTGTGACTCGTTGTGTGAACCTCTTGTCCTTGTTCATTAGTCCTTGTGACTCGTTTTGTGAACCAGTTGTCCTTGTTTATTAGTCCATGTGACTCGTTGTGTGAACTCTTTCTCCTTGTTCATTAGTCCTTGTGACTCGTTGTATGAACAATTTGTCCTTGTTCATTAGTCCTTGTAACTCCTTGTGTGAACATTTTTTTCTTTTTTACGTTGTGTGAACCATTTGTCCTTGTTCATTAGTCCTTGTGACTCGTTGTGTAAACCATTTATCATTGTCTTTGCGACTCGTTGTGTAAAGCATTTGTCCTTCTTCTTTAGTCCTTGTGACTCGTTGTGTGAACCATTTGTCCTTGTTCATTAGTCCTTGTGACTCGTTGTGTGAACCAGTTGTCCTTGTTCATTAGTCCATGTTACTCGTTGTGTCAACCCTTTCTCCTTGTTCATTAGTCCATATGACTCGTTGTGTGAACCATTTCACCTTGTTCATTAGTTCTTTTGACTCGTTGTGTGAACAAATTTTCCTTGTTTGTTAGTCCTTGTGAGTCTTTGTGTAAACCATTTATCCTTGTCTTTGTGACTCATTGTGTAAACCATTTATCCTTGTTCTTTAGTCCTTGTGACTCGTTGTGTGAACCGATTGTCCTTGTTCATTAGACCTTGTGACTCGTTGTGTGAACCAATTGTCCTTGTTCATTAGTCAATGTGACTCATTGTGTGAACCCTTTCTCCTTGTTCATTAGTCCATTTGACTCATTGTGTGAACCATTTCTCGTTGTTTATTAGTCCTTGTGACTCGTTGTGTTAACAAATTTTCCTTGTTTATTAGTCCATGTGACTCGTTGTGTAAACCATTTATCATTGTCTTTGTGACTCGTTGTGTAAACCATTTATCCTTGTTCTTTAGTCCTTGTGACTCAATGTGTGAACCAGTTGTCCTTGTTCATTAGTCCATGTGACTCGTTGTGTGAACCCTTTCTCCTTGTTCATTAGCCCTTGTGACTCGTTGTGTTAACAAATTTTTCTTGTTCATTAGTCCATGTGATTCGTTGTGTAAACCATTTATCCTTGTCTTTGTGACCCGTTGCGTAACCATTTCTCGTTGTTCTTTAGTCCTTGTGACTCGTTGTGTGAACCGCTTATCCTTGTTCATTAGTCCTTGTGACTCGTTGTGTGAACCAGTTGTCCTTGTTCATTAGTCCATGTGACTCGTTGTGTGAACCCTTTCTCCTTGTTCATTAGTCCATGTGACTCGTTGTGTGAACCATTTGTCCATGTTCATTAGTCCTTGTGACTCGTTGTGTGAACAAATTTTCCTTGTTTATTAATCCTTGTGACTCGTTGTGTAAACCATTTATCCTTGTCTTTGTGACTCGTTGTGTAAACCATTTATCCTTGTTCTTTAGTCCTTGTGACTCCATGTGTGGACCGCTTGTCCTTGTTCATTAGTCCTTGTGACTCGTTATGTGAACCGCTTGTCCTTGTTCATTAGTCCTTGTGACTCGTTTTGTGAACCAGTTGTCCTTGTTTATTAGTCCATGTGACTCGTTGTGTGAACTCTTTCTCCTTGTTCATTAGTCCTTGTGACTCGTTGTATGAACAATTTGTCCTTGTTCATTAGTCCTTGTGACTCCTTGTGTGAATAATTTTTTCTTGTTTTCGTTGTGTGAACCATTTGTCCTTGTTCTAGTCCTTGTGACTCGTTGTGTAAACCATTTATCCTTGTCTTTGTGACTCGTTGTGTAAAGCATTTGTCCTTGTTCTTTAGTCCTTGTGACACGTTGTGTGAACCATTTGTCCTTGTTCATTAGTCCTTGTGACTCGTTGTGTGAACCAGTTCTCCTTGTTCATTAGTCCATGTTACTCCTTGTGTCAACCCTTTCTCCTTGTTCATTAGTTCATATGACTCATTGTGTGAACCATTTCTCCTTGTTCATTAGTTCTTTTGACTCTTTGTGTGAACAAATTTTCCTTGTTTGTTAGTCCTTGTGAGTCTTTGCAGTGTAAACTATGGGGACAAGCACAAATTGGACAAATCCTGAAACAGGCAAAGGAGCAATTTTCAGGGAATGCAATAAACTTGGGGATTTTTATAAAAATAGTAAATGACCTTGAAAAATCATGAAACTTGGTGACAATTTAGTTAAGAGGGCAAACTAAAACTGTGCCAATTCTCAGGATTTTACACGCACTCCAAGTAATTTTAATAAATAGAAAACTAGACTGAAACAAAGAAGATCTCAGACAGTTTCCTTAAAGACTCTTGTGACTGTTTTTGTGATATTTTCTGGACACAAGGGGGATATAATTATCAAATTTACTCTCAAGGAAGCACAGAGATTAAACTTAATAATTTAGGAAGATTAAGACTGAATTGTTCAAGCAAGCACAGAATCAATTCAAGCTTAACCAGACAATGCACTTAAAATAGCTCAAGCAAGCACAGACCTATTCTAAGTAACACCACAGATCCTTAATCACCTTCTAAGCAAGCACAAGAAGATATTAAGTCTGACTTGTAACTAAGACTCAGCAAAGTTAAAAGATTTGCAAATTTTTGAGAGAAATCTCAAGGTTTTCATTAATCAAAGTCTGGGTACAACAGACTGAGAAAGGGTCCTTATATAGGCCTTTCTGTGAAGTGTTCAGTACATGATAAACCCTAGACAACTCCATCTAAGGGCCAGGATTAAACTTAGGAAGCAAACAAGAGTAGTGGACTTATTTTACAACGGATACAAAAGAAATTAAGGCAAACTGAACAAGAACAAAAGAGCTGCAGGTTGATAGTGACATGTTGTCTTTGGTTGTTGAAATCTTTGGCTGGTTGTTGTGGGTCAAATGGCTTTGGTGCAGGCATCTTATATGGCTCAAGGCTCTATAAAATGAGTGCTGAACAGGCCAAGTTCTTCTTTGTTGAGAGTTTTCCCTTGTTTGGCCAAAAATGGCAACTTTACTTTATCTGATTTACCCTCCTGCAACTATCTTTTCAGTCTGGATTTTTGTGCAATGCTTTAGGAATTTGGCCTGGCTCCTTAGGATTAATTTGTGACTAGTTGAACAAGGATTCAGCTGGCCAAGGTGGTGCTTTGGTGGCTAGCATGGTTCTTGTTCTTGTGGCTGGTGAAGTTGGACTGGCAGTTGAGGTTGCACGAGTGGTGTTCTTGGTTTGAATTGTGCTCTGTCATAAAAAGGTCTTGGCTGGTTATCGCTCCCGCCGCAACCCCCCTGGTTGAACAGGGCTTGCCCTCAAGCCTGGATCCTCCTCTCCCTCAGAATCTTCATAGAATGGACTTAGATCACCCACATTGAATGTGCCATGAACCCCATATTCCCCTGGCAAGTCAATTTTATAAGCATTTGGACCAATTCTTTCCAAGACTTCAAATGGCCCATCTGCTCTAGGCATAAGCTTATTCTTTCTTTTGGAGGGGAATCTTTCCTTCCTGAGGTGCAACCAAACCATATCTCCTGCCTCAAACTCCTTCTTTTTCCTAGGCTTCTTGGATTGTTTTTTATACAGCTCGTTGGACCTTTCAATTTGCTTTCTTACAGTTTCATGCAACTTCAGCAGTTGTTCAGCTGTTCTCTTGGCATCAGGACTGATCTCTTCCTTTGGGACAGAAGACAAGTCCAAGGGCATAAGTGGATTAACCCCATAGACTATCTCAAAAGGACTGTAACCAGTTGCAGTAGATGGTGCTCTGTTGAATGCAAATTCAGCTGCAGCTAGCTTTAAATCCCAATCCTTCAAGGTTTTCCTAACTAGGCACCTTAAAATTCTCCCCAAAGTTTTGTTAGTGACCTCAGTTTGCCCATCTGTCTGTGGGTGATGAGAGGTACTGAACAAAAGCTTTGTCTTTAGCAGCTTCCATAGGGTTTTCCAATAGTAGCTCATAAATTTTGTATCCCTGTCAGATACAATTGTCTTAGGAACCCCATGAAGTCTTACAATCTCCTTAAGATATAGCTCAGCAACACTAGCAGCATCCTCAGTCTTCTTGCAGGCTATGAAGTGAGCCATCTTACTGAACCTATCCACAACCACCATGATTGAGTCTTTACCTCTCTGTGTCCTAGGTAATGCCACAATGAAATCAAGGCTCACATCTTCCCAAGGTTTATCAGGGACAGGCAGTGGAGTGTAGGGTCCTGCTTGGAAGGAACTCTTGGCCTTTTGACATGTTGAACACCTTCTAAGGACTGCCTGAACATCACCCATCATTCTAGGCCAATAAAACAGGTCCTGTAAGATCTCTAGGGTTTTCTGAACACCAAAATGTCCCCCTAACCCTCCTGAATGGACTTCCCTGATCAGTAAATCCCTATAGGATCCCCTTGGCACACACAACCTATTACCATGAAACAAAAACCCTTCTTGTAGCATATATTTCTTACTCTGAGTTGAGCCTCCTTCTGTGAGAACAACCCACTCCTCAGAGAAGTCAGGGTCCTCCTTATACATCTCCTTCATGAATTCAAACCCAAGGACCTTGTTACTGATGACAGTTAACAAAGAATGCCTCCTAGACAGGGCATCAGCTACCACATTCTGCTTCCCTTCTTTATATTTGCTTGAAAAGTTAAAGGCTTGCAGGAATTCTACCCACTTAGCATGCCTATGGCTCAGCTTGTGTTGGCCATTGATGTATTTCAGGGCCTCATGATCAGAATGTAACACAAATGGCTTAGGTTTCAAGTAGTGACTCCAATGTGTAAGAGCCCTTATGATTGCATAGAACTCCTTGTCATAAGTTGAATATTTCAGCTTGGCTCCATTTAACTTCTCACTGAAATAGGCCACTGGTCTCTGGCCTTGGATTAGGACAGCTCCTATTCCAACCCCACTGGCATCACACTCTACCTCAAATAGTTGTTCAAAGTCAGGCAGCTTGAGAATGGGAGTCTCACACATTAACTTTTTGATTTTCTCAAAGGACTGCTGAGCAGCTTCAGTCCATTGGAAGTCTCCCTTTCTCATACACTCAGTAATTGGTGCAACAATGGAGTGAAGTTCTTAATGAACCTTCGTAGAAAGATGCCAGGCCATGAAATCCCCTTACTGTGATTGTTTGTGGTGCTGGCCAAGTTTGCATAGCCTGAATCTTCTCCTGATCAACTGAAATCCCTCTTCCTGATACAATATACCCCAGGAATGCTACCTCATTGACCATGAAGGTACACTTTTCAAGCTTCCCATACAACTTCTGTTCCCTGAGTATTTTAAAAATCTCTTCCAAATGTAACACATGTTCAGATGGACCTTTGCTGTAAATGAGTATGTCATCAAAGTATACTACAGCAAACTTTCCAAGGCAGGGCCTCAGAACTTCAGTCATGAGCCTCATGAAGGTGCTTGGAGCATTAGACAAACAAAATGGCATGACAAGCCACTCATACAGGCCATGTTTGGTTTTGAAAGCTGTTTTCCATTCATCACCCTCTCTTATTCTCACCTAATGATACCCTTGCCTGAGATCTATTTTTGAAAAGATCTGAGCCCCACTGAGCTCATCCAACATGTCATCTAGCCTTGGAATAGGGAATCTGTACTTGACTATGATGTTGTTTATAGCCCTGCTATCAGTACACATTCTCCAACTTCCATCTTTCTTAGGCACTAGTAAGGCAGGTACTGCACATGGGCTCAATGATTCTCTCACAAACCCTTTTGTCATTAATTCCTCAATCTGATGTTGTAGCTCCTTGGTAGTTGTGGGATCACATCTGTAAGCTGGTCTGTTAGGAAGCACAGAACCAGGTACAAGGTCTATGTGATGTTCAATGCCTCTCAGGGGTGGCAATCCACTAGGCAACTCAGCTGGAAAAACCTCCTTGTACTTCTTAATTAGGGGTTGAACCTCTGCAGGCACATCTTTGTTCCACTCAGTGTTGGTTTCCCTTGATAGGAGAAACAATACAGGTTGTTCTTGCCTCAGCTCCTTGATCATAGCTGCCTCAGATAGAAATAGTACTCCATTAACCTCCTCAGGCATGTTAGGGCTTCCATAACCCCTCTGGTTTGGTGGTAAGGGAGTCAGAGTGACTCTCTTCCCATTATGCTTGAAAACATAGACATTTTCCTTCCCCTGGTGAGTGGTACTCCTGTCAAACTCCCATGGTCTCCCTAACAGTAGATGGCAGGCATCCATAGGGACCACATCATACAGCACTTCATCCTTGTACACCTTCCCAATTGAAAAGGGAACAATGCATTGCTTGTCAACTTTCACTTCAGATCCTTTGCTTAACCATCTCAGTTTGTATAGATTGGGGTGCTCCTGAGTAGGCAAGCTTAGCTTGCTAACCATGATGGTGGAAGCTACATTGGTACAGCTACCTCCATCAATGATCAAATTACACACTCTCCCTTGGACAGTGCACCTACTCCTGAATATCATGGATCTCTGATCAGCTTCTAGAGGAGCTGGTTGAGAGTGCATAACCCTCCATAGGACCAAATTGTACCCTGTGTCAGGGTGAGCCACAACTTGTCCTTGATCAGTTTCCCCCCCAGTTTCCATCTCTGCTGGAACCATTGTCTCTTCTTCCTCATACTCAACTAGGCCTTCCCTTTCCCATTCTTCAATCTCCATAGCTGTGAGAGCTCTGTTAGAAGGACAGTCCTTCTTAAAATGGCCAAAGCCTTGGCATTGGAAGCACTTGATCTTATCCCTGGATAGAGGTGGGTTGGGTTTGGGATACATGGGCGCCTTCCCTTTGTCTACTGTTGGTTGGGTAACTGGTTTAGGTACCTCAGTAATTTTGACACCAGTGTAGGGTTTGAATGTTGTTCTGGTGGGAAATTTGGGTGTTGCAGGCTTCACCTTCCCTAGTTTCTCAATTCTTAAGGCTAGGTTAACTGCCTCATCAAATGACCAGACTTGTTGCATTCTCACCTTGCTAGCTATCTTAGGGTCCAAACCCTCAATGAACCTAGCAATCTTTTTGATGCGGGAGCATTATGGAATGAAGAGGACAACGACAAAGGAGCTGAATAACACAAACTCCAAGGCTGCCTTACACGGATTCCAAAGACGTGTAGGAGTATTAGCTAGTATTTCCTAGGTCGAGTCTGTTTTAGTTTTCCTAAATCAACTCTATTTTATTTTCGAATAAGATTAGGAAAACTAATTTATCCTAGTCGAGTTAGGAAACTTGTTATTTCCTAATTCTAGTTAGATTATTATTAGTTTAATTTCAGTTTAATATTTAATATTCCTATTCCTAGTTAGTTTAGGAAAGAGTTAGATAACTTTTTAGACAAGTTAAGGAATTAGATCTCGAGTCAGATTCTGACATCGAGTAGGACTATAAATAAGGACCGATTGTGGCCTTATTTTTCAGATTATTCAGATTATGAGTTTTTAATAAAGGTTTACATATTGTGAGCTGTCAAATTAATCTTGCGAGATTAGTTTTTATTTCTTCCTTGAGAGGTTGAAGTTATAGTAGGTTGAGCTATAACCTTGCGAGGTTAGAACGAGATCCACTAACCTATCCGGTTACCTTGTTCCAATTCACGCACATCATTCAATCTATTTCTTGTTTTCAATCGTTCACACAAAAATCCTCACATAAACAGCCTATTATTCATTAGTTTTCAAGATTTTCAATCCGTTTTTAATATTATTCCGCTGCCAGCTTTACAAACCCTAATTCGTTCGTTCAAAACCTACGAATTGTACATCAAAGTGGTCATCAGAGCTATGTTCAAATTTGTTTCCTAACAAATTAATCTTGGGAAGAACGAAATCATGTCTAGAAAAAAACTCAGGCAAGCATTGAAGAAGTTAGAGGAATATGAGGAAGAATTGTTATGGGAGGACATAACAAGGTGAATTGATCAGATTTCATCCAAATACGAGAAGTGGGAGCGTGAACTTATTCAATCTTGTGGAGTAAAGAAAGACGAGACAAAGATTAACTCTATTAAATTACAAGTTGATCCGATTAATGACGGAAAGGCTGAATCTTTTGATGAGATTCGAGAGGAAGAGGAGATTCATCTTGTTGAACCGTTAATTGACGATAAACAACAAGAAGAATTGATGGAGTGCAAATTAAATCTTCAAACTGATCCGATTCGTGAAGAACAAGCTGAGATTTTTGATGATATTCATGAAAGGATCGAGCTTGTTAAAACCGAGATTGGAGAGGAGCTCGTTGATATTCTGATGATGAATACAAACGAGGAATTTCCAAATATGTCCAAGGGTGAATTCGACGATCCTAATCTGATTTTGGGTAAGGAATTGTTACGTGTTAATAATTGCTCAGATTTTCGAAAGGAAAAAAATTATCGATCGCCACTAGATAAATCAATTGATGAGATACTATATGGTGGGGAATGTCGTCGTTGTTTTCTTTTGTGTTCGTATCTTGGAATTGCAAATTCTAGCAAGTATTATTTCTATTTTAAGATACTTGTGCATGGAGGGCGGAGGGGTGGAAGGCACAAGCTGGGAAGACACAAAAAAAGATGGTTCAAGCGGCAAAGGCACGAGAGGAGTCTGAAATCAATCAAGATAGATGACCTTGAAGTTGGCATCGAGGATGATGAGCTTAAAGATGATCTGAGATCATTGCTATTACCCATCAAAGATTTTGCATCCAGATTTGTAAGGTTCGTATTTGATCCGGGAGGTCGTTGTCCAAGAATCGGGTCGATTCTTTTTTTGAAGAAGGAGAGTATGATGCGGGAGCATTATGGAATGAAGAGGACAACGACAAAGGAGCTGAATAGCACAAACTCCAAGGCTGCCTTACACGGATTCCAAAGACGTGTAGGAGTATTAGCTAGTATTTCCTAGGTCGAGTCTGTTTTAGTTTTCCTAAATCAACTCTATTTTATTTTCGAATAAGATTAGGAAAACTAATTTATCCTAGTCGAGTTAGGAAACTTGTTATTTCCTAATTCTAGTTAGATTATTATTAGTTTAATTTCAGTTTAATATTTAATATTCCTATTCCTAGTTAGTTTAGGAAAGAGTTAGATAACTTTTTAGACAAGTTAAGGAATTAGATCTCGAGTCAGATTCTGACATCGAGTAGGACTATAAATAAGAACCGATTGTGGCCTTATTTTCCAGATTATTCAGATTATGAGTTTTTAATAAAGGTTTACATATTGTGAGCTGTCAAATTAATCTTGCGAGGTTAGTTTTTATTTCTTCCTTGAGAGGTTGAAGTTATAGTAGGTTGAGCTATAACCTTGCGAGGTTAGAACGAGATCCACTATCCTATCCGGTTACCTTGTTCCAATTCACGCACATCATTCAATCTATTTCTTGTTTTCAATCATTCACACAAAAATCCTCACATAAACAGCCAATTATTCATTAGTTTTCAAGATTTTCAATCCGTTTTTAATATTATTCCGCTGCCAGCTTTACAAACCCTAATTCGTTCGTTCAAAACCTACGAATTGTACATCAAAGAATAAAAACTAATCTCGCAAGATTAATTTGACAGCTCACAATATGTAAACCTTTATTAAAAACTCATAATCTGAATAATCTGAAAAATAAGGCCACAATCGGTCCTTATTTATAGTCCTACTCGATGTCAGAATCTGACTCGAGATCTAATTCCTTAACTTGTCTAAAAAGTTATCTAACTCTTTCCTAAACTAACTAGGAATAGGAATATTAAATATTAAACTGAAATTAAACTAATAATAATCTAATATGATGCGGGAGCATTATGGAATGAAGAGGACAACGACAAAGGAGCTGAATAGCACAAACTCCAAGGCTGCCTTACACGGATTCCAAAGACGTGTAGGAGTATTAGCTAGTATTTCCTAGGTCGAGTCTGTTTTAGTTTTCCTAAATCAACTCTATTTTATTTTCGAATAAGATTAGGAAAACTAATTTATCCTAGTCGAGTTAGGAAACTTGTTATTTCCTAATTCTAGTTAGATTATTATTAGTTTAATATTTAATATTCCTATTCCTAGTTAGTTTAGGAAAGAGTTAGATAACTTTTTAGACAAGTTAAGGAATTAGATCTCGAGTCAGATTCTGACATCGAGTAGGACTATAAATAAGAACCGATTGTGGCCTTATTTTCCAGATTATTCAGATTATGAGTTTTTAATAAAGGTTTACATATTGTGAGCTGTCAAATTAATCTTGCGAGGTTAGTTTTTATTTCTTCCTTGAGAGGTTGAAGTTATAGTAGGTTGAGCTATAACCTTGCGAGGTTAGAACGAGATCCACTATCCTATCCGGTTACCTTGTTCCAATTCACGCACATCATTCAATCTATTTCTTGTTTTCAATCATTCACACAAAAATCCTCACATAAACAGCCTATTATTCATTAGTTTTCAAGATTTTCAATCCGTTTTTAATATTATTCCGCTGCCAGCTTTACAAACCCTAATTCGTTCGTTCAAAACCTACGAATTGTACATCAAAGTGGTATCAGAGCTATGTTCAAATTTGTTTCCTAACAAATTAATCTTGGGAAGAACGAAATCATGTCTAGAAAAAAACTCAGGCAAGCATTGAAGAAGTTAGAGGAATATGAGGAAGAATTGTTATGGGAGGACATAACAAGGAGAATTGATCAGATTTCATCCAAATACGAGAAGTGGGAGCGTGAACTTATTCAATCTTGTGGAGTAAAGAAAGACGAGACAAAGATTAACTCTATTAAATTACAAGTTGATCCGATTAATGACGGAAAGGCTGAATCTTTTGATGAGATTCGAGAGGAAGAGGAGATTCATCTTGTTGAACCGTTAATTGACGATAAACAACAAGAAGAATTGATGGAGTGCAAATTAAATCTTCAAACTGATCCGATTCGTGAAGAACAAGCTGAGATTTTTGATGATATTCATGAAAGGATCGAGCTTGTTAAAACCGAGATTGGAGAGGAGCTCGTTGATATTACGATGATGAATACAAACGAGGAATTTCCAAATATGTCCAAGGGTGAATTCGACGATCCTAATCTGATTTTGGGTAAGGAATTGTTACGTGTTAATAATTGCTCAGATTTTCGAAAGGAAAAAAATTATCGATCGCCACTAGATAAATCAATTGATGAGATACTATATGGTGGGGAATGTCGTCGTTGTTTTCTTTTGTGTTCGTATCTTGGAATTGCAAATTCTAGCAAGTATTATTTCTATTTTAAGATACTTGTGCATGGAGGGCGGAGGGGTGGAAGGCACAAGCTGGGAAGACACAAAAAAAGATGGTTCAAGCGGCAAAGGCACGAGAGGAGTCTGAAATCAATCAAGATAGATGACCTTGAAGTTGGCATCGAGGATGATGAGCTTAAAGATGATCTGAGATCATTGCTATTACCCATCAAAGATTTTGCATCCAGATTTGTAAGGTTCGTATTTGATCCGGGAGGTCGTTGTCCAAGAATCGGGTCGATTCTTTTTTTGAAGAAGGAGAGTATGATGCGGGAGCATTATGGAATGAAGAGGACAACGACAAAGGAGCTGAATAGCACAAACTCCAAGGCTGCCTTACACGGATTCCAAAGACGTGTAGGAGTATTAGCTAGTATTTCCTAGGTCGAGTCTGTTTTAGTTTTCCTAAATCAACTCTATTTTATTTTCGAATAAGATTAGGAAAACTAATTTATCCTAGTCGAGTTAGGAAACTTGTTATTTCCTAATTCTAGTTAGATTATTATTAGTTTAATTTCAGTTTAATATTTAATATTCCTATTCCTAGTTAGTTTAGGAAAGAGTTAGATAACTTTTTAGACAAGTTAAGGAATTAGATCTCGAGTCAGATTCTGACATCGAGTAGGACTATAAATAAGGACCGATTGTGGCCTTATTTTTCAGATTATTCAGATTATGAGTTTTTAATAAAGGTTTACATATTGTGAGCTATCAAATTAATCTTGCGAGATTAGTTTTTATTTCTTCCTTGAGAGGTTGAAGTTATAGTAGGTTGAGCTATAACCTTGCGAGGTTAGAACGAGATCCACTAACCTATCCGGTTACCTTGTTCCAATTCACGCACATCATTCAATCTATTTCTTGTTTTCAATCGTTCACACAAAAATCCTCACATAAACAGCCTATTATTCATTAGTTTTCAAGATTTTCAATCCGTTTTTAATATTATTCCGCTGCCAGCTTTACAAACCCTAATTCGTTCGTTCAAAACCTACGAATTCTACATCACTTTTGCTCAGGTTTTTCAGTGACCTCACATTGTAGGGTTAGTTGTTCAAAGCTCCTAAGGTAGGCCTCAACAGTTAATTGCTCTTGTCTTAACTGAGTCAGCTTAATAAAGATATCCTGAGTATAGTCTTTAGCTATGAATTTCTCCTTTAACTTCTTTTTTAACTTAAGCCAAGACCTAACTGGTTCCTTTCCATCTCTAATTCTTTGGTGTTTCATACTCTCATACCAAAGAGATGCATAGCTCTTGAGTTTTAAAATAGCAACCTTAAAAGCCTTTCTGTCATCATAATTTTTAAACTCAAAGACTCTCTCAACAGATCTAAGCCAGTCTAACAAGTCCTCAGGATTTAAACTACCATGGAAATCTGGGATCTCTATCTTAACATCCTTATCTCTAGCCAAGTAGTTACCTTCTTCCATCATGGATTCTTCTGAATCTGAGTTGAGTTCCTCTTCATTCTGAGGGTGTGGTTGGCCCCTTCCTGCTCCAAGGATACCTCTACCCCTGCCTCTTCCTCTGTAGGGTGGTGGCCTTCCTCTTTCTGGAGTAGGAATGTTTGCCATTACAGCATTCACAGCTTCCAGGGTCACATTAACCAGGTTGGTTAACTGATCTATCTTTGCTTCCATTCCTGCTAATCTCTCCTCACTCATTGGGTTGTTTTTGTAGTTTTGATGTAGCTGGGAAAATGAACTTACCTCTCTCTCACTCAGGACTAACACAAGGTAGGATTGTGTTATAAACCTAAGCTCTGATACCAGAATTTGCAGTGTAAACTATGGGGACAAGCACAAATTGGACAAATCCTGAAACAGGCAAAGGAGCAATTTTCAGGGAATGCAATAAACTTGGGGATTTTTATAAAAATAGTAAATGACCTTGAAAAATCATGAAACTTGGTGACAATTTAGTTAAGAGGGCAAACTAAAACTGTGCCAATTCTCAGGATTTTACACGCACTTCAAGTAATTTTAATAAATAGAAAACCAGACTGAAACAAAGAAGATCTCAGACAGTTTCCTTAAAGACTCTTGTGACTGTTTTTGTGATATTTTCTGGACACAAGGGGGATATAATTATCAAATTTACTCTCAAGCAAGCACAGAGATTAAACTTAATAATTTAGGAAGATTAAGACTGAATTGTTCAAGCAAGCACAGAATCAATTCAAGCTTAACCAGACAATGCACTTAAAATAGCTCAAGCAAGCACAGACCTATTCTAAGTAACACCACAGATCCTTAATCACCTTCTAAGCAAGCACAAGAAGATATTAAGTCTGACTTGTAACTAAGACTCAGCAAAGTTAAAAGATTTGCAAATTTTTGAGAGAAATCTCAAGGTTTTCATTAATCAAAGTCTGGGTACAACAGACTGAGAAAGGGTTCAGTACATGATAAACTCTAGACAACTCCATCTAAGGGCCAGGATTAAACTTAGGAAGCAAACAAGAGTAGTGGACTTATTTTACAACGGATACAAAAGAAATTAAGGCAAACTGAACAAGAACAAAAGAGTTGCAGGTTGATAGTGACATGTTGTCTTTGGTTGCTGAAATCTTTGGCTGGTTGTTGTGGGTCAAATGGCTTTGGTGCAGGCATCTTATATGGCTCAAGGCTCTATAAAATGAGTGCTGAACAAGCCAAGTTCTTCTTTGTTGAGAGTTTTCCCTTGTTTGGCCAAAAATGGCAACTTTACTTTATCTGATTTACCCTCCTGCAACTATCTTTTCAGTCTGGATTTTTGTGCAATGCTTTAGGAATTTGGCCTGGCTCCTTAGGATTAATTTGTGACTAGTTGAACAAGGATTCAGCTGGCCAAGGTGGCTGCTGGTGGCTAGCCTGGCTGCTGTTCTTGTGGCCTGGTGAAGTTGGACTGGCAGTTGAGGTTGCCTGAGTGGTGTTACTGGTTTGAATTGTGCCTGTCATAAAAAAGGTGCTGGCCTGGTTATCAGCACCTGCTGCAGTCTTTGTGTAAACCATTTATCCTTGTCTTTGTGACTCATTGTGTAAACCATTTATCCTTGTTCTTTAGTCCTTGTGACTCGTTGTGTGAACCGCTTGTCCTTGTTCATTAGTCCTTGTGACTCGTTGTGTGAACCAATTGTCCTTGTTCATTAGTCAATGTGACACATTGTGTGAACCCTTTCTCCTTGTTCATTAGTCCATTTGACTCGTTGTGTGAACCATTTCTCGTTGTTAATTAGTCCTTGTGACTGGTTGTGTTAACAAATTTTCCTTGTTTATTAGTCCATGTGACTCGTTTTGTAAACCATTTATCCTTGTCTTTGTGACTCGTTGTGTAAACCATTTATCCTTGTTCTTTAGTCCTTGTGACTCGTTGTGTGAACCAGTTGTCCTTGTTCATTAGTCCATGTGACTCGTTGTGTGAATCCTTTCTTCTTGATCATTAGTCCATGTGACTCGTTGTGTGAACCATTTCTCCTTGTTCATTAGTCCTTGTGACTCGTTGTGTGAACAAATTTTCCTTGATTATTAGTCCTTGTGACTCGTTGTGTAAACCATTTATCCTTGTTCTTTAGTCCTTGTGACTCCATGTGGGGACCGCTTGTCCTTGTTCATTAGTCCTTGTGACTCGTTGTGTGAACCGCTTATCCTTGTTCATTAGTCCTTGTGACTCGTTGTGTGAACCAGTTGTCCTTGTTCATTAGTCCATGTGACTCATTGTGTGAACCCTTTCTCCTTATTCATTAGTCCATGTGATTCGTTGTGTGAACCATTTCTCCTTGTTCATTAGTCCTTGTGACTCGTTGTGTGAACAAATTTTCCTTGTTTATTAGTCCTTGTGACTCGTTGTGTAAACCATTTATCCTTGTCTTTGTTACTCGTTGTGTAAACCATTTATCCTTGTTCTTTAGTCCTTGTGACTCCATGTGTGGACCGCTTGTCCTTGTTCATAAGTCCTTG
Source organism: Silene latifolia (assembly GCF_048544455.1). Lineage (NCBI taxonomy): Eukaryota > Viridiplantae > Streptophyta > Magnoliopsida > Caryophyllales > Caryophyllaceae > Silene > Silene latifolia. The sequence continues at coordinate 215,206,866 of NC_133534.1, read as the reverse complement.
TGACTCGTTGTGTGAACCGCTTGTCCTTGTTCATTAGTCCTTGTGACTCGTTTTGTGAACCAGTTGTCCTTGTTCATTAGTCCATGTGACTCGTTGTGTGAACTCTTTCTCCTTGTTCATTACTCCTTGTGACTCGTTGTGTGAACAATTTGTCCTTGTTCATTAGTCCTTATGACTCCTTGTGTGAACAATTTTTTCTTGTTTTCGTTGTGTGAACCATTTGTCCTTGTTCATTAGTCCTTGTGACTCGTTGTGTAAACCATTTATCCTTGTCTTTTTGACTCGTTGTGTAAAGCATTTGTCCTTGTTCTTTAGTCCTTGTGACTCGTTGTGTGAACCATTTGTCCTTGTTCATTAGTCCTTGTGACTCGTTGTGTGAACCAATTGTCCTTGTTCATTAGTCCATGTTACTCGTTGTGTCAACCCTTTCTCCGTGTTCATTAGTCCATATGACTCGTTGTGTGAACCATTTGTCCTTTTTCATTAGTTCTTTTGACACGTTGTGTGAACAAATTTTCCTTGTTTGTTAGTCCTTATGAGTCTTTGTGTAAACCATTTATCCTTGTCTTTTTGACTCATTGTGTAAACCATTTATCCTTGTTCTTTAGTCCTTGTGACTCGTTGTGTGAACCGCTTGTCCTTGTTCATTAGTCCTTGTGACTCGTTGTGTGAACCAATTGTCCTTGTTCATTAGTCAATATGACTCATTGTGTGAACCCTTTCTCCTTGTTCATTAGTCCATTTGACTCGTTGTGTGAACCATTTCTCGTTGTTAATTAGTCTTTGTGACTCGTTGTGTTAACAAATTTTCCTTGTTTATTAGTCCATGTGACTCGTTGTGTAAACCATTTATCCTTGTCTTTGTGAGTCGTTGTGTAAACCATTTATCCTTGTTCTTTAGTCCTTGTGACTCGTTGTGTGAACCAGTTGTCCTTGTTCATTAGTCCATGTGACTCGTTGTGTGAACCCTTTCTCCTTGTTCATTAGTCCATGTGACTCGTTGTGTGAACCATTTCTCCTTGTTCATTAGTCCTTGTGACTCGTTGTGTACAATATCTAATGTATCCTCTGATTCTAAATGTCGTAGTAGATCACGTAAACGCTGCCTGTAGCAGAGGCGCGAACGTTGTATTTGAATGACACCTGTAGAGGTTGTATGCACTCTGTAGAAGGTGTCGATTTGTATTCTTGAGAGGGTCACTGCGACTTGTTCTCTCTTGAATGTTGTAGCTTGAACTTGAATTTCTTGGGCAGGCGGCACAGTTTTGGTGTGCTTGTTGACTGCTTGCAGAGGTTTCTTGCAGAGGGAATTTATAGAGCTTTTGTGTCTTCTTCTCTCTGAATTTTATGATTATGATTTCTCTAACTTCTAAAAATGAATGGGAATAGCTCTATTTATAGAGTTTCAATTCCCCTTGGTGGACTTTGGCATTCACAGGCCCATTTATGGATTTATTAGTGAATTTGGCCCAAGTTTGATTCTTTCTGGGTTTAGTGATCCGAATAACTCCTTTTGTAATCCGAATCGACCCACATTTCATTTAATCGGGACAAATTAATTAAATTAAGTTAAAATTTGGTATTAACTCAAAATAATTAATTCATTTTATTTATTCGGCACATTAATAAATTTTCCGTGCCTACAAATTGCCCCCTCGGGACCTTGTCACGTGCACCTCCCGGTGTCTTGACGTGGCGGGGTCTCGATTTTGCTTTGACTTGGAAGTCGATGATGAGCACCCTTACTTGTCGCGAAGACAGCTCCACTTGACTTGATTTGACTTGGAAATTGATAATGAACACCCTAACTTATCGCAAGAATGATCCATTTTTTTGTCACCCTGTCGTTATCCAACTTAGCGGGTAAATTTGTATTTGACTTGAAAGTCAAGGGCACCTCAACTTGTCGTTGAGACAATCCATTTTTCTTTTAATGTCACCCTATCATTATTTGATTTGGCGAGCGACTTTTTTTTTTTTTTTTTTTTTGACTTGGAAGTCGAGTAGCGAACCCGAACCCGTCGTAAGGGTAGCAAGTTGCGGAATTTTTTTGACGTCATCCTGTCATTTTTTTTAGACTTGGCGGATAACGCATTTTTCTTTACTTGTCTGACTTGAAAGTCATAAGGTACCCGAACTTATCGTAAGGATGGCCCATCTTTTTAACGTCACTCTATCGTTATTTGACTTCGCAGATGACCATCTCATGAGATAATTGGTGCCCGTTTTTGGATTCACATTACCTTTGATCAATTTTGACGATCAAAATCAATGTAAGGTGTCTTTCAGGTCGTACTTGCAAGTGATCATATCGAGAGTGGTTTCCTCGATCTGGAGAATAACTGATTGACCGGATTTATCCACCATGGATATAATCCGAGTGTGGCCACGAATTTCCAGTTCATTACTCCTCGAGTGGCCCTGAGATATTGTTATAACCCTAACTAGGGGTGGACAATTCCTATCACACTCATTCCCTTCAACTAGCCACAACCATCATAACCCAAAATATGCCCATTTGACCCCATTTACGAAGGTCGTAGTAACACAAATCAAAGTTAATCTGAAACTGTGCCATCTTTAGGCGAATAGTCTTTAGTCAAAAGAATCGACTCATTTGAATACTATAGCAGCTCTCGCCACGACCAGGCTATATAAATTTGCCAGAACTCTATAAGCGGTCATTAGGCCTGACAAAATGTTCCTAACAGTCTGCCTATGTGATCGACTAGTCATCCCTTTTCTTTTGATTTTAACGTTGATCGGATGTTAGAACTCGTTATTAGAAACGTTTAATAACTTGTTCTACTCTTGTCGACGAGTGATTTTCGGTTTTAAATTTGTCTTTGACTTGGAAGGTTAGCGTTCTTGTGTGCACAACAAGAGCAATTTCGTTCCATGAATGAGACTTATACTTTTGAAAACTCTTCATTAATGTTTTCGAAAGTATTTTGATTTTTGATTTATACAAATGATTTGCCTTTGACCTTATCTTGGATTTGGAATGTGATGTTCTTGAATGCGCAACGAGAGCACTTCCGTTCCTTTGATGAGAAACTGGTTCTGTCCGAAAATTTTATTTGAAACTTTTGAAAGAATTTTGATTCTTACGATAAGTGACCTTTTAAATGTTTTGGTTACCGATTCCAATTTCAGTTTTATTTTTATAACCTTTCATTTATACTTTCAAGTTTCGAGGACGAAACTTTTTAAAAGATGGGGTGATTGTAACACCCCGTATTTTATTAAGTTGGATAAAATTCTTTTAATTGCTATTTTGAATTTAATTACATCATTTAACGATTTATATATATATATGCTTAGCTAATTAATTAATTTCATCATAATTCGATACGTTAATTTTAATAATCATTAATAAGTTTATTTAAAGTTAGTTCGAGTTTATTGAAGTTAGTTCGAGTTTATTTATTTAATAATTTCCGTTTCTTTACGAGTCCTTATGAAAGTTGTTTTAAGTGAACCCGAGATGGATTTTGGGAACAAAACCGTCCAATTAGCTATTTTGAGCTTATTTCACTAAATTAGCAATTTTTATTAACATCCGTTAGTTTCGTAAAAATCGCTAATAATTCCGTTTCAAGCCGATTTCTTATTATTTCCGTTAACTATCTGAGTTTATTTTATTTTTCATTCTTTAAACTTATTTATTATTGATTCCATTTCATTTATGAGATTTTTTCTTAAACCGGTTAAATTTAACTCGAAACGGTTTTAATAACTATCGAAGTTTCTTAACGACGAAGAAACGTACGTATAATAAATAGCAGGCTGGCAGGCTGCTGCCTCATTTTTTATTTCCCACGTCTCTTTCTTCTTTTCCTCTTCTTCGCCCTTCTTTTTCCTTCTGTCTGTTACTTCTTCAATTTTTGTCTATAATCCGTCCTGGTGCTCCGTTTGTCATCCGTTTTCAACAGTTTTCATTCCACAGTGGTCCTCTTATCGTTTCCGTCAATCCGTTGTAAGTAAAATTCATTTTCGTCATGTATTTTTACAAACCCATTTATATTTTCAGCTTTATTTATTATAAGACGGTTGTATGTACTAAAATAGACGGTCTGGTAGAAGATTAAAAAGGTAACGATAACGGATTACTCGATATTACTTATAAAATATGTTTATTTCGAATGCTGGTTAGTCTGTTTTATAATTGAGACGGTGTATAATTATATATAGGGATCCTTATTGCAGTGTAATGTCCAAGGGTTTAGACAAAAACAACAAACAAACCAGCAAACCAAAGACAGTTTCTCAGGAATGCTATAAACTTGTGCTAATTAATAAAATTATGACACAACCTCCTAAAATCATGAGACTTGGCAGTAAATTACTTTGATATAAGGACTAACTCTGAGCAAAACTCCAGGATTTTTAGAGGACTCAGAGTAATTTTAGGACTCGACTGAACTGACTGACAGACACAAAGGACTGAAATTGAGACAGTTCTGGAATAGTGACTGAAAGGAGGGAATTTTGGATATAATTATCAACTGAAAACCCACAGAATACTCACAGGGAATTAAGCTAACAATTTGGGGTGTTAGAGTTAAGAGATTCCACAGATTAACACAGGAAGGACTCAACTGAAACAAACAGCAAAGCTAAACTAACCACAGTCTCAGCACAGGAAAGTTTATACTCTACTAACAGGTACTTAATCAATAACCACAGTCTAAGCACAGGTTATTATCAAGCCTGACTCTAACCTACAGTCTAAGCACAAGATTAAGAGGTTTAAGTTTGAGAGAAAACTCAGGTTTCATTTATAAATAAGCTGTGTTACAACAGTCTGAGTTGAGGTCCTTATATAGGCCTTTTTAGGTTACAAACTTGAAAGGAAACTACATCCAAGGGTCAGGATCCCTTCTCACATGCTGGTAAGAGTCCAAGTACAATATTACAACGGTTTAAAAGCTCTTAATTATGAACTGGAATGAAAACAAAAGAGAAATGCAGTGTGATGTGTGTGACAGTTGTGGTCCTTTGCCGCATTGCTTTGGCTTTTTCGTTGAATGTAGGCACTTGAGGACGAAATGATTGAGTCCTGGGCATTAAAATTGGCTCTAGGTTGTATCTGGTATATGGGAAGACAAGCCAAAAGTTCTTTGTGTGCTTTTTCCTCATGGTTTAGCCAGAAATGGAAAGGTTGCTTTTGTTGTTTGTCATTTCTTTGCAGATCTGTCCGCTTGTATTTCTAGGACTTGCATTGTGATTTTTCCTTGGACCCCTAGGACTTTTCTCGAGCCTAATTCGGTGACCAACCAGCTGGCCATGGTGGCGGTGATGGTTGGGCTTGTACTCATACTTATTGGCCACTAAACTTAGCTCAGCTTGACTGGTCTCTGAGGTGGGTGTGGTGTTGCTTTGGCCTGTCTGCTGATGTGAGGTGCCCTGGTCAGTGGCTCCTGCTGCAACCTCCCCTGGTTGAACAGGGCTTGTCCTCAAGCCTGGTGACTCCTCCCCCTCAGCATCATCATAATATGGACTTAGGTCACCTACATTAAAAGTGCCATGCACCTCATACTCTCCTGGTAGATCCACTTTGTAGGCATTTGGACCAATCCTCTCAATAATTTCAAAGGGGCCATCAGCTCTTGGCATTAACTTGTTCTTTCTTCTTGCTGGAAATCTCTCCTTTCTTAAGTGAACCCAGACCAAATCTCCTGGAACAAATTCTTTCCTTTTCTGATGCACCTTGGACTGTTTCATGTATTTCTCATTGGTCTTCTCAATCTCCCTTTTCACAGTTTCATGGAGTTTCAGCAGTTGTTCTGCCCTGGCCTTAGCATCATGATGCACCTCATTTCTTGGCACAGAGGACAAGTCTACAGGCATTAGGGGATTAATCCCATAGACAACCTTAAAAGGACTATGACCAGTAGCAGTTGATGGTGATCTGTTGAAGGCAAATTCTGCTGCTGCCAACTTGATGTCCCAATCTTTTAGACTCTTGCTTACAAGACATCTCAGAATCCTACCCAAGGTTTTGTTGGTGACCTCAGTTTGGCCATTTGTTTGGGGGTGGTGAGATGCACTGAACAACAGTTTGGTCTTGAGCAGCTTCCATAGAGTTTTCCAAAAGTAACTCATGAACTTTGTATCTCTATCTGACACAATTGTCTTTGGAACTCCATGAAGCCTCACAATTTCCTTCAGGTATAGCTCAGCAACACTGGCAGCATCTTCTGTTTTCTTGCAAGCTATAAAATGGGCCATTTTACTGAACCTGTCAACAACAACCATGATTGAATCCTTTCCTCTCTGTGTCCTTGGCAATGCAACAATAAAATCCATGCTCACATCTTCCCATGGCTTGCTTAGCACTGGTAATGGAATATATGGACCAGTTTGGAAGGAACTCTTAGCCATTTGACATACTGAACATCTCCTGAGAATATTTTGGACATCCCCCATCATTTTGGGCCAATAGAACTGTTCCTGTAGTATGTCCAGTGTTTTTTGAACACCAAAATGCCCTCCCAAGCCTCCTGAATGGACTTCCCTGATTAGGAGGTCCCTGTAGGAACCCCTTGGAACACAGAGCTTGTTCCCTTAGAATAGAAACCCATCTTGTAGTAAGTATTTGTTCCCTGGAACCCTATGCCCCTCAACCTGTGTGATCCACTCCTCAGAGAAGTCAGGGTCTTCCCTGTACATCTCTTTCATGAACTCAAAACCAAGGACCCTGGTTCCCATAGTTGACAGTAAGGAGTGCCTCCTTGATAGTGCATCTGCCACTACATTTTGTTTCCCTTCCTTATACTTGCTGGAAAAAGTGAATGACTGTAAGTACTCCACCCATTTAGCATGCCTGTGACTCAATTTGTGTTGACCATTTATATATTTCAAAGCTTCATGATCAGAGTGTAACACAAATGGCTTTGGCTTCAAATAGTGACTCCAATGCATGACTGCCCTGATAATTGCATAAAATTCCTTGTCATAGGTAGAATATTTTAATTTAGCTCCATTCAATTTTCTCTTTCAAGTAAGCTACGGGTTTCGAGCTTGGATTAGGACTGCACCAATGCCTACCCCACTGGCATCACACTCTACTTCAAAGAGTTGATCAAAGTCTGGCAATTTCAGAATAGGAGTCTCACACATCAATTTCTTAATCCTCTCAAAGGACTGCTGAGCACTCTCAGTCCAGTGGAACTCCCCTTTCTTCATACACTCAGTAATTGGAGCAACAACTGAACTGAAGTTCTTGATAAATCTCCTATAAAAGGAGGCCAATCCATGGAACCCCCTCACCTCAGTGATTGTTTTAGGAGTTGGCCATGATTGAATGGCTGCAACTTTGTCCGATCAATCGTAATCCCCCTCCCAGAGACAATGTACCCTAGGAATGCCACTTCTTCAACCATAAAAGTGCATTTTTCTAGTTTGCCAAATAGTTTTTGTTCCTTGAGGATCCACGAACACGCTTCAAGATGTTTTGGTGTTCTCTTTCACCTCTTGCTATAAACCAAGATATCATCAAAGTAGACCACTGCAAATCTGCCTAAACATGGCCTTAGCACCTCAGTCATCAGTCTCATAAAGGTGCTTGGTGCATTAGAAAGACCAAATGGCATCACAAGCCACTCATACAGTCCATGTTTAGTTTTGAAGGCAGTCTTCCACTCATCTCCTTCCCTTATCCTGACTTGATGGTACCCTTGCCTGAGATCAATTTTAGAAAAATCATGGCACCACCGAGCTCATCTAACATGTCATCCAACCTTGGGATTGGGAATGACTTGACAGTGATGTTGTTAATGGCCCCCTTTGTCAAGACACATCCTCCATGTCCCATCTTTCTTTGGAACAAGTAGAGCAGGACCGCACAAGGACCGAGAGATTCCCCGACAAATCCTTTGCTCATAAGTTCCTCAATTTGGCTTTGTAATTCTTTGGTAGCAGCTGGATCACTTCTATAAGCTGGCCTATTGGGAAGCACTGAGCCTGGAACAAGGTCTATGTGGTGCTCAATACCTCTCAATGGTGGCAACCCACTAGGCAGCTCTCTTGGAAACACTTCCTTATACCTCTGAATTAATGGCCTAACTTCAGCAGGCATCTCAGGGCTCCCTTCCTTGCTGACTTCTTTGGATAGTAATACCCAGACAGGCTGTTCTTGCTTCATTTCTTTGATCATGGCTGCCTCAGAAAGAAATAGCACACCATTGCCCTCCTCTGGCATACTTGGACCTCCATAGTTTCTCTGGTTGGGTGGTAATGGGGTCAGGGTGACCTTCTTGCCTTCATGCCTGAAACTATAGATGTTATCCTTCCCATGGTGAGTGGTATTCCTGTCATACTCCCATGGCCTCCCCAGGAGTAGGTGGCAGGCATCCATTGGGACAATATCACACAGGACTTCATCTTTATACACCTTTCCAATAGAAAATGGAACCAAGCATTGTTTGTCCACCCTCACTTCTGCTCCCTTGTTCAACCATCTCAACTTGTAAGGGTTTGGGTGCTCTTGAGTTGTCAGGTTGAGTTTGCTAACCATGGCATTTGATGCCACATTTGTACAACTTCCCCCATCTATGATTAGGTTATAAACCCTCCCCTGGACTGTGCATCTGGTTCTGAATATCAGGGATCTTTGATCAGCTTCCAGAGGTGAGTGTTGGGAATGCATGACCCTCCACAAGACAAAGTTGTGACCTGTATCAGGGGGGGCCACAACTGCATCTTGTTCTGGTTCTCCTTCAGTCTCCACTTCCTCCATTATCAGGGTCTCATCTTCTTCATACTGAACCAAACCTTCCCTCTCCCACTGTTCTACTTCCATTGCTGTCAAGGTTCTCTTAGAAGGACAGTCCTTCCTAAAATGGCCATACCCTTGGCACTGGAAGCACTTAATTTTCCCATCATCACAGGTGTGTTGGTTCTAGGATTCACATGACTCTTCCCCTTGTCTGGTGTTGGTTGGGTTGCAAGTTTTGGGATTTCTCCAATCCTAACCCCAGAAAAAGGTTTGAAAGTGGATCTGGTAAGGGGTTTGGAAGCAGTGGCCTTGGCTTTTCCCATCTTTTCAACCCTCAATGCCAGGTTGACTGCCTCATCAAAGGACCAGACTTGTTGCATTCTAACTCTTATAGTAATCTTAGGATCTAAGCCCTCAACAAACCTAGCAATTTTCTGCTCAGGCTTTTCAGTGATCTCACATTGCAGGGTAAGTTGTTCAAAGCTCCTAAGATAAGACTCAACAAATTGTTGGTCTTGTTTCAGCTGGGTTAACTTAATAAACATATCCTGTGTGTAATCTTTAGCTATAAACTTATCCTTCAATTTCTTTTTAAGTTTTAGCCAAGATTTAATGGGTTCCTTGCCTTCTCTCATTCTCTGGCTTTTCAGGGTTTCATACCAAAGTGAGGCATAACCTTTGAATTGAAGGATAGAAACTTTGAAAGCTTTACTGTCAGTATATCCCTTAAATTCAAAGACTCTCTCAACAGTTCTAATCCAGTCTAACAAATCTTCAGGGTTTAAACTACCATGGAAATCAGGAATTTCTACCTTTATATCTTTGTCTCTTTCTATGTAGATGCCCTCTGCCATAGATTCATCAGTATCTGACATGTCTTCTCCATGTTCCTGGTGGTATTGTTGTCCTCTTCCTGCTCCAACAAAGCCTCTACCCCCCCGCCCGCCTCGTAGGGTGGCCTCCTTGGATCATGGTTAGGAACTCCTTCTGCAAGAGTGTTGACAATATTCACCAGTTCATTGATTCTTCCTGCTATCTGATCCACCCTGGTCTCAATACCAGTAAATCTCTCTTCACTCATGGGTTATTTTTTGTAGTTTTGTTGTAGTTAGTGTAAAAATGAACTCACTTTCCTTCCCAAGACTAACACAAGATGGAATCGTGTTAAAACCTTGCTCTGATATACCAATTTGCAGTGTAATGTCCAAGGGTTTAGACAAAAACAACAAAAAAACCAGCAAACCAAAGACAGTTTCTCAGGAATGCTATAAACTTGTGCTAATTAATAAAATTATGACACAACCTCCTAAAATCATGAGACTTGGCAGTAAATTACTTTGATATAAGGACTAACTCTGAGCAAAACTCCAGGATTTTTAGAGGACTCAGAGTAATTTTAGGACTCGACTGAACTGACTGACAGACACAAAGGACTGAAATTGAGACAGTTCTGGAATAGTGACTGAAAGGAGGGAACTTTGGATATAATTATCAACTGAAAACCCACAGAATACTCACAGGGAATTAAGCTAACAATTTGGGGTGTTAGAGTTAAGAGATTCCACAGATTAACACGGGAAGGACTCAATGAAACAAAAAAGAAAGCTAAACTAACCACAGATCTCAAAGACACGGGAAAGTTTATACTCTACTAACAGTACTTAATCAATAACCACAGTCTAAGCACAGGTTATTATCAAGCCCGACTCTAATCTACAGACTAAGCACAAGATTAAGAGGTTTAAATTTGAGAGAAAACTCAGGTTTCATTTATAAATAAGCGTGTTACAACGAGTCGAGTTGAGGTCCTTATATAGGCCTTTTTAGGTTACAAACTTGAAAGGAAACTACATCCAAGGGTCGGGATCCTTTCTCACATGCTGGTAAGAGTCCAAGTACAATATTACAACGGTTTAAAAGCTCTTAATTATGAACTGGAATGAAAAAAAAAAAAGAGAAATGCGGTGTGTGTGATGTGAGGTTGTGGTCCTTTCTTTGCATTGCTGGCTTTTTTCGTTGAATGTAGGCACTTGAGGACGAAATGATTGAGTCCTGGGCATTAAAATTTGCTCTAGGTTGTATCTGGTATATGGGAAGACAAGCCAAAAGTTCTTTGTGTGCTTTTTCCTCATGGTTTAGCCAGAAATGGAAAGGTTGCTTTTGTTGTTTGTCATTTGCTGCAGATCTGTCCAGCTTGTATTTCTAGGACTTGCATTGTGATTTTTCCTTGGACCCCTAGGACTTTTCTGAGCCTAATTCAGTGACCAACCAGCTGGCCATGGTGGCAGCTGATGGTTGGGCTTGTACTCATACTTATTGGCCACTAAACTTAGCTCAGCTTGACTGGTCTCTGAGGTGGGTGTGGTGTTGCTTTGGCCTGTCTGCTGATGTGAGGTGCCCTGGTCAGTGGCTCCTGCTGCACTTATGGATGTTAATTAGTCAGTTGTATAGTTGAGACGGTGTATACTGACCTGTAGGGATCATTTGGGATGCTAGCTAGTAAGTGGTATATTTGAGACGGTGTATACTGACATGTAGGGATTGTTTTGGGATGCTATTTGGGATAAAGATGATTGTGTTAGAATAATAAAAGGAATTACGGATGGTTGCCATGTTAAGTGTAACTAATTTATAAATGGAAGAGGAGGTGGGATATGTGAGACGAAAAAGATCATGATGGATATATAAGCTTTATACGTTGAATTGCAGAGAGATATTCATAGCCCTTGTACCGTCAGTTGATTAATGGCTTTGAGGTTCATATTTGGACTATGGATTTGGGGTATTGTATATTAATTTGTGTTCCTGGCCGTGGCCTAGGCAGTGGCCTAGCTAAGTCACGAGTTTGAGGCCATGTGTAGTTGGTGGTTAGGTCGAGTTTGAGGTTGTCATAATAACTTTTGAGCCGTGTCTATAAATTGTTTTGACGCTAGTTTGGTTTATTTAAAATATAATTAAATAACCATCTCTTATTTTATATAACGATAATTCGTTAATATCGTCCTTTCACATAATTATTTTAGGTGGCTCATATGTGGTTGAAGATGAAGAGTAATTTTGGGTTTTAGAAGCTTTCTCAAGTTATTACTTGTCTCTTTGCTAGCGTAAGGTAACTATTCCGAGTTACTCGACGAATTAATGTCACATTAGTAGTTGATGTTGTGTTTGTTGTTTGATAAGTGTTTAGGTGATTGATAATGTTTTACTTTCGTTTTTCACATGATAGAAATTGGAAATAGCATGAGAATAATATTGCGATAAAATTTGTGATTTGGGCCAAAGTAGGCCAAGACTCTGAGCTAGGCCAGATTGACCGAACGAGTTTGGTCAAACTAGGTTTAAACCGGTCAGCCTCGATTTGACCGATGACCCGTCGCGGGACTCGGGTCGAGGGTTTGTCTTTGAGGTGAGATTGGTTGTTATTGGATGTTTTATGTTGATGCCTTAAAATTTGTGATTATCATTTCACATGTTGGTTGTTGGATGAACTGGTTGCCTTATACTTGAGTCTTCTTGCCTTGTTGCCATTTTAACTTGTTCTCATGAATTATGAGATTAACGGTTAGTTGGAATTTAGATTATTATTGATATTGGAGATTTTGTTGTATTGTCAGCTGAATATGCTCTTGCGTAGCCTTTCATATGCTAGGGTGTGTATGATCATTTGTGTGTGCAAGTTTGGACTCTTTGCTCCTTTTATGGTTAATTGGGTGTCCTACTTGTCTTGTGTGGTGTGGGCTAAAGTATTCAAGCTGGGATTAGCTGGGACTAGGTCCTAGGTGAGTATTTCGGCCTTCATCATAGATAGGCCTTTATAGTCTTTGACGAGTGTATGTTCACTGCTCAATAGCCTTTGTGTTCCTGACTTGGTGGGTTTATATCCAAGTTGGGGCATGACCTCGTTACTTATTTTGAGAGTAAGTGGTCAGCTTAAGTACTAGCCAACCCTTTGGTGGACTCCTTAGGGTACTCACATGGTTTTATAAAATTGTGGGTCTTGGGTGCGGTGGTGTGTATCCGCATGTCTAGGTCTGCGCAGATTTAGAACTAGGGTTGTGTTGTGTCTTGGCCATGTTTTTATAGAACCTCTGAGTCAGGATACCGGTTCGATTACCTTCCCTACCTCGTGGTATAGACTCGAGTTACAAAGTGACTATTGACTGTGCTAGGAACTTATGCCTGTCTCTAGATATATTGTCCTTTCTTGTTTGATGATTCTATGAATCATAGAAGGTGAGATGCAAGCCGGCTATGGTTGATAGAGTTTGGATTCCTGGATGTTATGTGATTCACATGATAGTGTAGTATGAGTCGGTCTAGTATTCGCATGCTAGGACTATGTGTTGTTATATTGTTGTTCACATGATAAGCACGATTGTCTAGCATCTATATGCTAAGGCTATGTGTGATTCGTATTCATATTCTTATGTTTACATGTTATATTAATTATGACATTTCGTGGCTGGGAGAACTCGGAGTTACTCCCCACTGACTGTGGCTTTCGTATTTGTATAAAATGTGATCGACAGGTAGGTGATGCATATATGGGGTACATGGACGAGCTAGCGAGCAAAGTAACCTTGGAACCTAGATTGGCTTTATTTTATTGTGACCCTTAAACACTTTTTATGTCACATACATTTTAGGGACATATGTCTCCCTCTTTACATTTGGTTGTATAATTTGCTATTCGCGACTTTAGCGATGGTTATGTTATGACACTTCTAGTTAGACCTTGTATGTTTGACACCTTCCAATTTGGATATCTTTATAACAGGTTCAGGTTTTAAAATTACAGGTTTTTACCCAATTGAACCTATTACAAACATATCCATGCAGTTTTATTCTAGAATTACGTGTTTACTTTTCCGCGATAAGTGAGGGTGTCACAGTTGGTATCAGAGCATATTTGCTCCCGATGCACGTTTGTGCACCCCAATATAAATAACTTGACCTTGAAATAATAAACTTGAGAGATGGGTAAGATGGGTAGACTTAGGACCTTATGTTGTAGTCTCTTTGTGTTTGCTCTTTGTTAGGTACTAACCTGTTTGTTGATTGTCATTTAATATTTGTTGCGTTCTTGGATCAATGACCGTGAGCTTATAGCTAATGGAGTTATTACCCTTATTATAAAGAAATTTTTGAACTAAAGGTTTTGAAAATATTTTAATGTTTTTCACTGGTTTTAACGTCAATTAGTGTTAAAGCTTGTTATTGGAGACGTCTGATAATTAGTTTTATCATTTGTTGGTGTAAAAATGTATTTTTATGTCTTTGAATTGGAATATTGATGTTCTTGAGGGATCGCCAAGAGTATCTCCGTTCCATTGAAAGGACACTTATATTTTACGAAGATCAAGATTTAGTGCTTATTGCTGAGGATTGAAGATTTGTTCAACCTTTGAAGAATGCTTCTACTTCCTTGAAGATGTTTCTCGTTCTTTTTGTATCTCGCCTTATTCTTAATCTCTTGGTGCTTATCCTCCTTCTAAACTCCCTTCTGTTTTACTTTAAAAGTTACGCTTGTACTCCTAACTTGTCTTTTCTTCCTTGAGTATAGACTTCTTTATCATGATTTTAATCGCTAAACCCGAGATTTCGTTAAGTTTTATCCAATTTCTGTTAACTTTGATCTATTTATGACTTCTTTGTCAAAGTTAAATGTTACATTTTCAGGGATTTGACTCCCATTTGGCTTTAAAAGTGAAATCTTTATTTCTATTTTGGCTTTTTGCAAAAGAAAATTTGAGTAAATTACCTTTTCTTTTGATTTTAACGTTGATCGGATGTTAGAACTCGTTGTTAGAAACGTTTAATAACTTGTTCTACTCTTGTCGACGAGTGATTTTCGGTTTTAAATTTGTCTTTGACTTGGAAGGTTAGCGTTCTTGTGTGCACAACAAGAGCAATTTCGTTCCATGAATGAGACTTATACTTTTGAAAACTCTTCATTAATGTTTTCGAAAGTATTTTGATTTTTGATTTATACAAATGATTTGCCTTTGACCTTATCTTGGATTTGGAATGTGATGTTCTTGAATGCGCAACGAGAGCACTTCCGTTCCTTTGATGAGAATCTGGTTCTGTCCGAAAATTTTATTTGAAACTTTTGAAAGAATTTTGATTCTTACGATAAGTGACCTTTTAAATGTTTTGGTTACCGATTCCAATTTCAGTTTTATTTTTATAACCTTTCATTTATACTTTCAAGTTTCGAGGACGAAACTTTTTAAAAGATGGGGTGATTGTAACACCCCGTATTTTATTAAGTTGGATAAAATTCTTTTAATTGCTATTTTGAATTTAATTACATCATTTAACGATTTATATATATATATATATATGCTTAGCTAATTAATTAATTTCATCATAATTCGATACGTTAATTTTAATAATCATTAATAAGTTTATTTAAAGTTAGTTCGAGTTTATTTATTTAATAATTTCCGTTTCTTTACGAGTCCTTATGAAAGTTGTTTTAAGTGAACCCGAGATGAATTTTGGGAACAAAACCGTCCAATTAGCTATTTTGAGCTTATTTCACTAAATTAGCAATTTTTATTAACATCCGTTAGTTTCGTAAAAATCGCTAATAATTCCGTTTCAAGCCGATTTCTTATTATTTCCGTTAACTATCTGAGTTTATTTTATTTTTCATTCTTTAAACTTATTTATTATTGATTCCATTTCATTTATGAGACTCTTTCTTAAACCGGTTAAATTTAACTCGAAACGGTTTTAATAACTATCGAAGTTTCTTAACGACGAAGAAACGTACGTATAATAAATAGCAGGCAGGCAGGCTGGTGCCTCATTTTTGATTTCCCACGTCTCTTTCTTCTTTTCCTCTTCTTCGCCCTTCTTTTTATACCTTCGTCTGCATTACTTCTTCAATTTTTGTCTATAATCCGTCCTGGTGCTCCGTTTGTCATCCGTTTTCAACAGTTTTCATTCCACAGTGGTCCTCTTATCGTTTCCGTCAATCCGTTGTAAGTAAAATTCATTTTCGTCATGTATTTTTACAAACCCATTTATATTTTCAGCTTTATTTATTATAAGACGGTTGTATGTACTAAAATAGACGGTCTGGTAGAAGATTAAAAAGGTAACGATAACGGATTACTCGATATTACTTATAAAATATGTTTATTTCGAATGCTGGTTAGTCTGTTTTATAATTGAGACGGTGTATAATTATATATAGGGATCCTTATGGATGTTAATTAGTCAGTTGTATAGTTGAGACGGTGTATACTGACCTGTAGGGATCATTTGGGATGCTAGCTAGTAAGTGGTATATTTGAGACGGTGTATACTGACATGTAGGGATTGTTTTGGGATGCTATTTGGGATAAAGATGATTGTGTTAGAATAATAAAAGGAATTACGGATGGTTGCCATGTTAAGTGTAACTAATTTATAAATGGAAGAGGAGGTGGGATATGTGAGACGAAAAAGATCATGATGGATATATAAGCTTTATACGTTGAATTACAGAGAGATATTCATAGCCCTTGTACCGTCAGTCGATTAATGGCTTTGAGGTTCAGATTTGGACTATGGATTTGGGGTATTGTATATTAATTTGTGTTCCTGGCAGTGGCCTAGCTAAGTCACGAGTTTGAGGCCATGTGTAGTTGGTGGTTAGGCCGAGTTTGAGGTTGTCATAATAACTTTTGAGCCGTGTCTATAAATTGTTTTAACGCTAGTTTGGTTTATTTAAAATATAATTAAATAACCGTCTCTTATTTTATATAACGATAATTCGTTAATATCGTCCTTTCACATAATTATTTTAGGTGGCTCATATGTGGTTGAAGATGAAGAGTAATTTTGGGTTTTAGAAGCTTTCTCAAGTTATTACTTGTCTCTTTGCTAGCGTAAGGTAACTATTCCGAGTTACTCGACGAATTAATGTCACATTAGTAGTTGATGTTGTGTTTGTTGTTTGATAAGTGTTTAGGTGATTGATAATGTTTTACTTTCGTTTTTCACATGATAGAAATTGGAAATAGCATGAGAATAATATTGCGATAAAATTTGTGATTTGGGCGAAAGTAGGCCAAGACTCTGAGCTGGGCCAGATTGACCGAACGAGTTTGGTCAAACTAGGTTTAAACCGGTCAGCCTCGATTTGACCGATGACCCGTCGCGGGACTCGGGTCGAGGGTTTGTCTTTGAGGTGAGATTGGTTGTTATTGGATGTTTTATGTTGATGCCTTAAAATTTGTGATTATCATTTCACATGTTGGTTGTTGGATGAATTGGTTGCCTTATACTTGAGTCTTCTTGCCTTGTTGCCATTTTAACTTGTTCTCATGAATTATGAGATTAACGGTTAGTTGGAATTTAGATTATTATTGATATTGGAGATTTTGTTGGATTGTCAGCTGAATATGCTCTTGCGTAGCCTTTCATATGCTAGGGTGTGTATGATCATTTGTGTGTGCAAGTTTGGACTCTTTGCTCCTTTTATGGTTAATTGGGTGTCCTACTTGTCTTGTGTGGTGTGGGCTAAAGTATTCAAGCTGGGACTAGCTGGGACTAGGTCCTAGGTGAGTATTTCGGCCTTCATCATAGATAGGCCTTTATAGTCTTTGACGAGTGTATGTTCACTGCTCAATAGCCTTTGTGTTCCTGACTTGGTGGGTTTATATCCAAGTTGGGGCATGACCTCGTTACTTATTTTGAGAGTAAGTGGTCAGCTTAAGTACTAGCCAACCCTTTGGTGGACTCCTTAGGGTACTCACATGGTTTTATAAAATTGTGGGTCTTGGGTGCGGTGGTGTGTATCCGCATGTCTAGGTCTGCGCAGATTAAGGACTAGGGTTGTGTTGTGTCTTGGCCATGTTTTTATAGAACCTCTGAGTCAGGATACCGGTTCGATTACCTTCCCTACCTCGTGGTATAGACTCGAGTTACAAAGTGACTATTGACTGTGCTAGGAACTTATGCCTGTCTCTAGATATATTGTCCTTTCTTGTTTGATGATTCTATGAATCATAGAAGGTGAGATGCAAGCCGGCTATGGTTGATAGAGTTTGGATTCCTGGATGTTATGTGATTCACATGATAGTGTAGTATGAGTCGGTCTAGTATTCGCATGCTAGGACTATGTGTTGTTATATTGTTGTTCACATGATAAGCACGATTGTCTAGCATCTATATGCTAAGGCTATGTGTGATTCGTATTCATATTCTTATGTTTACATGTTATATTAATTATGACATTTCGTGGCTGGGAGAACTCGGAGTTACTCCCCACTGACTGTGGCTTTCGTATTTGTATAAAATGTGATCGACAGGTAGGTGATGCATATATGGGGTACATGGACGAGCTAGCGAGCAAAGTAACCTTGGAACCTAGATTGGCTTTATTTTATTGTGACCCTTAAACACTTTTTATGTCACATACATTTTAGGGACATATGTCTCCCTCTTTACATTTGGTTGTATAATTTGCTATTCGCGACTTTAGCGATGGTTATGTTATGACACTTCTAGTTAGACCTTGTATGTTTGACACCTTCCAATTTGGATATCTTTATAACAGGTTCAGGTTTTAAAATTACAGGTTTTTACCCAATTGAACCTATTACAAACATATCCATGCAGTTTTATTCTAGAATTACGTGTTTACTTTTCCGCGATAAGTGAGAGTGTGAAATTAATTAATTAGCTAAGCATATATATATAAATCGTTAAATGATGTAATTAAATTCAAAATATCAATTAAAAGAATTTTATCCAACTTAATAAAATACGGGGTGTTACACTTGTTGTGTTAAACAATTGTAATTGTTCATTAGTCCATGTGACTCGTTGTGTGAACCATTTGTCCTTGTTCATTAGTCCTTGTGACTCATTGTGTTAAACAATCGTAATTGTTCATTAGTCCATGTGACTCGTTGTGTGAACCATTTGTCCTTGTTCATTAGTCCTAATGACTCGTTGTGTTAAAACAAGTGTAATTGTTCATTAGTCCTTGTGACTCGTTGCGTAACCCATTTGTCCTTGTTCATTAGTCCTTGTGACTCGTTGTGTTAAAACAATTGTAATTGTTCATTAGTCCATGTGACTCATTGTGTGAACCATTTATCCTTGTTCATTAGTCCTTGTTACTCGTTGTGTTAAAACAAGTGTAATTGTTCATTAGTCCTTGTGCCTCGTTGCGTAACCCATTTGTCCTTGTTCATTAGTCCTTGTGAGTCGTTGTGTTAAAACAATTGTAATTGTTCATTAGTCCATGCGACTCGTTGTGTGAACCATTTATCCTTGTTCATTAGTCCTTGTTACTCATTTTGTTATAACAATTTTACTTGTTCATTAGTCCATGTGACTCGTTGTGTGAACCAGTTGTCCTTGTTCATTAGTCCTAGTGACTCGTCAAGTTAAAACAATTGTACTTGTTCATTAGTCCTTGTGACTCGTTGTGTAAACCATTTGTCCTTGTTCATTAGTCCTTGTGACTCGTTGTGTTAAAATAATTGTACTTGTTCATTAGTCCATGTGACTCATTGTGTGAACCATTTGTCCTTGTTCATTAACCCTTGTGACTTTTTAAGTTAAACAATTGTTATTGTTCATTAGTCCATGTGACTAGTTGTGTGAACCATTTGTCCTTGTTCATTGGTCCTTGTAACTCGTTGTGTTAAACAATTGTACTTGTTCATTAGTCCATGTGACTCGTTGTGTGAACCATTTGTCCTTCTTCATTAGTCCTTGTGACTCGTTGTGTAAACCATTTGTCCTTGTTCATTAGTCCTTGTGACTCGTTGTGTTAAAACAATTGTAGTTGTTCATTAGTCCATGTGACTCGTTGTGTGAACCATTTGTCCTTGTTCATTAGCCCTTGTGACTCGTTGTGTGAACCATTTGTCCTTGTTTATTAGTAAATTTGACTCGTTGTGTGAACCATTTGTCCTTGTTCATTAGTCCTTGTGACTCGTTGTGTTAAACAATTGTACTTGTTCATTAGTCCATGTGACTCGTTGTGTAAACCATTTGTCCTTGTTCATTAGTCCTTGTGACGCATTGTGTTAAAACAATTGTACTTGTTCATTAGTCCATGTGACTCGTTGTGTGAACCATTTATCCTTGTTCATTAGTCCTCGTGACTCGTTGTGTTAAAACAATTGTACTTGTTCATTTGTACATGTGACTCGTTGTGTGAACCATTTGTCCTTGTTCATTAGTCATAGTGACTCGTTGTGTTAAACACAATTGTACTTATTCATTAGTCCTTGTGACTCGTTGTGTAAACCATTGGTCCTTGTTCATTAGTCTTTGTGACTCGTTGTGTTAAAACAATTGTACTTGTTCATTAGTACATGTGACTCATTGTGTGAAACATTTGTCCTTGTTCATTAGTCCTAGTGACTCGTTGTGTTAAAATAATTGTACTTATTCATTAGTCCTTGTGACTCGTTGTGTAAACCATTTTTCCTTGTTCATTAGTCCTTGTGACGCATTGTGTTAAAACAATTGTACTTGTTCATTAGTCCATGTGACTCGTTATGTGAACCATTTGTCCTTGTTCATTAGTCCTCGTGACTCGTTGTGTTAAAACAATTGTACTTGTTCATTAGTACATGTGACTCGTTGTGTGAACCATTTGTCCTTGTTCATTAGTCCTAGTGACTCGTTGTGTTAAAACAATTGTACTTATTCATTAGTCCTTGTGACTCGTTGTGTAAGCCATTGGTCCTTGTTCATTAGTCTTTGTGACTCGTTGTGTTAAACAATTCTAATTGTTCATTAGTCCATGTGACTCGTTGTGTGAACCATTTGTCCTTGTTCATTAGTCCTTGTGACTCGTTGTGTTAAACAATCGTAATTGTTCATTAGTCCATGTGACTCGTTGTGTGAACCATTTGTCCTTGTTCATTAGTCCTAATGACTCGTTGTGTTAAAACAAGTGTAATTGTTCATTAGTCCTTGTGACTCGTTGCGTAACCCATTTGTACTTGTTCATTAGTCCTTGTGACTCGTTGTGTTAAAACAATTGTAATTGTTCATTAGTCCATGTGACTCATTGTGTGAACCATTTATCCTTGTTCATTAGTCCTTGTTACTCGTTGTGTTAAAACAAGTGTAATTGTTCATTAGTCCTTGTGCCTCGTTGCGTAACCCATTTGTCCTTGTTCATTAGTCCTTGTGAGTCGTTGTGTTAAAACAATTGTAATTGTTCATTAGTCCATGCGACTCGTTGTGTGAACCATTTATCCTTCTTCATTAGTCCTTGTTACTCATTTTGTTAAAACAATTTTACTTGTTCATTAGTCCATGTGACTCGTTGTGTGAACCAGTTGTCCTTGCTCATTAGTTCTAGTGACTCGTCAAGTTAAAACAATTGTACTTGTTCATTAGTCCTTGTGACTCGTTGTGTAAACCATTTGTCCTTGTTCATTAGTCCTTGTGACTCGTTGTGTTAAAATAATTGTACTTGTTCATTAGTCCATGTGACTCATTGTGTGAACCATTTGTCCTTGTTCATTAACCCTTGTGACTTTTTGTGTTAAACAATTGTTATTGTTCATTAGTCCATGTGACTAGTTGTGTGAACCATTTGTCCTTGTTCATTAGTCCTTGTGACTCGTTGTGTTAAACAATTGTACTTGTTTATTAGTCCATGTGACTCGTTGTGTGAACCATTTGTCCTTATTCATTGGTCCTTGTAACTCGTTGTGTTAAACAATTGTACTTGTTCATTAGTCCATGTGACTCGTTGTGTGAACCATTTGTCCTTCTTCATTAGTCCTTGTGACTCGTTGTGTTAAAACAATTGTAGTTGTTCATTAGTCCATGTGACTCGTTGTGTGAACCATTTGTCCTTGTTCATTAGCCCTTGTGACTCGTTGTGTGAACCATTTGTCCTTGTTTATTATTAAATTTGACTCGTTGTGTGAACCATTTGTCCTTGTTCATTAGTCCTTGTGACTCGTTGTGTTAAACAATTGTACTTGTTCATTAGTCCATGTGACTCGTTGTGTAAACCATTTGTCCTTGTTCATTAGTCCTTGTGACGCGTTATGTTAAAACAATTGTACTTGTTCATTAGTCCATGTGACTCGTTGTGTGAACCATTTATCCTTGTTCATTAGTCCTCGTGACTCGTTGTGTTAAAACAATTGTACTTGTTCATTAGTACATGTGACTCGTTGTGTGAACCATTTGTCCTTGTTCATTAGTCCTAGTGAGTCGTTGTGTTAAAACAATTGTACTTATTCATTAGTCCTTGTGACTCGTTGTGTAAACCATTGGTCCTTGTTCATTAGCCTTTGTGACTCGTTGTGTTAAAACAATTGTACTTGTTCATTAGTACATGTGACTCATTGTGTGAACCATTTGTCCTTGTTCATTAGTCCTAGTGACTCGTTGTGTTAAAATAATTGTACTTAGTCCTTGTGACTCGTTGTGTAAACCATTTTTCCTTGTTCATTAGTCCTTGTGACGCATTGTGTTAAAACAATTGTACTTGTTCATTAGTACATGTGACTCGTTGTGTGAACCATTTGTCCTTGTTCATTAGTCCTAGTGACTCGTTGTATTAAAACAATTGTACTTATTCATTAGTCCTTGTGACTCGTTGTGTAAACCATTGGTCCTTGTTCATTAGTCTTTGTGACTCGTTGTGTTAAAACAATTGTACTTGTTCATTATTACATGGGACTCATTGTGTGAACCATTTGTCCTTGTTCATTAGTCCTAGTGACTCGTTGTGTTAAAATAATTGTACTTATTCATTAGTCCTTGTGACTCGTTGTGTAAACCATTTTTCCTTGTTCATTAGTCCTTGTGACGCATTGTGTTAAAACAATTGTACTTGTTCATTAGTCCATGTGACTCGTTGTGTGAACCATTTGTCCTTGTTCATTAGTCCTCGTGACTCGTTGTGTTAAAACAATTGTACTATTTCATTAGTACATGTGACTCGTTGTGTGAACCATTTGTCCTTGTTCATTAGTCCTAGTGACTCGTTGTGTTAAAACAATTGTACTTATTCATTAGTCCTTGTGACTCGTTGTGTAAACCATTGGTCCTTGTTCATTAGTCTTTGTGACTCGTTGTGTTAAAACAATTGTACTTGTTCATTAGAACATGTGACTCATTGTGTGAACCATTTGTCCTTGTTCATTAGTCCTAGTGACTCGTTGTGTTAAAATAATTGTACTTATTTATTAGTCCTTGTGACTCGTTGCGTAACCCATTTGTCCTTGTTCATTAGTCCTTGTGACTCGTTGTGTTAAAACAATTGTAATTGTTCATTAGTCCATGTGACTCATTGTGTGAACCATTTATCCTTGTTCATTAGTCCTTGTTACTCGTTGTGTTAAAACAAGTGTAATTGTTCATTAGTCCTTGTGACTCGTTGCGTAACCCATTTGTCCTTGTTCATTAGTCCCTGTGACTCATTGTGTTAAAACAATTGTAATTGTTCATTAGCCCTTGTTACTTATTTTGTTAAAACAATTTTACTTGTTCATTAGTCCATGTGACTCGTTGTGTGAACCATTTATCCTTGTTCATTAGTCCTTGTGACTCGTTGTGTTAAACAATTGTACTTGATCATTAGTCCATGTGACTCGTTGTGTGAACCATTTGTCCTTTTTTATTAGTAAATGTGACTCGTTGTGTGAACCATTTTTCCTTGTTCATTTGTCCTTGTGACTTGTTGTGTTAAACAATTGTAATTGTTCATTAGTCCATGTGACTCGTTGTGTGAACCATTTGTCCTTGTTCATTAGTCCTTGTGACTCGTTGTGTTAAACAATCGTAATTGTTCATTAGTCCATGTGACTCGTTGTGTGAACCATTTGTCCTTGTTCATTAGTCCTAATGACTCGTTGTGTTAAAACAAGTGTAATTGTTCATTAGTCCTTGTGACTCGTTGCGTAACCCATTTGTCCTTGTTCATTAGTCCTTGTGACTCGTTGTGTTAAAACAATTGTAATTGTTCATTAGTCCATGCGACTCGTTGTGTGAACCATTTATCCTTCTTCATTAGTCCTTGTTACTCATTTTGTTAAAACAATTTTACTTGCTCATTAGTCCATGTGACTCGTTGTGTGAACCAGTTGTCCTTGCTCATTAGTTCTAGTGACTCGTCAAGTTAAAACAATTGTACTTGTTCATTAGTCCTTGTGACTCGTTGTGTAAACCATTTGTCCTTGTTCATTAGTCCTTGTGACTCGTTGTGTTAAAATAATTGTACTTGTTCATTAGTCCATGTGACTCATTGTGTGAACCATTTGTCCTTGTTCATTAACCCTTGTGACTTTTTGTGTTAAACAATTGTTATTGTTCATTAGTCCATGTGACTAGTTGTGTGAACCATTTGTCCTTGTTCATTAGTACTTGTGACTCGTTGTGTTAAACAATTGTACTTGTTTATTAGTCCATGTGACTCGTTGTGTGAACCATTTGTCCTTATTCATTGGTCCTTGTAACTCGTTGTGTTAAACAATTGTACTTGTTCATTAGTCCATGTGACTCGTTGTGTGAACCATTTGTCCTTCTTCATTAGTCCTTGTGACTCGTTGTGTAAACCATTTGTCCTTGTTCATTAGTCCTTGTGACTCGTTGTGTAAAAACAATTGTAGTTGTTCATTAGTCCATGTGACTCGTTGTGTGAACCATTTGTCCTTGTTCATTAGCCCTTGTGACTCGTTGTGTGAACCATTTGTCCTTGTTTATTATTAAATTTGACTCGTTGTGTGAACCATTTGTCCTTGTTCATTAGTCCTTGTGACTCGTTGTGTTAAACAATTGTACTTGTTCATTAGTCCATGTGACTCGTTGTGTAAACCATTTGTCCTTGTTCATTAGTCCTTGTGACGCGTTATGTTAAAACAATTGTACTTGTTCATTAGTCCATGTGACTCGTTGTGTGAACCATTTATCCTTGTTCATTAGTCCTCGTGACTCGTTGTGTTAAAACAATTGTACTTGTTCATTAGTACATGTGACTCGTTGTGTGAACCATTTGTCCTTGTTCATTAGTCCTAGTGAGTCGTTGTGTTAAAACAATTGTACTTATTCATTAGTCCTTGTGACTCGTTGTGTAAACCATTGGTCCTTGTTCATTAGCCTTTGTGACTCGTTGTGTTAAAACAATTGTACTTGTTCATTAGTACATGTGACTCATTGTGTGAACCATTTGTCCTTGTTCATTAGTCCTAGTGACTCGTTGTGTTAAAATAATTGTACTTAGTCCTTGTGACTCGTTGTGTAAACCATTTTTCCTTGTTCATTAGTCCTTGTGACGCATTGTGTTAAAACAATTGTACTTGTTCATTAGTACATGTGACTCGTTGTGTGAACCATTTGTCCTTGTTCATTAGTCCTAGTGACTCGTTGTATTAAAACAATTGTACTTATTCATTAGTCCTTGTGACTCGTTGTGTAAACCATTGGTCCTTGTTCATTAGTCTTTGTGACTCGTTGTGTTAAAACAATTGTACTTGTTCATTATTACATGGGACTCATTGTGTGAACCATTTGTCCTTGTTCATTAGTCCTAGTGACTCGTTGTGTTAAAATAATTGTACTTATTCATTAGTCCTTGTGACTCGTTGTGTAAACCATTTTTCCTTGTTCATTAGTCCTTGTGACGCATTGTGTTAAAACATTTGTACTTGTTCATTAGTCCATGTGACTCGTTGTGTGAACCATTTGTCCTTGTTCATTAGTCCTCGTGACTCGTTGTGTTAAAACAATTGTACTATTTCATTAGTACATGTGACTCGTTGTGTGAACCATTTGTCCTTGTTCATTAGTCCTAGTGACTCGTTGTGTTAAAACAATTGTACTTATTCATTAGTCCTTGTGACTCGTTGTGTAAACCATTGGTCCTTGTTCATTAGTCTTTGTGACTCGTTGTGTTAAAACAATTGTACTTGTTCATTAGAACATGTGACTCATTGTGTGAACCA
Source organism: Silene latifolia (assembly GCF_048544455.1). NCBI lineage: Eukaryota > Viridiplantae > Streptophyta > Magnoliopsida > Caryophyllales > Caryophyllaceae > Silene > Silene latifolia. The sequence continues at coordinate 215,181,207 of NC_133534.1, read as the reverse complement.
TTTGTCCTTGTTCATTAGTCCTAGTGACTCGTTGTGTTAAAATAATTGTACTTATTTATTAGTCCTTGTGACTCGTTGCGTAACCCATTTGTCCTTGTTCATTAGTCCTTGTGACTCGTTGTGTTAAAACAATTGTAATTGTTCATTAGTCCATGTGACTCATTGTGTGAACCATTTATCCTTGTTCATTAGTCCTTGTTACTCGTTGTGTTAAAACAAGTGTAATTGTTCATTAGTCCTTGTGACTCGTTGCGTAACCCATTTGTCCTTGTTCATTAGTCCCTGTGACTCATTGTGTTAAAACAATTGTAATTGTTCATTAGTCCTTGTTACTTATTTTGTTAAAACAATTTTACTTGTTCATTAGTCCATGTGACTCGTTGTGTGAACCATTTATCCTTGTTCATTAGTCCTTGTGACTCGTTGTGTTAAACAATTGTACTTGATCATTAGTCCATGTGACTCGTTGTGTGAACCATTTGTCCTTTTTTATTAGTAAATGTGACTCGTTGTGTGAACCATTTTTCCTTGTTCATTTGTCCTTGTGACTTGTTGTGTTAAACAATTGTAATTGTTCATTAGTCCATGTGACTCGTTGTGTGAACCATTTGTCCTTGTTCATTAGTCCTTGTGACTCGTTGTGTTAAACAATCGTAATTGTTCATTAGTCCATGTGACTCGTTGTGTGAACCATTTGTCCTTGTTCATTAGTCCTAATGACTCGTTGTGTTAAAACAAGTGTAATTGTTCATTAGTCCTTGTGACTCGTTGCGTAACCCATTTGTCCTTGTTCATTAGTCCTTGTGACTCGTTGTGTTAAAACAATTGTAATTGTTCATTAGTCCATGCGACTCGTTGTGTGAACCATTTATCCTTCTTCATTAGTCCTTGTTACTCATTTTGTTAAAACAATTTTACTTGCTCATTAGTCCATGTGACTCGTTGTGTGAACCAGTTGTCCTTGCTCATTAGTTCTAGTGACTCGTCAAGTTAAAACAATTGTACTTGTTCATTAGTCCTTGTGACTCGTTGTGTAAACCATTTGTCCTTGTTCATTAGTCCTTGTGACTCGTTGTGTTAAAATAATTGTACTTGTTCATTAGTCCATGTGACTCATTGTGTGAACCATTTGTCCTTGTTCATTAACCCTTGTGACTTTTTGTGTTAAACAATTGTTATTGTTCATTAGTCCATGTGACTAGTTGTGTGAACCATTTGTCCTTGTTCATTAGTACTTGTGACTCGTTGTGTTAAACAATTGTACTTGTTTATTAGTCCATGTGACTCGTTGTGTGAACCATTTGTCCTTATTCATTGGTCCTTGTAACTCGTTGTGTTAAACAATTGTACTTGTTCATTAGTCCATGTGACTCGTTGTGTGAACCATTTGTCCTTCTTCATTAGTCCTTGTGACTCGTTGTGTAAACCATTTGTCCTTGTTCATTAGTCCTTGTGACTCGTTGTGTAAAAACAATTGTAGTTGTTCATTAGTCCATGTGACTCGTTGTGTGAACCATTTGTCCTTGTTCATTAGCCCTTGTGACTCGTTGTGTGAACCATTTGTCCTTGTTTATTATTAAATTTGACTCGTTGTGTGAACCATTTGTCCTTGTTCATTAGTCCTTGTGACTCGTTGTGTTAAACAATTGTACTTGTTCATTAGTCCATGTGACTCGTTGTGTAAACCATTTGTCCTTGTTCATTAGTCCTTGTGACGCGTTATGTTAAAACAATTGTACTTGTTCATTAGTCCATGTGACTCGTTGTGTGAACCATTTATCCTTGTTCATTAGTCCTCGTGACTCGTTGTGTTAAAACAATTGTACTTGTTCATTAGTACATGTGACTCGTTGTGTGAACCATTTGTCCTTGTTCATTAGTCCTAGTGAGTCGTTGTGTTAAAACAATTGTACTTATTCATTAGTCCTTGTGACTCGTTGTGTAAACCATTGGTCCTTGTTCATTAGCCTTTGTGACTCGTTGTGTTAAAACAATTGTACTTGTTCATTAGTACATGTGACTCATTGTGTGAACCATTTGTCCTTGTTCATTAGTCCTAGTGACTCGTTGTGTTAAAATAATTGTACTTAGTCCTTGTGACTCGTTGTGTAAACCATTTTTCCTTGTTCATTAGTCCTTGTGACGCATTGTGTTAAAACAATTGTACTTGTTCATTAGTACATGTGACTCGTTGTGTGAACCATTTGTCCTTGTTCATTAGTCCTAGTGACTCGTTGTATTAAAACAATTGTACTTATTCATTAGTCCTTGTGACTCGTTGTGTAAACCATTGGTCCTTGTTCATTAGTCTTTGTGACTCGTTGTGTTAAAACAATTGTACTTGTTCATTATTACATGGGACTCATTGTGTGAACCATTTGTCCTTGTTCATTAGTCCTAGTGACTCGTTGTGTTAAAATAATTGTACTTATTCATTAGTCCTTGTGACTCGTTGTGTAAACCATTTTTCCTTGTTCATTAGTCCTTGTGACGCATTGTGTTAAAACAATTGTACTTGTTCATTAGTCCATGTGACTCGTTGTGTGAACCATTTGTCCTTGTTCATTAGTCCTCGTGACTCGTTGTGTTAAAACAATTGTACTATTTCATTAGTACATGTGACTCGTTGTGTGAACCATTTGTCCTTGTTCATTAGTCCTAGTGACTCGTTGTGTTAAAACAATTGTACTTATTCATTAGTCCTTGTGACTCGTTGTGTAAACCATTGGTCCTTGTTCATTAGTCTTTGTGACTCGTTGTGTTAAAACAATTGTACTTGTTCATTAGAACATGTGACTCATTGTGTGAACCATTTGTCCTTGTTCATTAGTCCTAGTGACTCGTTGTGTTAAAATAATTGTACTTATTTATTAGTCCTTGTGACTCGTTGCGTAACCCATTTGTCCTTGTTCATTAGTCCTTGTGACTCGTTGTGTTAAAACAATTGTAATTGTTCATTAGTCCATGTGACTCATTGTGTGAACCATTTATCCTTGTTCATTAGTCCTTGTTACTCGTTGTGTTAAAACAAGTGTAATTGTTCATTAGTCCTTGTGACTCGTTGCGTAACCCATTTGTCCTCGTTCATTAGTCCCTGTGACTCATTGTGTTAAAACAATTGTAATTGTTCATTAGTCCTTGTTACTTATTTTGTTAAAACAATTTTACTTGTTCATTAGTCCATGTGACTCGTTGTGTGAACCATTTATCCTTGTTCATTAGTCCTTGTGACTCGTTGTGTTAAACAATTGTACTTGATCATTAGTCCATGTGACTCGTTGTGTGAACCATTTGTCCTTTTTTATTAGTAAATGTGACTCGTTGTGTGAACCATTTTTCCTTGTTCATTTGTCCTTGTGACTTGTTGTGTTAAACAATTGTAATTGTTCATTAGTCCATGTGACTCGTTGTGTGAACCATTTGTCCTTGTTCATTAGTCCTTGTGACTCGTTGTGTTAAACAATCGTAATTGTTCATTAGTCCATGTGACTCGTTGTGTGAACCATTTGTCCTTGTTCATTAGTCCTAATGACTCGTTGTGTTAAAACAAGTGTAATTGTTCATTAGTCCTTGTGACTCGTTGCGTAACCCATTTGTCCTTGTTCATTAGTCCTTGTGACTCGTTGTGTTAAAACAATTGTAATTGTTCATTAGTCCATGTGACTCATTGTGTGAACCATTTATCCTTGTTCATTAGTCCTTGTTACTCGTTGTGTTAAAACAAGTGTAATTGTTCATTAGTCCTTGTGCCTCGTTGCGTAACCCATTTGTCCTTGTTCATTAGTCCTTGTGACTCGTTGTGTTAAAATAATTGTAATTGTTCATTAGTCCATGCGACTCGTTGTGTGAACCATTTATCCTTGTTCATTAGTCCTTGTTACTCGTTTTGTTAAAACAATTTTACTTGTTCATTAGTCCATGTGACTCGTTGTGTGAACCAGTTGTCCTTGTTCATTAGTCCTAGTGACTCGTCAAGTTAAAACAATTGTACTTGTTCATTAGTCCTTGTGACTCGTTGTGTAAACCATTTGTCCTTGTTCATTAGTCCTTGTGACTCGTTGTGTTAAAATAATTGTACTTGTTCATTAGTCCATGTGACTCATTGTGTGAACCATTTGTCCTTGTTCATTAACCCTTGTGACTCGTTGTGTTAAACAATTGTTATTGTTCATTAGTCCATGTGACTATTTGTGTGAACCATTTGTCCTTGTTCATTAGTCCTTGTGACTCGTTGTGTTAAACAATTGTACTTGTTTATTAGTCCATGTGACTCGTTGTGTGAACCATTTGTCCTTATACATTGGTCCTTGTAACTCGTTGTGTTAAACAATTGTACTTGTTCATTAGTCCATGTGACTCGTTGTGTGAACCATTTATCCTTGTTCATTAGTCCTCGTGACTCGTTGTGTTAAAACAATTGTACTTGTTCATTAGTACATGTGACTCGTTGTGTGAACCATTTGTCCTTGTTCATTAGTCCTAGTGAGTCGTTGTGTTAAAACAATTGTACTTATTCATTAGTCCTTGTGACTCGTTGTGTAAACCATTGGTCCTTGTTCATTAGCCTTTGTGACTCGTTGTGTTAAAACAATTGTACTTGTTCATTAGTACATGTGACTCATTGTGTGAACCATTTGTCCTTGTTCATTAGTCCTAGTGACTCGTTGTGTTAAAATAATTGTACTTAGTCCTTGTGACTCGTTGTGTAAACCATTTTTCCTTGTTCATTAGTCCTTGTGACGCATTGTGTTAAAACAATTGTACTTGTTCATTAGTACATGTGACTCGTTGTGTGAACCATTTGTCCTTGTTCATTAGTCCTAGTGACTCGTTGTATTAAAACAATTGTACTTATTCATTAGTCCTTGTGACTCGTTGTGTAAACCATTGGTCCTTGTTCATTAGTCTTTGTGACTCGTTGTGTTAAAACAATTGTACTTGTTCATTATTACATGGGACTCATTGTGTGAACCATTGGTCCTTGTTCATTAGTCTTTGTGACTCGTTGTGTTAAAACAATTGTACTTGTTCATTAGAACATGTGACTCATTGTGTGAACCATTTGTCCTTGTTCATTAGTCCTAGTGACTCGTTGTGTTAAAATAATTGTACTTATTTATTAGTCCTTGTGACTCGTTGCGTAACCCATTTGTCCTTGTTCATTAGTCCTTGTGACTCGTTGTGTTAAAACAATTGTAATTGTTCATTAGTCCATGTGACTCATTGTGTGAACCATTTATCCTTGTTCATTAGTCCTTGTTACTCGTTGTGTTAAAACAAGTGTAATTGTTCATTAGTCCTTGTGACTCGTTGCGTAACCCATTTGTCCTTGTTCATTAGTCCCTGTGACTCATTGTGTTAAAACAATTGTAATTGTTCATTAGTCCTTGTTACTTATTTTGTTAAAACAATTTTACTTGTTCATTAGTCCATGTGACTCGTTGTGTGAACCATTTATCCTTGTTCATTAGTCCTTGTGACTCGTTGTGTTAAACAATTGTACTTGATCATTAGTCCATGTGACTCGTTGTGTGAACCATTTGTCCTTTTTTATTAGTAAATGTGACTCGTTGTGTGAACCATTTTTCCTTGTTCATTTGTCCTTGTGACTTGTTGTGTTAAACAATTGTAATTGTTCATTAGTCCATGTGACTCGTTGTGTGAACCATTTGTCCTTGTTCATTAGTCCTTGTGACTCGTTGTGTTAAACAATCGTAATTGTTCATTAGTCCATGTGACTCGTTGTGTGAACCATTTGTCCTTGTTCATTAGTCCTAATGACTCGTTGTGTTAAAACAAGTGTAATTGTTCATTAGTCCTTGTGACTCGTTGCGTAACCCATTTGTCCTTGTTCATTAGTCCTTGTGACTCGTTGTGTTAAAACAATTGTAATTGTTCATTAGTCCATGTGACTCATTGTGTGAACCATTTATCCTTGTTCATTAGTCCTTGTTACTCGTTGTGTTAAAACAAGTGTAATTGTTCATTAGTCCTTGTGCCTCGTTGCGTAACCCATTTGTCCTTGTTCATTAGTCCTTGTGACTCGTTGTGTTAAAACAATTGTAATTGTTCATTAGTCCATGCGACTCGTTGTGTGAACCATTTATCCTTGTTCATTAGTCCTTGTTACTCGTTTTGTTAAAACAATTTTACTTGATCATTAGTCCATGTGACTCGTTGTGTGAACCAGTTGTCCTTGTTCATTAGTCCTAGTGACTCGTCAAGTTAAAACAATTGTACTTGTTCATTAGTCCTTGTGACTCGTTGTGTAAACCATTTGTCCTTGTTCATTAGTCCTTGTGACTCGTTGTGTTAAAATAAATGTACTTGTTCATTAGTCCATGTGACTCATTGTGTGAACCATTTGTCCTTGTTCATTAACCCTTGTGACTCGTTGTGTTAAACAATTGTTATTGTTCATTAGTCCATGTGACTATTTGTGTGAACCATTTGTCCTTGTTCATTAGTCCTTGTGACTCGTTGTGTTAAACAATTGTACTTGTTTATTAGTCCATGTGACTCGTTGTGTGAACCATTTGTCCTTATACATTGGTCCTTGTAACTCGTTGTGTTAAACAATTGTACTTGTTCATTAGTCCATGTGACTCGTTGTGTGAACCATTTATCCTTGTTCATTAGTCCTCGTGACTCGTTGTGTTAAAACAATTGTACTTGTTCATTAGTACATGTGACTCGTTGTGTGAACCATTTGTCCTTGTTCATTAGTCCTAGTGACTCGTTGTATTAAAACAATTGTACTTATTCATTAGTCCTTGTGACTCGTTGTGTAAACCATTGGTCCTTGTTCATTAGTCTTTGTGACTCGTTGTGCTAAAACAATTGTACTTGTTCATTATTACATGGGACTCATTGTGTGAACCATTTGTCCTTGTTCATTAGTCCTAGTGACTCGTTGTGTTAAAATAATTGTACTTATTCATTAGTCCTTGTGACTCGTTGTGTAAACCATTTTTCCTTGTTCATTAGTCCTTGTGACGCATTGTGTTAAAACAATTGTACTTGTTCATTAGTCCATGTGACTCGTTGTGTGAACCATTTGTCCTTGTTCATTAGTCCTCGTGACTCGTTGTGTTAAAACAATTGTACTATTTCATTAGTACATGTGACTCGTTGTGTGAACCATTTGTCCTTGTTCATTAGTCCTAGTGACTCGTTGTGTTAAAACAATTGTACTTATTCATTAGTCCTTGTGACTCGTTGTGTAAACCATTGGTCCTTGTTCATTAGTCTTTGTGACTCGTTGTGTTAAAACAATTGTACTTGTTCATTAGAACATGTGACTCATTGTGTGAACCATTTGTCCTTGTTCATTAGTCCTAGTGACTCGTTGTGTTAAAATAATTGTACTTATTTATTAGTCCTTGTGACTCGTTGCGTAACCCATTTGTCCTTGTTCATTAGTCCTTGTGACTCGTTGTGTTAAAACAATTGTAATTGTTCATTAGTCCATGTGACTCATTGTGTGAACCATTTATCCTTGTTCATTAGTCCTTGTTACTCGTTGTGTTAAAACAAGTGTAATTGTTCATTAGTCCTTGTGACTCGTTGCGTAACCCATTTGTCCTCGTTCATTAGTCCCTGTGACTCATTGTGTTAAAACAATTGTAATTGTTCATTAGTCCTTGTTACTTATTTTGTTAAAACAATTTTACTTGTTCATTAGTCCATGTGACTCGTTGTGTGAACCATTTATCCTTGTTCATTAGTCCTTGTGACTCGTTGTGTTAAACAATTGTACTTGATCATTAGTCCATGTGACTCGTTGTGTGAACCATTTGTCCTTTTTTATTAGTAAATGTGACTCGTTGTGTGAACCATTTTTCCTTGTTCATTTGTCCTTGTGACTTGTTGTGTTAAACAATTGTAATTGTTCATTAGTCCATGTGACTCGTTGTGTGAACCATTTGTCCTTGTTCATTAGTCCTTGTGACTCGTTGTGTTAAACAATCGTAATTGTTCATTAGTCCATGTGACTCGTTGTGTGAACCATTTGTCCTTGTTCATTAGTCCTAATGACTCGTTGTGTTAAAACAAGTGTAATTGTTCATTAGTCCTTGTGACTCGTTGCGTAACCCATTTGTCCTTGTTCATTAGTCCTTGTGACTCGTTGTGTTAAAACAATTGTAATTGTTCATTAGTCCATGTGACTCATTGTGTGAACCATTTATCCTTGTTCATTAGTCCTTGTTACTCGTTGTGTTAAAACAAGTGTAATTGTTCATTAGTCCTTGTGCCTCGTTGCGTAACCCATTTGTCCTTGTTCATTAGTCCTTGTGACTCGTTGTGTTAAAATAATTGTAATTGTTCATTAGTCCATGCGACTCGTTGTGTGAACCATTTATCCTTGTTCATTAGTCCTTGTTACTCGTTTTGTTAAAACAATTTTACTTGTTCATTAGTCCATGTGACTCGTTGTGTGAACCAGTTGTCCTTGTTCATTAGTCCTAGTGACTCGTCAAGTTAAAACAATTGTACTTGTTCATTAGTCCTTGTGACTCGTTGTGTAAACCATTTGTCCTTGTTCATTAGTCCTTGTGACTCGTTGTGTTAAAATAATTGTACTTGTTCATTAGTCCATGTGACTCATTGTGTGAACCATTTGTCCTTGTTCATTAACCCTTGTGACTCGTTGTGTTAAACAATTGTTATTGTTCATTAGTCCATGTGACTATTTGTGTGAACCATTTGTCCTTGTTCATTAGTCCTTGTGACTCGTTGTGTTAAACAATTGTACTTGTTTATTAGTCCATGTGACTCGTTGTGTGAACCATTTGTCCTTATACATTGGTCCTTGTAACTCGTTGTGTTAAACAATTGTACTTGTTCATTAGTCCATGTGACTCGTTGTGTGAACCATTTATCCTTGTTCATTAGTCCTCGTGACTCGTTGTGTTAAAACAATTGTACTTGTTCATTAGTACATGTGACTCGTTGTGTGAACCATTTGTCCTTGTTCATTAGTCCTGGTGAGTCGTTGTGTTAAAACAATTGTACTTATTCATTAGTCCTTGTGACTCGTTGTGTAAACCATTGGTCCTTGTTCATTAGCCTTTGTGACTCGTTGTGTTAAAACAATTGTACTTGTTCATTAGTACATGTGACTCATTGTGTGAACCATTTGTCCTTGTTCATTAGTCCTAGTGACTCGTTGTGTTAAAATAATTGTACTTAGTCCTTGTGACTCGTTGTGTAAACCATTTTTCCTTGTTCATTAGTCCTTGTGACGCATTGTGTTAAAACAATTGTACTTGTTCATTAGTACATGTGACTCGTTGTGTGAACCATTTGTCCTTGTTCATTAGTCCTAGTGACTCGTTGTATTAAAACAATTGTACTTATTCATTAGTCCTTGTGACTCGTTGTGTAAACCATTGGTCCTTGTTCATTAGTCTTTGTGACTCGTTGTGTTAAAACAATTGTACTTGTTCATTATTACATGGGACTCATTGTGTGAACCATTGGTCCTTGTTCATTAGTCTTTGTGACTCGTTGTGTTAAAACAATTGTACTTGTTCATTAGAACATGTGACTCATTGTGTGAACCATTTGTCCTTGTTCATTAGTCCTAGTGACTCGTTGTGTTAAAATAATTGTACTTATTTATTAGTCCTTGTGACTCGTTGCGTAACCCATTTGTCCTTGTTCATTAGTCCTTGTGACTCGTTGTGTTAAAACAATTGTAATTGTTCATTAGTCCATGTGACTCATTGTGTGAACCATTTATCCTTGTTCATTAGTCCTTGTTACTCGTTGTGTTAAAACAAGTGTAATTGTTCATTAGTCCTTGTGACTCGTTGCGTAACCCATTTGTCCTTGTTCATTAGTCCCTGTGACTCATTGTGTTAAAACAATTGTAATTGTTCATTAGTCCTTGTTACTTATTTTGTTAAAACAATTTTACTTGTTCATTAGTCCATGTGACTCGTTGTGTGAACCATTTATCCTTGTTCATTAGTCCTTGTGACTCGTTGTGTTAAACAATTGTACTTGATCATTAGTCCATGTGACTCGTTGTGTGAACCATTTGTCCTTTTTTATTAGTAAATGTGACTCGTTGTGTGAACCATTTTTCCTTGTTCATTTGTCCTTGTGACTTGTTGTGTTAAACAATTGTAATTGTTCATTAGTCCATGTGACTCGTTGTGTGAACCATTTGTCCTTGTTCATTAGTCCTTGTGACTCGTTGTGTTAAACAATCGTAATTGTTCATTAGTCCATGTGACTCGTTGTGTGAACCATTTGTCCTTGTTCATTAGTCCTAATGACTCGTTGTGTTAAAACAAGTGTAATTGTTCATTAGTCCTTATGACTCGTTGCGTAACCCATTTGTCCTTGTTCATTAGTCCTTGTGACTCGTTGTGTTAAAACAATTGTAATTGTTCATTAGTCCATGTGACTCATTGTGTGAACCATTTATCCTTGTTCATTAGTCCTTGTTACTCGTTGTGTTAAAACAAGTGTAATTGTTCATTAGTCCTTGTGCCTCGTTGCGTAACCCATTTGTCCTTGTTCATTAGTCCTTGTGACTCGTTGTGTTAAAACAATTGTAATTGTTCATTAGTCCATGCGACTCGTTGTGTGAACCATTTATCCTTGTTCATTAGTCCTTGTTACTCGTTTTGTTAAAACAATTTTACTTGATCATTAGTCCATGTGACTCGTTGTGTGAACCAGTTGTCCTTGTTCATTAGTCCTAGTGACTCGTCAAGTTAAAACAATTGTACTTGTTCATTAGTCCTTGTGACTCGTTGTGTAAACCATTTGTCCTTGTTCATTAGTCCTTGTGACTCGTTGTGTTAAAATAAATGTACTTGTTCATTAGTCCATGTGACTCATTGTGTGAACCATTTGTCCTTGTTCATTAACCCTTGTGACTCGTTGTGTTAAACAATTGTTATTGTTCATTAGTCCATGTGACTATTTGTGTGAACCATTTGTCCTTGTTCATTAGTCCTTGTGACTCGTTGTGTTAAACAATTGTACTTGTTTATTAGTCCATGTGACTCGTTGTGTGAACCATTTGTCCTTATACATTGGTCCTTGTAACTCGTTGTGTTAAACAATTGTACTTGTTCATTAGTCCATGTGACTCGTTGTGTGAACCATTTATCCTTGTTCATTAGTCCTCGTGACTCGTTGTGTTAAAACAATTGTACTTGTTCATTAGTACATGTGACTCGTTGTGTGAACCATTTGTCCTTGTTCATTAGTCCTAGTGAGTCGTTGTGTTAAAACAATTGTACTTATTCATTAGTCCTTGTGACTCGTTGTGTAAACCATTGGTCCTTGTTCATTAGCCTTTGTGACTCGTTGTGTTAAAACAATTGTACTTGTTCATTAGTACATGTGACTCATTGTGTGAACCATTTGTCCTTGTTCATTAGTCCTAGTGACTCGTTGTGTTAAAATAATTGTACTTAGTCCTTGTGACTCGTTGTGTAAACCATTTTTCCTTGTTCATTAGTCCTTGTGACGCATTGTGTTAAAACAATTGTACTTGTTCATTAGTACATGTGACTCGTTGTGTGAACCATTTGTCCTTGTTCATTAGTCCTAGTGACTCGTTGTATTAAAACAATTGTACTTATTCATTAGTCCTTGTGACTCGTTGTGTAAACCATTGGTCCTTGTTCATTAGTCTTTGTGACTCGTTGTGTTAAAACAATTGTACTTGTTCATTATTACATGGGACTCATTGTGTGAACCATTTGTCCTTGTTCATTAGTCCTAGTGACTCGTTGTGTTAAAATAATTGTACTTATTCATTAGTCCTTGTGACTCGTTGTGTAAACCATTTTTCCTTGTTCATTAGTCCTTGTGACGCATTGTGTTAAAACAATTGTACTTGTTCATTAGTCCATGTGACTCGTTGTGTGAACCATTTGTCCTTGTTCATTAGTCCTCGTGACTCGTTGTGTTAAAACAATTGTACTATTTCATTAGTACATGTGACTCGTTGTGTGAACCATTTGTCCTTGTTCATTAGTCCTAGTGACTCGTTGTGTTAAAACAATTGTACTTATTCATTAGTCCTTGTGACTCGTTGTGTAAACCATTGGTCCTTGTTCAATAGTCTTTGTGACTCGTTGTGTTAAAACAATTGTACTTGTTCATTAGAACATGTGACTCATTGTGTGAACCATTTGTCCTTGTTCATTAGTCCTAGTGACTCGTTGTGTTAAAATAATTGTACTTATTTATTAGTCCTTGTGACTCGTTGCGTAACCCATTTGTCCTTGTTCATTAGTCCTTGTGACTCGTTGTGTTAAAACAATTGTAATTGTTCATTAGTCCATGTGACTCATTGTGTGAACCATTTATCCTTGTTCATTAGTCCTTGTTACTCGTTGTGTTAAAACAAGTGTAATTGTTCATTAGTCCTTGTGACTCGTTGCGTAACCCATTTGTCCTTGTTCATTAGTCCCCGTGACTCATTGTGTTAAAACAATTGTAATTGTTCATTAGTCCTTGTTACTTATTTTGTTAAAACAATTTTACTTGTTCATTAGTCCATGTGACTCGTTGTGTGAACCATTTATCCTTGTTCATTAGTCCTTGTGACTCGTTGTGTTAAACAATTGTACTTGATCATTAGTCCATGTGACTCGTTGTGTGAACCATTTGTCCTTTTTTATTAGTAAATGTGACTCGTTGTGTGAACCATTTTTCCTTGTTCATTTGTCCTTGTGACTTTTTGTGTTAAACAATTGTAATTGTTCATTAGTCCATGTGACTCGTTGTGTGAACCATTTGTCCTTGTTCATTAGTCCTTGTGACTCGTTGTGTTAAACAATCGTAATTGTTCATTAGTCCATGTGACTCGTTGTGTGAACCATTTGTCCTTGTTCATTAGTTCTAATGACTCGTTGTGTTAAAACAAGTGTAATTGTTCATTAGTCCTTGTGACTCGTTGCGTAACCCATTTGTCCTTGTTCATTAGTCCTTGTGACTCGTTGTGTTAAAACAATTGTAATTGTTCATTAGTCCATGTGACTCATTGTGTGAACCATTTATCCTTGTTCATTAGTCCTTGTTACTCGTTGTGTTAAAACAAGTGTAATTGTTCATTAGTCCTTGTGCCTCGTTGCGTAACCCATTTGTCCTTGTTCATTAGTCCTTGTGACTCGTTGTGTTAAAACAATTGTAATTGTTCATTAGTCCATGCGACTCGTTGTGTGAACCATTTATCCTTGTTCATTAGTCCTTGTTACTCGTTTTGTTAAAACAATTTTACTTGTTCATTAGTCCATGTGACTCGTTGTGTGAACCAGTTGTCCTTGTTCATTAGTCCTAGTCACTCGTCAAGTTAAAACAATTGTACTTGTTCATTAGTCCTTGTGACTCGTTGTGTAAACCATTTGTCCTTGTTCATTAGTCCTTGTGACTCGTTGTGTTAAAATAATTGTACTTGTTCAATAGTCCATGTGACTCATTGTGTGAACCATTTGTCCTTGTTCATTAACCCTTGTGACTCGTTGTGTTAAACAATTGTTATTGTTCATTAGTCCATGTGACTATTTGTGTGAACCATTTGTCCTTGTTCATTAGTCCTTGTGACTCGTTGTGTTAAACAATTGTACTTGTTTATTAGTCCATGTGACTCGTTGTGTGAACCATTTGTCCTTATACATTGGTCCTTGTAACTCGTTGTGTTAAACAATTGTACTTGTTCATTAGTCCATGTGACTCGTTGTGTGAACCATTTGTCCTTCTTCATTAGTCCTTGTGACTCGTTGTGTAAACCATTTGTCCTTGTTCATTAGTCCTTGTGATTCGTTGTGTTAAAACAATTGTAGTTGTTCATTAGTCCATGTGACTCGTTGTGTGAACCATTTGTCCTTGTTCATTATCCCTTGTGACTCGTTGTGTGAACCATTTGTCCTTGTTTATTAGTAAATGTGACTCGTTGTGTGAACCATTTGTCCTTGTTCATTAGTCCTTGTGACTCGTTGTGTTAAACAATTGTACTTGTTCATTAGTCCATGTGACTCGTTGTTTAAACCATTTGTCCTTGTTCATTAGTCCTTGTGACGCGTTGTGTTAAAACAATTGTACTTGTTCATTAGTCCATGTGACTCGTTGTGTGAACCATTTATCCTTGTTCATTAGTCCTCGTGACTCGTTGTGTTAAAATAATTGTACTTGTTCATTAGTACATGTGACTCGTTGTGTAAACCAATGGTCCTTGTTCATTAGTCTTTGTGACTCGTTGTGTTAAAACAATTGTACTTGTTCATTAGAACATGTGACTCATTGTGTGAACCATTTGTCCTTGTTCATTAGTCCTAGTGACTCGTTGTGTTAAAACAATTGTACTTATTCATTAGTCCTTGTGACTCGTTGTGTAAACCATTGGTCCTTGTTCATTAGTCTTTGTGACTCGTTGTGTTCAAACAATTGTACTTGTTCATTAGTACATGTGACTCATTGTGTGAACCATTTGTCCTTGTTCATTAGTCCTAGTGACTCGTTGTGTTAAAATAGTTGTACTTATTCATTAGTCCTTGTGACTCGTTGTGTAAACCATTTTTCCTTGTTCATTAGTCCTTGTGACGCATTGTGTTAAAACAATTGTACTTGTTCATTAGTCCATGTGACTCATTGTGTGAACCATTTGTCCATGTTCATTAACCCTTGTGACTTTTTGTGTTAAACAATTGTTATTGTTCATTAGTCCATGTGACTAGTTGTGTGAACCATTTGTCCTTGTTCATTAGTCCTTGTGACTCATGGTGTTAAACAATTGTACTTGTTTATTAGTCCATGTGACTCGTTGTGTGAACCATTTATCCTTATTCATTAGTCCTTGTAACTCGTTGTGTTAAACAATTGTACTTGTTCATTAGTCCATGTGACTCGTTGTGTGAACCATTTGTCCTTCTTCATTAGTCCTTGTGACTCGTTGCGTAAACCATTTGTCCTTGTTCATTAGTCCTTGTGACTCGTTGTGTTAAAACAATTGTAGTTGTTCATTAGTCCATGTGACTCGTTGTGTGAACCATTTGTCCTTGTTCATTAGCCCTTGTGACTCGTTGTGTGAACCATTTGTCCTTGTTTATTAGTAAATGTGACTCGTTGTGTGAACCATTTGTCCTTGTTCATTAGTCCTTGTGACTCGTTGTGTTAAACAATTGTACTTGTTCATTAGTGCATGTGACTCGTTTTGTAAACCATTTGTCCTTTTCATTAGTCCTTGTGACGCGTTGTGTTAAAACAATTGTACTTGTTAATTAGTCCATATGACTCGTTGTGTGAACCATTTCTCCTTGTTCATTAGTCCTCGTGACTCGTTGTGTTAAAACAATTGTACTTGTTCATTAGTACATGTGACTCGTTGTGTGAACCATTTGTCCTTGTTCATTAATCCTAGTGACTCGTTGTGTTAAAACAATTGTACTTATTCATTAGTCCTTGTGACTCGTTGTGTAAACCATTGGTCCTTGTTCATTAGTCTTTGTGACTCGTTGTGTTAAAACAATTGTACTTGTTCATTAGTACATGTGACTCATTGTGTGAACCATTTGTCCTTGTTCATTAGTCCTAGTGACTCGTTGTGTTAAAATAATTGTACTTATTCATTAGTCCTTGTGACTCGTTGTGTAAACCATTTTTCCTTGTTCATTAGTCCTTTTGACGCATTGTGTTAAAACAATTGTACTTGTTCATTAGTCCATGTGACTCGTTGTGTGAACCATTTGTCCTTGTTCATTAGTCCTCGTGACTCGTTGTGTTAAAACAATTGTACTTGTTCATTAGTACATGTGACTCGTTGTGTGAACCATTTGTCCTTGTTCATTAGTCCTAGTGACTCGTTGTGTTAAAATAATTGTACTTATTCATTAGTCCTTGTGACTCGTTGTGTAAACCATTTTTCCTTGTTCATTAGTCCTTTTGACGCATTGTGTTAAAACAATTGTACTTGTTCATTAGTCCATGTGACTCGTTGTGTGAACCATTTGTCCTTGTTCATTAGTCCTCGTGACTCGTTGTGTTAAAACAATTGTACTTGTTCATTAGTACATGTGACTCGTTGTGTGAACCATTTGTCCTTGTTCATTAGTCCTAGTGACTCGTTGTGTTAAAACAATTGTACTTATTCATTAGTCCTTGTGACTCGTTGCGTAACCCATTTGTCCTTGTTCATTAGTCCTTGTGACTCGTTGTGTTAAAACAATTGTAATTGTTCATTAGTCCATGTGACTCATTGTGTGAACCATTTATCCTTGTTCATTAGTCCTTGTTACTCGTTGTGTTAAAACAAGTGTAATTGTTCATTAGTCCTTGTGACTCGTTGCGTAACCCATTTGTCCTTGTTCATTAGTCCCTGTGACTCATTTTGTTAAAACAATTGTAATTGTTCATTTGTCTATGTGACTCGTTGTGTGAACCATTTATCCTTGTTCATTAGTCCTTGTTACTTGTTTTGTTAAAACAATTTTACTTGTTCATTAGTCCATGTGACTCGTTGTGTGAACCATTTGTCCTTGTTCATTAGTCCTTGTGACTCGTTGTGTTAAACAATTGTACTTGATCATTAGTCCATGTGACTCGTGGTGTGAACCATTTGTCCTTGTTCATTAGCCCTTGTGACTCGTTGTGTGAACCATTTGTCCTTTTTTATTAGTAAATGTGACTCGTTGTGTGAACCATTTTTCCTTGTTCATTTGTCCTTGTGACTTGTTGTGTTAAACAATTGTAATTGTTCATTAGTCCATGTGACTCGTTGTGTGAACCATTTGTCCTTGTTCATTAGTCCTAGTGACTCGTTGTATTAAAACAATTGTACTTATTCATTAGTCCTTGTGACTCGTTGTGTAAACCATTGGTCCTTGTTCATTAGTCTTTGTGACTCGTTGTGTTAAAACAATTGTACTTGTTCATTATTACATGGGACTCATTGTGTGAACCATTGGTCCTTGTTCATTAGTCTTTGTGACTCGTTGTGTTAAAACAATTGTACTTGTTCATTAGAACATGTGACTCATTGTGTGAACCATTTGTCCTTGTTCATTAGTCCTAGTGACTCGTTGTGTTAAAATAATTGTACTTATTTATTAGTCCTTGTGACTCGTTGCGTAACCCATTTGTCCTTGTCCATTAGTCCTTGTGACTCGTTGTGTTAAAACAATTGTAATTGTTCATTAGTCCATGTGACTCATTGTGTGAACCATTTATCCTTGTTCATTAGTCCTTGTTACTCGTTGTGTTAAAACAAGTGTAATTGTTCATTAGTCCTTGTGACTCGTTGCGTAACCCATTTGTCCTTGTTCATTAGTCCCTGTGACTCATTGTGTTAAAACAATTGTAATTGTTCATTAGTCCTTGTTACTTATTTTGTTAAAACAATTTTACTTGTTCATTAGTCCATGTGACTCGTTGTGTGAACCATTTATCCTTGTTCATTAGTCCTTGTGACTCGTTGTGTTAAACAATTGTACTTGATCATTAGTCCATGTGACTCGTTGTGTGAACCATTTGTCCTTTTTTATTAGTAAATGTGACTCGTTGTGTGAACCATTTTTCCTTGTTCATTTGTCCTTGTGACTTGTTGTGTTAAACAATTGTAATTGTTCATTAGTCCATGTGACTCGTTGTGTGAACCATTTGTCCTTGTTCATTAGTCCTTGTGACTCGTTGTGTTAAACAATCGTAATTGTTCATTAGTCCATGTGACTCGTTGTGTGAACCATTTGTCCTTGTTCATTAGTCCTAATGACTCGTTGTGTTAAAACAAGTGTAATTGTTCATTAGTCCTTGTGACTCGTTGCGTAACCCATTTGTCCTTGTTCATTAGTCCTTGTGACTCGTTGTGTTAAAACAATTGTAATTGTTCATTAGTCCATGTGACTCATTGTGTGAACCATTTATCCTTGTTCATTAGTCCTTGTTACTCGTTGTGTTAAAACAAGTGTAATTGTTCATTAGTCCTTGTGCCTCGTTGCGTAACCCATTTGTCCTTGTTCATTAGTCCTTGTGACTCGTTGTGTTAAAACAATTGTAATTGTTCATTAGTCCATGCTACTCGTTGTGTGAACCATTTATCCTTGTTCATTAGTCCTTGTTACTCGTTTTGTTAAAACAATTTTACTTGATCATTAGTCCATGTGACTCGTTGTGTGAACCAGTTGTCCTTGTTCATTAGTCCTAGTGACTCGTCAAGTTAAAACAATTGTACTTGTTCATTAGTCCTTGTGACTCGTTGTGTAAACCATTTGTCCTTGTTCATTAGTCCTTGTGACTCGTTGTGTTAAAATAATTGTACTTGTTCATTAGTCCATGTGACTCATTGTGTGAACCATTTGTCCTTGTTCATTAACCCTTGTGACTCGTTGTGTTAAACAATTGTTATTGTTCATTAGTCCATGTGACTATTTGTGTGAACCATTTGTCCTTGTTCATTAGTCCTTGTGACTCGTTGTGTTAAACAATTGTACTTGTTTATTAGTCCATGTGACTCGTTGTGTGAACCATTTGTCCTTATACATTGGTCCTTGTAACTCGTTGTGTTAAACAATTGTACTTGTTCATTAGTCCATGTGACTCGTTGTGTGAACCATTTATCCTTGTTCATTAGTCCTCGTGACTCGTTGTGTTAAAACAATTGTACTTGTTCATTAGTACATGTGACTCGTTGTGTGAACCATTTGTCCTTGTTCATTAGTCCTAGTGAGTCGTTGTGTTAAAACAATTGTACTTATTCATTAGTCCTTGTGACTCGTTGTGTAAACCATTGGTCCTTGTTCATTAGCCTTTGTGACTCGTTGTGTTAAAACAATTGTACTTGTTCATTAGTACATGTGACTCATTGTGTGAACCATTTGTCCTTGTTCATTAGTCCTAGTGACTCGTTGTGTTAAAATAATTGTACTTAGTCCTTGTGACTCGTTGTGTAAACCATTTTTCCTTGTTCATTAGTCCTTGTGACGCATTGTGTTAAAACAATTGTACTTGTTCATTAGTACATGTGACTCGTTGTGTGAACCATTTGTCCTTGTTCATTAGTCCTAGTGACTCGTTGTATTAAAACAATTGTACTTATTCATTAGTCCTTGTGACTCGTTGTGTAAACCATTGGTCCTTGTTCATTAGTCTTTGTGACTCGTTGTGTTAAAACAATTGTACTTGTTCATTATTACATGGGACTCATTGTGTGAACCATTTGTCCTTGTTCATTAGTCCTAGTGACTCGTTGTGTTAAAATAATTGTACTTATTCATTAGTCCTTGTGACTCGTTGTGTAAACCATTTTTCCTTGTTCATTAGTCCTTGTGACGCATTGTGTTAAAACAATTGTACTTGTTCATTAGTCCATGTGACTCGTTGTGTGAACCATTTGTCCTTGTTCATTAGTCCTCGTGACTCGTTGTGTTAAAACAATTGTACTATTTCATTAGTACATGTGACTCGTTGTGTGAACCATTTGTCCTTGTTCATTAGTCCTAGTGACTCGTTGTGTTAAAACAATTGTACTTATTCATTAGTCCTTGTGACTCGCTGTGTAAACCATTGGTCCTTGTTCATTAGTCTTTGTGACTCGTTGTGTTAAAACAATTGTACTTGTTCATTAGAACATGTGACTCATTGTGTGAGCCATTTGTCCTTGTTCATTAGTCCTAGTGACTCGTTGTGTTAAAATAATTGTACTTATTTATTAGTCCTTGTGACTCGTTGCGTAACCCATTTGTCCTTGTTCATTAGTCCTTGTGACTCGTTGTGTTAAAACAATTGTAATTGTTCATTAGTCCATGTGACTCATTGTGTGAACCATTTATCCTTGTTCATTAGTCCTTGTTACTCGTTGTGTTAAAACAAGTGTAATTGTTCATTAGTCCTTGTGACTCGTTGCGTAACCCATTTGTCCTTGTTCATTAGTCCCTGTGACTCATTGTGTTAAAACAATTGTAATTGTTCATTAGTCCTTGTTACTTATTTTGTTAAAACAATTTTACTTGTTCATTAGTCCATGTGACTCGTTGTGTGAACCATTTATCCTTGTTCATTAGTCCTTGTGACTCGTTGTGTTAAACAATTGTACTTGATCATTAGTCCATGTGACTCGTTGTGTGAACCATTTGTCCTTTTTTATTAGTAAATGTGACTCGTTGTGTGAACCATTTTTCCTTGTTCATTTGTCCTTGTGACTTTTTGTGTTAAACAATTGTAATTGTTCATTAGTCCATGTGACTCGTTGTGTGAACCATTTGTCCTTGTTCATTAGTCCTTGTGACTCGTTGTGTTAAACAATCGTAATTGTTCATTAGTCCATGTGACTCGTTGTGTGAACCATTTGTCCTTGTTCATTAGTCCTAATGACTCGTTGTGTTAAAACAAGTGTAATTGTTCATTAGTCCTTGTGACTCGTTGCGTAACCCATTTGTCCTTGTTCATTAGTCCTTGTGACTCGTTGTGTTAAAACAATTGTAATTGTTCATTAGTCCATGTGACTCATTGTGTGAACCATTTATCCTTGTTCATTAGTCCTTGTTACTCGTTGTGTTAAAACAAGTGTAATTGTTCATTAGTCCTTGTGCCTCGTTGCGTAACCCATTTGTTCTTGTTCATTAGTCCTTGTGACTCGTTGTGTTAAAACAATTGTAATTGTTCATTAGTCCATGCGACTCGTTGTGTGAACCATTTATCCTTGTTCATTAGTCCTTGTTACTCGTTTTGTTAAAACAATTTTACTTGTTCATTAGTCCATGTGACTCGTTGTGTGAACCAGTTGTCCTTGTTCATTAGTCCTAGTGACTCGTCAAGTTAAAACAATTGTACTTGTTCATTAGTCCTTGTGACTCGTTGTGTAAACCATTTGTCCTTGTTCATTAGTCCTTGTGACTCGTTGTGTTAAAATAATTGTACTTGTTCATTAGTCCATGTGACTCATTGTGTGAACCATTTGTCCTTGTTCATTAACCCTTGTGACTCGTTGTGTTAAACAATTGTTATTGTTCATTAGTCCATGTGACTATTTGTGTGAACCATTTGTCCTTGTTCATTAGTCCTTGTGACTCGTTGTGTTAAACAATTGTACTTGTTTATTAGTCCATGTGACTCGTTGTGTGAACCATTTGTCCTTATACATTGGTCCTTGTAACTCGTTGTGTTAAACAATTGTACTTGTTCATTAGTCCATGTGACTCGTTGTGTGAACCATTTGTCCTTCTTCATTAGTCCTTGTGACTCGTTGTGTAAACCATTTGTCCTTGTTCATTAGTCCTTGTGATTCGTTGTGTTAAAACAATTGTAGTTGTTCATTAGTCCATGTGACTCGTTGTGTGAACCATTTGTCCTTGTTCATTATCCCTTGTGACTCGTTGTGTGAACCATTTGTCCTTGTTTATTAGTAAATGTGACTCGTTGTGTGAACCATTTGTCCTTGTTCATTAGTCCTTGTGACTCGTTGTGTTAAACAATTGTACTTGTTCATTAGTCCATGTGACTCGTTGTTTAAACCATTTGTCCTTGTTCATTAGTCCTTGTGACGCGTTGTGTTAAAACAATTGTACTTGTTCATTAGTCCATGTGACTCGTTGTGTGAACCATTTATCCTTGTTCATTAGTCCTCGTGACTCGTTGTGTTAAAACAATTGTACTTGTTCATTAGTACATGTGACTCGTTGTGTAAACCAATGGTCCTTGTTCATTAGTCTTTGTGACTCGTTGTGTTAAAACAATTGTACTTGTTCATTAGAACATGTGACTCATTGTGTGAACCATTTGTCCTTGTTCATTAGTCCTAGTGACTCGTTGTGTTAAAACAATTGTACTTATTCATTAGTCCTTGTGACTCGTTGTGTAAACCATTGGTCCTTGTTCATTAGTCTTTGTGACTCGTTGTGTTCAAACAATTGTACTTGTTCATTAGTACATGTGACTCATTGTGTGAACCATTTGTCCTTGTTCATTAGTCCTAGTGACTCGTTGTGTTAAAATAGTTGTACTTATTCATTAGTCCTTGTGACTCGTTGTGTAAACCATTTTTCCTTGTTCATTAGTCCTTGTGACGCATTGTGTTAAAACAATTGTACTTGTTCATTAGTCCATGTGACTCATTGTGTGAACCATTTGTCCATGTTCATTAACCCTTGTGACTTTTTGTGTTAAACAATTGTTATTGTTCATTAGTCCATGTGACTAGTTGTGTGAACCATTTGTCCTTGTTCATTAGTCCTTGTGACTCATGGTGTTAAACAATTGTACTTGTTTATTAGTCCATGTGACTCGTTGTGTGAACCATTTATCCTTATTCATTAGTCCTTGTAACTCGTTGTGTTAAACAATTGTACTTGTTCATTAGTCCATGTGACTCGTTGTGTGAACCATTTGTCCTTCTTCATTAGTCCTTGTGACTCGTTGCGTAAACCATTTGTCCTTGTTCATTAGTCCTTGTGACTCGTTGTGTTAAAACAATTGTAGTTGTTCATTAGTCCATGTGACTCGTTGTGTGAACCATTTGTCCTTGTTCATTAGCCCTTGTGACTCGTTGTGTGAACCATTTGTCCTTGTTTATTAGTAAATGTGACTCGTTGTGTGAACCATTTGTCCTTGTTCATTAGTCCTTGTGACTCGTTGTGTTAAACAATTGTACTTGTTCATTAGTGCATGTGACTCGTTTTGTAAACCATTTGTCCTTGTTCATTAGTCCTTGTGACGCGTTGTGTTAAAACAATTGTACTTGTTAATTAGTCCATATGACTCGTTGTGTGAACCATTTCTCCTTGTTCATTAGTCCTCGTGACTCGTTGTGTTAAAACAATTGTACTTGTTCATTAGTACATGTGACTCGTTGTGTGAACCATTTGTCCTTGTTCATTAGTCCTAGTGACTCGTTGTGTTAAAACAATTGTACTTATTCATTAGTCCTTGTGACTCGTTGTGTAAACCATTGGTCCTTGTTCATTAGTCTTTGTGACTCGTTGTGTTAAAACAATTGTACTTGTTCATTAGTACATGTGACTCATTGTGTGAACCATTTGTCCTTGTTCATTAGTCCTAGTGACTCGTTGTGTTAAAATAATTGTACTTATTCATTAGTCCTTGTGACTCGTTGTGTAAACCATTTTTCCTTGTTCATTAGTCCTTTTGACGCATTGTGTTAAAACAATTGTACTTGTTCATTAGTCCATGTGACTCGTTGTGTGAACCATTTGTCCTTGTTCATTAGTCCTCGTGACTCGTTGTGTTAAAACAATTGTACTTGTTCATTAGTACATGTGACTCGTTGTGTGAACCATTTGTCCTTGTTCATTAGTCCTAGTGACTCGTTGTGTTAAAATAATTGTACTTATTCATTAGTCCTTGTGACTCGTTGTGTAAACCATTTTTCCTTGTTCATTAGTCCTTTTGACGCATTGTGTTAAAACAATTGTACTTGTTCATTAGTCCATGTGACTCGTTGTGTGAACCATTTGTCCTTGTTCATTAGTCCTCGTGACTCGTTGTGTTAAAACAATTGTACTTGTTCATTAGTACATGTGACTCGTTGTGTGAACCATTTGTCCTTGTTCATTAGTTCTAGTGACTCGTTGTGTTAAAACAATTGTACTTATTCATTAGTCCTTGTGACTCGTTGCGTAACCCATTTGTCCTTGTTCATTAGTCCTTGTGACTCGTTGTGTTAAAACAATTGTAATTGTTCATTAGTCCATGTGACTCATTGTGTGAACCATTTATCCTTGTTCATTAGTCCTTGTTACTCGTTGTGTTAAAACAAGTGTAATTGTTCATTAGTCCTTGTGACTCGTTGCGTAACCTATTTGTCCTTGTTCATTAGTCCCTGTGACTCATTTTGTTAAAACAATTGTAATTGTTCATTTGTCTATGTGACTCGTTGTGTGAACCATTTATCCTTGTTCATTAGTCCTTGTTACTTGTTTTGTTAAAACAATTTTACTTGTTCATTAGTCCATGTGACTCGTTGTGTGAACCATTTGTCCTTGTTCATTAGTCCTTGTGACTCGTTGTGTTAAACAATTGTACTTGATCATTAGTCCATGTGACTCGTGGTGTGAACCATTTGTCCTTGTTCATTAGCCCTTGTGACTCGTTGTGTGAACCATTTGTCCTTTTTTATTAGTAAATGTGACTCGTTGTGTGAACCATTTTTCCTTGTTCATTTGTCCATGTGACTTGTTGTGTTAAACAATTGTAATTGTTCATTAGTCCATGTGACTCGTTGTGTGAACCATTTGTCCTTGTTCATTAGCCCTTGTGACTCGTTGTGTGAACCATTTGTCCTTTTTTATTAGTAAATGTGACTCGTTGTGTGAACCATTTTTCCTTGTTCATTTGTCCTTGTGACTTGTTGTGTTAAACAATTGTAATTGTTCATTAGTCCATGTGACTCGTTGTGTGAACCATTTGTCCTTGTTCATTAGTCCTTGTGACTCGTTGTGTTAAACAATCGTAATTGTTCATTAGTCCATGTGACTCGTTGTGTGAACCATTTGTCCTTGTTCATTAGTCCTAATGACTCGTTGTGTTAAAACAAGTGTAATTGTTCATTAGTCCTTGTGACTCGTTGCGTAACCCATTTGTCCTTGTTCATTAGTCCTTGTGACTCGTTGTGTTAAAACAATTGTAATTGTTCATTAGTCCATGTGACTCATTGTGTGAACCATTTATCCTTGTTCATTAGTCCTTGTTACTCGTTGTGTTAAAACAAGTGTAATTGTTCATTAGTCCTTGTGCCTCGTTGCGTTACCCATTTGTCCTTGTTCATTAGTCCTTGTGACTCATTGTGTTAAAACAATTGTAATTGTTCATTAGTCCATGCGACTCGTTGTGTGAACCATTTATCCTTGTTCATTAGTCCTTGTTACTCGTTTTGTTAAAACAATTTTACTTGTTCATTAGTCCATGTGACTCGTTGTGTGAACCAGTTGTCCTTGTTCATTAGTCCTAGTGACTCGTCAAGTTAAAACAATTGTACTTGTTCATTAGTCCTTGTGACTCGTTGTGTAAACCATTTGTCCTTGTTCATTAGTCCTTGTGACTCGTTGTGTTAAAATAATTGTACTTGTTCATTAGTCCATGTGACTCATTGTGTGAACCATTTGTCCTTGTTCATTAACCCTTGTGACTCGTTGTGTTAAACAATTGTTATTGTTCATTAGTCCATGTGACTATTTGTGTGAACCATTTGTCCTTGTTCATTAGTCCTTGTGACTCGTTGTGTTAAACAATTGTACTTGTTTATTAGTCCATGTGACTCGTTGTGTGAACCATTTGTCCTTACTCATTGGTCCTTGTAACTCGTTGTGTTAAACAATTGTACTTGTTCATTAGTCCATGTGACTCGTTGTGTGAACCATTTGTCCTTCTTCATTAGTCCTTGTGACTCGTTGTGTAAACCATTTGTCCTTGTTCATTAGTCCTTGTGACTCGTTGTGTTAAAACAATTGTAGTTGTTCATTAGTCCATGTGACTCGTTGTGTGAACCATTTGTCCTTGTTCATTAGCCCTTGTGACTCGTTGTGTGAACCATTTGTCCTTGTTTATTAGTAAATATGACTCGTTGTGTGAACCATTTGTCCTTGTTCATTAGTCCTTGTGACTCGTTGTGTTAAACAATTGTACTTGTTCATTAGTCCATGTGACTCGTTGTGTAAACCATTGGTCCTTGTTCATTAGTCTTTGTGACTCGTTGTGTTAAAACAATTGTACTTGTTCATTAGTACATGTGACTCATTGTGTGAACCATTTGTCCTTGTTCATTAGTCCTAGTGACTCGTTGTGTTAAAATAGTTGTACTTATTCATTAGTCCTTGTGACTCGTTGTGTAAACAATTTTTCCTTGTTCATTAGTCCTTGTGACGCATTGTGTTAAAACAATTGTACTTGTTCATTAGTCCATGTGACTCATTGTGTGAACCATTTTTCCTTGTTCATTAACCCTTGTGACTTTTTGTGTTAAACAATTGTTATTGTTCATTAGTCCATGTGACTAGTTGTGTGAACCATTTGTCCTTGTTCATTAGTCCTTGTGACTCATTGTGTTAAACAATTGTACTTGTTTATTAGTCCATGTGACTCGTTGTGTGAACCATTTGTCCTTATTCATTAGTCCTTGTAACTCGTTGTGTTAAACAATTGTACTTGTTCATTAGTCCATGTGACTCGTTGTGTGAACCATTTGTCCTTCTTCATTAGTCCTTGTGACTCATTGCGTAAACCATTTGTCCTTGTTCATTAGTCCTTGTGACTCGTTGTGTTAAAACAATTGTAGTTGTTCATTAGTCCATGTGACTCGTTGTGTGAACCATTTGTCCTTGTTCATTAGCCCTTGTGACTCGTTGTTTGAACCATTTGTCCTTGTTTATTAGTAAATGTGACTCGTTGTGTGAACCATTTGTCCTTGTTCATTAGTCCTTGTGACTCGTTGTGTTAAACAATTGTACTTGTTCATTAGTGCATGTGACTTGTTTTGTAAACCATTTGTCCTTGTTCATTAGTCCTTGTGACGCGTTGTGTTAAAACAATTGTACTTGTTAATTAGTCCATATGACTCGTTGTGTGAACCATTTCTCCTTGTTCATTAGTCCTCGTGACTCGTTGTGTTAAAACAATTGTACTTGTTCATTAGTACATGTGACTCGTTGTGTGAACCATTTGTCCTTGTTCATTAGTCCTAGTGACTCGTTGTGTTAAAACAATTGTACTTATTCATTAGTCCTTGTGACTCGTTGTGTAAACCATTGGTCCTTGTTCATTAGTCTTTGTGACTCGTTGTGTTAAAACAATTGTACTTGTTCATTAGTACATGTGACTCATTGTGTGAACCATTTGTCCTTGTTCATTAGTCCTAGTGACTCGTTGTGTTAAAATAATTGTACTTATTCATTAGTCCTTGTGACTCGTTGTGTAAACCATTTTTCCTTGTTCATTAGTCCTTTTGACGCATTGTGTTAAAACAATTGTACTTGTTCATTAGTCCATGTGACTCGTTGTGTGAACCATTTGTCCTTGTTCATTAGTCCTCGTGACTCGTTGTGTTAAAACAATTGTACTTGTTCATTAGTACATGTGACTCGTTGTGTGAACCATTTGTCCTTGTTCATTAGTCCTAGTGACTCGTTGTGTTAAAACAATTGTACTTATTCATTAGTCCTTGTGACTCGTTGTTTAAACCATTGGTCCTTGTTCATTAGTCTTTGTGACTCGTTGTGTTAAAATAATTGTACTTTTTCTTTAGAACATGTGACTCATTGTGTGAACCATTTGTCCTTGTTCATTAGTCCTAGTGACTCGTTGTGTTAAAATAATTGTACTTATTCATTAGTCCTTGTGACTCGTTGCGTAACCCATTTGTCCTTGTTCATTAGTCCTTGTGACTCGTTGTGTTAAAACAATTGTAATTGTTCATTAGTCCATGTGACTCATTGTGTGAACCATTTATCCTTGTTCATTAGTCCTTGTTACTCGTTGTGTTAAAACAAGTGTAATTGTTCATTAGTACATGTGACTCGTTGTGTGAACCATTTGTCCTTGTTCATTAGTCCTAGTGACTCGTTGTGTTAAAACAATTGTACTTATTCATTAGTCCTTGTGACTCGTTGCGTAACCCATTTGTCCTTGTTCATTAGTCCTTGTGACTCGTTGTGTTAAAACAATTGTAATTGTTCATTAGTCCATCTGACTCATTGTGTGAACCATTTATCCTTGTTCATTAGTCCTTGTTACTCGTTGTGTTAAAACAAGTGTAATTGTTCATTAGTCCTTGTGACTCGTTGCGTAACCCATTTGTCCTTGTTCATTAGTCCATGTGACTCATTGTGTGAACCATTTGTCCTTGTTCATTAGTCCTAATGACTCGTTGTGTTAAAACAAGTGTAATTGTTCATTAGTCCTTGTGACTCGTTGCGTAACCCATTTGTCCTTGTTCATTAGTCCTTGTGACTCGTTGTGTTAAAACAATTGTAATTGTTCATTAGTCCATGTGACTCATTGTGTGAACCATTTATCCTTGTTCATTAGTCCTTGTTACTCGTTGTGTTAAAACAAGTGTAATTGTTCATTAGTCCTTGTGCCTCGTTGCGTTACCCATTTGTCCTTGTTCATTAGTCCTTGTGACTCATTGTGTTAAAACAATTGTAATTGTTCATTAGTCCATGCGACTCGTTGTGTGAACCATTTATCCTTGTTCATTAGTCCTTGTTACTCGTTTTGTTAAAACAATTTTACTTGTTCATTAGTCCATGTGACTCGTTGTGTGAACCAGTTGTCCTTGTTCATTAGTCCTAGTGACTCGTCAAGTTAAAACAATTGTACTTGTTCATTAGTCCTTGTGACTCGTTGTGTAAACCATTTGTCCTTGTTCATTAGTCCTTGTGACTCGTTGTGTTAAAATAATTGTACTTGTTCATTAGTCCATGTGACTCATTGTGTGAACCATTTGTCCTTGTTCATTAACCCTTGTGACTCGTTGTGTTAAACAATTGTTATTGTTCATTAGTCCATGTGACTATTTGTGTGAACCATTTGTCCTTGTTCATTAGTCCTTGTGACTCGTTGTGTTAAACAATTGTACTTGTTTATTAGTCCATGTGACTCGTTGTGTGAACCATTTGTCCTTACTCATTGGTCCTTGTAACTCGTTGTGTTAAACAATTGTACTTGTTCATTAGTCCATGTGACTCGTTGTGTGAACCATTTGTCCTTCTTCATTAGTCCTTGTGACTCGTTGTGTAAACCATTTGTCCTTGTTCATTAGTCCTTCTGACTCGTTGTGTTAAAACAATTGTAGTTGTTCATTAGTCCATGTGACTCGTTGTGTGAACCATTTGTCCTTGTTCATTAGCCCTTGTGACTCGTTGTGTGAACCATTTGTCCTTGTTTATTAGTAAATATGACTCGTTGTGTGAACCATTTGTCCTTGTTCATTAGTCCTTGTGACTCGTTGTGTTAAACAATTGTACTTGTTCATTAGTCCATGTGACTCGTTGTGTAAACCATTGGTCCTTGTTCATTAGTCTTTGTGACTCGTTGTGTTAAAACAATTGTACTTGTTCATTAGTACATGTGACTCATTGTGTGAACCATTTGTCCTTGTTCATTGGTCCTAGTGACTCGTTGTGTTAAAATAGTTGTACTTATTCATTAGTCCTTGTGACTCGTTGTGTAAACAATTTTTCCTTGTTCATTAGTCCTTGTGACGCATTGTGTTAAAACAATTGTACTTGTTCATTAGTCCATGTGACTCATTGTGTGAACCATTTTTCCTTGTTCATTAACCCTTGTGACTTTTTGTGTTAAACAATTGTTATTGTTCATTAGTCCATGTGACTAGTTGTGTGAACCATTTGTCCTTGTTCATTAGTCCTTGTGACTCATTGTGTTAAACAATTGTACTTGTTTATTAGTCCATGTGACTCGTTGTGTGAACCATTTGTCCTTATTCATTAGTCCTTGTAACTCGTTGTGTTAAACAATTATACTTGTTCATTAGTCCATGTGACTCGTTGTGTGAACCATTTGTCCTTCTTCATTAGTCCTTGTGACTCATTGCGTAAACCATTTGTCCTTGTTCATTAGTCCTTGTGACTCGTTGTGTTAAAACAATTGTAGTTGTTCATTAGTCCATGTGACTCGTTGTGTGAACCATTTGTCCTTGTTCATTAGCCCTTGTGACTCGTTGTTTGAACCATTTGTCCTTGTTTATTAGTAAATGTGACTCGTTGTGTGAACCATTTGTCCTTGTTCATTAGTCCTTGTGACTCGTTGTGTTAAACAATTGTACTTGTTCATTAGTGCATGTGACTTGTTTTGTAAACCATTTGTCCTTGTTCATTAGTCCTTGTGACGCGTTGTGTTAAAACAATTGTACTTGTTAATTAGTCCATATGACTCGTTGTGTGAACCATTTCTCCTTGTTCATTAGTCCTCGTGACTCGTTGTGTTAAAACAATTGTACTTGTTCATTAGTACATGTGACTCGTTGTGTGAACCATTTGTCCTTGTTCATTAGTCCTAGTGACTCGTTGTGTTAAAACAATTGTACTTATTCATTAGTCCTTGTGACTCGTTGTGTAAACCATTGGTCCTTGTTCATTAGTCTTTGTGACTCGTTGTGTTAAAACAATTGTACTTGTTCATTAGTACATGTGACTCATTGTGTGAACCATTTGTCCTTGTTCATTAGTCCTAGTGACTCGTTGTGTTAAAATAATTGTACTTATTCATTAGTCCTTGTGACTCGTTGTGTAAACCATTTTTCCTTGTTCATTAGTCCTTTTGACGCATTGTGTTAAAACAATTGTACTTGTTCATTAGTCCATGTGACTCGTTGTGTGAACCATTTGTCCTTGTTCATTAGTCCTCGTGACTCGTTGTGTTAAAACAATTGTACTTGTTCATTAGTACATGTGACTCGTTGTGTGAACCATTTGTCCTTGTTCATTAGTCCTAGTGACTCGTTGTGTTAAAACAATTGTACTTATTCATTAGTCCTTGTGACTCGTTGTTTAAACCATTGGTCCTTGTTCATTAGTCTTTGTGACTCGTTGTGTTAAAATAATTGTACTTTTTCTTTAGAACATGTGACTCATTGTGTGAACCATTTGTCCTTGTTCATTAGTCCTAGTGACTCGTTGTGTTAAAATAATTGTACTTATTCATTAGTCCTTGTGACTCGTTGCGTAACCCATTTGTCCTTGTTCATTAGTCCTTGTGACTCGTTGTGTTAAAACAATTGTAATTGTTCATTAGTCCATGTGACTCATTGTGTGAACCATTTATCCTTGTTCATTAGTCCTTGTTACTCGTTGTGTTAAAACAAGTGTAATTGTTCATTAGTCCTTGTGACTCGTTGCGTAACCCATTTGTCCTTGTTCATTAGTCCTAGTGAGTCGTTGTGTTAAAACAATTGTACTTATTCATTAGTCCTTGTGACTCGTTGTGTAAACCATTGGTCCTTGTTCATTAGCCTTTGTGACTCGTTGTGTTAAAACAATTGTACTTGTTCATTAGTACATGTGACTCATTGTGTGAACCATTTGTCCTTGTTCATTAGTCCTAGTGACTCGTTGTGTTAAAATAATTGTACTTAGTCCTTGTGACTCGTTGTGTAAACCATTTTTCCTTGTTCATTAGTCCTTGTGACGCATTGTGTTAAAACAATTGTACTTGTTCATTAGTACATGTGACTCGTTGTGTGAACCATTTGTCCTTGTTCATTAGTCCTAGTGACTCGTTGTATTAAAACAATTGTACTTATTCATTAGTCCTTGTGACTCGTTGTGTAAACCATTGGTCCTTGTTCATTAGTCTTTGTGACTCGTTGTGTTAAAACAATTGTACTTGTTCATTATTACATGGGACTCATTGTGTGAACCATTTGTCCTTGTTCATTAGTCCTAGTGACTCGTTGTGTTAAAATAATTGTACTTATTCATTAGTCCTTGTGACTCGTTGTGTAAACCATTTTTCCTTGTTCATTAGTCCTTGTGACGCATTGTGTTAAAACAATTGTACTTGTTCATTAGTCCATGTGACTCGTTGTGTGAACCATTTGTCCTTGTTCATTAGTCCTCGTGACTCGTTGTGTTAAAACAATTGTACTATTTCATTAGTACATGTGACTCGTTGTGTGAACCATTTGTCCTTGTTCATTAGTCCTAGTGACTCGTTGTGTTAAAACAATTGTACTTATTCATTAGTCCTTGTGACTCGCTGTGTAAACCATTGGTCCTTGTTCATTAGTCTTTGTGACTCGTTGTGTTAAAACAATTGTACTTGTTCATTAGAACATGTGACTCATTGTGTGAGCCATTTGTCCTTGTTCATTAGTCCTAGTGACTCGTTGTGTTAAAATAATTGTACTTATTTATTAGTCCTTGTGACTCGTTGCGTAACCCATTTGTCCTTGTTCATTAGTCCTTGTGACTCGTTGTGTTAAAACAATTGTAATTGTTCATTAGTCCATGTGACTCATTGTGTGAACCATTTATCCTTGTTCATTAGTCCTTGTTACTCGTTGTGTTAAAACAAGTGTAATTGTTCATTAGTCCTTGTGACTCGTTGCGTAACCCATTTGTCCTTGTTCATTAGTCCCTGTGACTCATTGTGTTAAAACAATTGTAATTGTTCATTAGTCCTTGTTACTTATTTTGTTAAAACAATTTTACTTGTTCATTAGTCCATGTGACTCGTTGTGTGAACCATTTATCCTTGTTCATTAGTCCTTGTGACTCGTTGTGTTAAACAATTGTACTTGATCATTAGTCCATGTGACTCGTTGTGTGAACCATTTGTCCTTTTTTATTAGTAAATGTGACTCGTTGTGTGAACCATTTTTCCTTGTTCATTTGTCCTTGTGACTTTTTGTGTTAAACAATTGTAATTGTTCATTAGTCCATGTGACTCGTTGTGTGAACCATTTGTCCTTGTTCATTAGTCCTTGTGACTCGTTGTGTTAAACAATCGTAATTGTTCATTAGTCCATGTGACTCGTTGTGTGAACCATTTGTCCTTGTTCATTAGTCCTAATGACTCGTTGTGTTAAAACAAGTGTAATTGTTCATTAGTCCTTGTGACTCGTTGCGTAACCCATTTGTCCTTGTTCATTAGTCCTTGTGACTCGTTGTGTTAAAACAATTGTAATTGTTCATTAGTCCATGTGACTCATTGTGTGAACCATTTATCCTTGTTCATTAGTCCTTGTTACTCGTTGTGTTAAAACAAGTGTAATTGTTCATTAGTCCTTGTGCCTCGTTGCGTAACCCATTTGTTCTTGTTCATTAGTCCTTGTGACTCGTTGTGTTAAAACAATTGTAATTGTTCATTAGTCCATGCGACTCGTTGTGTGAACCATTTATCCTTGTTCATTAGTCCTTGTTACTCGTTTTGTTAAAACAATTTTACTTGTTCATTAGTCCATGTGACTCGTTGTGTGAACCAGTTGTCCTTGTTCATTAGTCCTAGTGACTCGTCAAGTTAAAACAATTGTACTTGTTCATTAGTCCTTGTGACTCGTTGTGTAAACCATTTGTCCTTGTTCATTAGTCCTTGTGACTCGTTGTGTTAAAATAATTGTACTTGTTCATTAGTCCATGTGACTCATTGTGTGAACCATTTGTCCTTGTTCATTAACCCTTGTGACTCGTTGTGTTAAACAATTGTTATTGTTCATTAGTCCATGTGACTATTTGTGTGAACCATTTGTCCTTGTTCATTAGTCCTTGTGACTCGTTGTGTTAAACAATTGTACTTGTTTATTAGTCCATGTGACTCGTTGTGTGAACCATTTGTCCTTATACATTGGTCCTTGTAACTCGTTGTGTTAAACAATTGTACTTGTTCATTAGTCCATGTGACTCGTTGTGTGAACCATTTGTCCTTCTTCATTAGTCCTTGTGACTCGTTGTGTAAACCATTTGTCCTTGTTCATTAGTCCTTGTGATTCGTTGTGTTAAAACAATTGTAGTTGTTCATTAGTCCATGTGACTCGTTGTGTGAACCATTTGTCCTTGTTCATTATCCCTTGTGACTCGTTGTGTGAACCATTTGTCCTTGTTTATTAGTAAATGTGACTCGTTGTGTGAACCATTTGTCCTTGTTCATTAGTCCTTGTGACTCGTTGTGTTAAACAATTGTACTTGTTCATTAGTCCATGTGACTCGTTGTTTAAACCATTTGTCCTTGTTCATTAGTCCTTGTGACGCGTTGTGTTAAAACAATTGTACTTGTTCATTAGTCCATGTGACTCGTTGTGTGAACCATTTATCCTTGTTCATTAGTCCTCGTGACTCGTTGTGTTAAAACAATTGTACTTGTTCATTAGTACATGTGACTCGTTGTGTAAACCAATGGTCCTTGTTCATTAGTCTTTGTGACTCGTTGTGTTAAAACAATTGTACTTGTTCATTAGAACATGTGACTCATTGTGTGAACCATTTGTCCTTGTTCATTAGTCCTAGTGACTCGTTGTGTTAAAACAATTGTACTTATTCATTAGTCCTTGTGACTCGTTGTGTAAACCATTGGTCCTTGTTCATTAGTCTTTGTGACTCGTTGTGTTCAAACAATTGTACTTGTTCATTAGTACATGTGACTCATTGTGTGAACCATTTGTCCTTGTTCATTAGTCCTAGTGACTCGTTGTGTTAAAATAGTTGTACTTATTCATTAGTCCTTGTGACTCGTTGTGTAAACCATTTTTCCTTGTTCATTAGTCCTTGTGACGCATTGTGTTAAAACAATTGTACTTGTTCATTAGTCCATGTGACTCATTGTGTGAACCATTTGTCCATGTTCATTAACCCTTGTGACTTTTTGTGTTAAACAATTGTTATTGTTCATTAGTCCATGTGACTAGTTGTGTGAACCATTTGTCCTTGTTCATTAGTCCTTGTGACTCATGGTGTTAAACAATTGTACTTGTTTATTAGTCCATGTGACTCGTTGTGTGAACCATTTATCCTTATTCATTAGTCCTTGTAACTCGTTGTGTTAAACAATTGTACTTGTTCATTAGTCCATGTGACTCGTTGTGTGAACCATTTGTCCTTCTTCATTAGTCCTTGTGACTCGTTGCGTAAACCATTTGTCCTTGTTCATTAGTCCTTGTGACTCGTTGTGTTAAAACAATTGTAGTTGTTCATTAGTCCATGTGACTCGTTGTGTGAACCATTTGTCCTTGTTCATTAGCCCTTGTGACTCGTTGTGTGAACCATTTGTCCTTGTTTATTAGTAAATGTGACTCGTTGTGTGAACCATTTGTCCTTGTTCATTAGTCCTTGTGACTCGTTGTGTTAAACAATTGTACTTGTTCATTAGTGCATGTGACTCGTTTTGTAAACCATTTGTCCTTGTTCATTAGTCCTTGTGACGCGTTGTGTTAAAACAATTGTACTTGTTAATTAGTCCATATGACTCGTTGTGTGAACCATTTCTCCTTGTTCATTAGTCCTCGTGACTCGTTGTGTTAAAACAATTGTACTTGTTCATTAGTACATGTGACTCGTTGTGTGAACCATTTGTCCTTGTTCATTAGTCCTAGTGACTCGTTGTGTTAAAACAATTGTACTTATTCATTAGTCCTTGTGACTCGTTGTGTAAACCATTGGTCCTTGTTCATTTGTCTTTGTGACTCGTTGTGTTAAAACAATTGTACTTGTTCATTAGTACATGTGACTCATTGTGTGAACCATTTGTCCTTGTTCATTAGTCCTAGTGACTCGTTGTGTTAAAATAATTGTACTTATTCATTAGTCCTTGTGACTCGTTGTGTAAACCATTTTTCCTTGTTCATTAGTCCTTTTGACGCATTGTGTTAAAACAATTGTACTTGTTCATTAGTCCATGTGACTCGTTGTGTGAACCATTTGTCCTTGTTCATTAGTCCTCGTGACTCGTTGTGTTAAAACAATTGTACTTGTTCATTAGTACATGTGACTCGTTGTGTGAACCATTTGTCCTTGTTCATTAGTCCTAGTGACTCGTTGTGTTAAAATAATTGTACTTATTCATTAGTCCTTGTGACTCGTTGTGTAAACCATTTTTCCTTGTTCATTAGTCCTTTTGACGCATTGTGTTAAAACAATTGTACTTGTTCATTAGTCCATGTGACTCGTTGTGTGAACCATTTGTCCTTGTTCATTAGTCCTCGTGACTCGTTGTGTTAAAACAATTGTACTTGTTCATTAGTACATGTGACTCGTTGTGTGAACCATTTGTCCTTGTTCATTAGTTCTAGTGACTCGTTGTGTTAAAACAATTGTACTTATTCATTAGTCCTTGTGACTCGTTGCGTAACCCATTTGTCCTTGTTCATTAGTCCTTGTGACTCGTTGTGTTAAAACAATTGTAATTGTTCATTAGTCCATGTGACTCATTGTGTGAACCATTTATCCTTGTTCATTAGTCCTTGTTACTCGTTGTGTTAAAACAAGTGTAATTGTTCATTAGTCCTTGTGACTCGTTGCGTAACCCATTTGTCCTTGTTCATTAGTCCCTGTGACTCATTTTGTTAAAACAATTGTAATTGTTCATTTGTCTATGTGACTCGTTGTGTGAACCATTTATCCTTGTTCATTAGTCCTTGTTACTTGTTTTGTTAAAACAATTTTACTTGTTCATTAGTCCATGTGACTCGTTGTGTGAACCATTTGTCCTTGTTCATTAGTCCTTGTGACTCGTTGTGTTAAACAATTGTACTTGATCATTAGTCCATGTGACTCGTGGTGTGAACCATTTGTCCTTGTTCATTAGCCCTTGTGACTCGTTGTGTGAACCATTTGTCCTTTTTTATTAGTAAATGTGACTCGTTGTGTGAACCATTTTTCCTTGTTCATTTGTCCATGTGACTTGTTGTGTTAAACAATTGTAATTGTTCATTAGTCCATGTGACTCGTTGTGTGAACCATTTGTCCTTGTTCATTAGCCCTTGTGACTCGTTGTGTGAACCATTTGTCCTTTTTTATTAGTAAATGTGACTCGTTGTGTGAACCATTTTTCCTTGTTCATTTGTCCTTGTGACTTGTTGTGTTAAACAATTGTAATTGTTCATTAGTCCATGTGACTCGTTGTGTGAACCATTTGTCCTTGTTCATTAGTCCTTGTGACTCGTTGTGTTAAACAATCGTAATTGTTCATTAGTCCATGTGACTCGTTGTGTGAACCATTTGTCCTTGTTCATTAGTCCTAATGACTCGTTGTGTTAAAACAAGTGTAATTGTTCATTAGTCCTTGTGACTCGTTGCGTAACCCATTTGTCCTTGTTCATTAGTCCTTGTGACTCGTTGTGTTAAAACAATTGTAATTGTTCATTAGTCCATGTGACTCATTGTGTGAACCATTTATCCTTGTTCATTAGTCCTTGTTACTCGTTGTGTTAAAACAAGTGTAATTGTTCATTAGTCCTTGTGCCTCGTTGCGTTACCCATTTGTCCTTGTTCATTAGTCCTTGTGACTCATTGTGTTAAAACAATTGTAATTGTTCATTAGTCCATGCGACTCGTTGTGTGAACCATTTATCCTTGTTCATTAGTCCTTGTTACTCGTTTTGTTAAAACAATTTTACTTGTTCATTAGTCCATGTGACTCGTTGTGTGAACCAGTTGTCCTTGTTCATTAGTCCTAGTGACTCGTCAAGTTAAAACAATTGTACTTGTTCATTAGTCCTTGTGACTCGTTGTGTAAACCATTTGTCCTTGTTCATTAGTCCTTGTGACTCGTTGTGTTAAAATAATTGTACTTGTTCATTAGTCCATGTGACTCATTGTGTGAACCATTTGTCCTTGTTCATTAACCCTTGTGACTCGTTGTGTTAAACAATTGTTATTGTTCATTAGTCCATGTGACTATTTGTGTGAACCATTTGTCCTTGTTCATTAGTCCTTGTGACTCGTTGTGTTAAACAATTGTACTTGTTTATTAGTCCATGTGACTCGTTGTGTGAACCATTTGTCCTTACTCATTGGTCCTTGTAACTCGTTGTGTTAAACAATTGTACTTGTTCATTAGTCCATGTGACTCGTTGTGTGAACCCTTTGTCCTTCTTCATTAGTCCTTGTGACTCGTTGTGTAAACCATTTGTCCTTGTTCATTAGTCCTTGTGACTCATTGTGTTAAAACAATTGTAATTGTTCATTAGTCCATGCGACTCGTTGTGTGAACCATTTATCCTTGTTCATTAGTCCTTGTTACTCGTTTTGTTAAAACAATTTTACTTGTTCATTAGTCCATGTGACTCGTTGTGTGAACCAGTTGTCCTTGTTCATTAGTCCTAGTGACTCGTCAAGTTAAAACAATTGTACTTGTTCATTAGTCCTTGTGACTCGTTGTGTAAACCATTTGTCCTTGTTCATTAGTCCTTGTGACTCGTTGTGTTAAAATAATTGTACTTGTTCATTAGTCCATGTGACTCATTGTGTGAACCATTTGTCCTTGTTCATTAACCCTTGTGACTCGTTGTGTTAAACAATTGTTATTGTTCATTAGTCCATGTGACTATTTGTGTGAACCATTTGTCCTTGTTCATTAGTCCTTGTGACTCGTTGTGTTAAACAATTGTACTTGTTTATTAGTCCATGTGACTCGTTGTGTGAACCATTTGTCCTTACTCATTGGTCCTTGTAACTCGTTGTGTTAAACAATTGTACTTGTTCATTAGTCCATGTGACTCGTTGTGTGAACCCTTTGTCCTTCTTCATTAGTCCTTGTGACTCGTTGTGTAAACCATTTGTCCTTGTTCATTAGTCCTTGTGACTCGTTGTGTTAAAACAATTGTAGTTGTTCATTAGTCCATGTGACTCGTTGTGTGAACCATTTGTCCTTGTTCATTAGCCCTTGTGACTCGTTGTGTGAACCATTTGTCCTTGTTTATTAGTAAATATGACTCGTTGTGTGAACCATTTGTCCTTGTTCATTAGTCCTTGTGACTCGTTGTGTTAAACAATTGTACTTGTTCATTAGTCCATGTGACTCGTTGTGTAAACCATTGGTCCTTGTTCATTAGTCTTTGTGACTCGTTGTGTTAAAACAATTGTACTTGTTCATTAGTACATGTGACTCATTGTGTGAACCATTTGTCCTTGTTCATTAGTCCTAGTGACTCGTTGTGTTAAAATAGTTGTACTTATTCATTAGTCCTTGTGACTCGTTGTGTAAACAATTTTTCCTTGTTCATTAGTCCTTGTGACGCATTGTGTTAAAACAATTGTACTTGTTCATTAGTCCATGTGACTCATTGTGTGAACCATTTTTCCTTGTTCATTAACCCTTGTGACTTTTTGTGTTAAACAATTGTTATTGTTCATTAGTCCATGTGACTAGTTGTGTGAACCATTTGTCCTTGTTCATTAGTCCTTGTGACTCATTGTGTTAAACAATTGTACTTGTTTATTAGTCCATGTGACTCGTTGTGTGAACCATTTGTCCTTATTCATTAGTCCTTGTAACTCGTTGTGTTAAACAATTGTACTTGTTCATTAGTCCATGTGACTCGTTGTGTGAACCATTTGTCCTTCTTCATTAGTCCTTGTGACTCATTGCGTAAACCATTTGTCCTTGTTCATTAGTCCTTGTGACTCGTTGTGTTAAAACAATTGTAGTTGTTCATTAGTCCATGTGACTCGTTGTGTGAACCATTTGTCCTTGTTCATTAGCCCTTGTGACTCGTTGTTTGAACCATTTGTCCTTGTTTATTAGTAAATGTGACTCGTTGTGTGAACCATTTGTCCTTGTTCATTAGTCCTTGTGACTCGTTGTGTTAAACAATTGTACTTGTTCATTAGTGCATGTGACTTGTTTTGTAAACCATTTGTCCTTGTTCATTAGTCCTTGTGACGCGTTGTGTTAAAACAATTGTACTTGTTAATTAGTCCATATGACTCGTTGTGTGAACCATTTCTCCTTGTTCATTAGTCCTCGTGACTCGTTGTGTTAAAACAATTGTACTTGTTCATTAGTACATGTGACTCGTTGTGTGAACCATTTGTCCTTGTTCATTAGTCCTAGTGACTCGTTGTGTTAAAACAATTGTACTTATTCATTAGTCCTTGTGACTCGTTGTGTAAACCATTGGTCCTTGTTCATTAGTCTTTGTGACTCGTTGTGTTAAAACAATTGTACTTGTTCATTAGTACATGTGACTCATTGTGTGAACCATTTGTCCTTGTTCATTAGTCCTAGTGACTCGTTGTGTTAAAATAATTGTACTTATTCATTAGTCCTTGTGACTCGTTGTGTAAACCATTTTTCCTTGTTCATTAGTCCTTTTGACGCATTGTGTTAAAACAATTGTACTTGTTCATTAGTCCATGTGACTCGTTGTGTGAACCATTTGTCCTTGTTCATTAGTCCTCGTGACTCGTTGTGTTAAAACAATTGTACTTGTTCATTAGTACATGTGACTCGTTGTGTGAACCATTTGTCCTTGTTCATTAGTCCTAGTGACTCGTTGTGTTAAAACAATTGTACTTATTCATTAGTCCTTGTGACTCGTTGTTTAAACCATTGGTCCTTGTTCATTAGTCTTTGTGACTCGTTGTGTTAAAATAATTGTACTTTTTCTTTAGAACATGTGACTCATTGTGTGAACCATTTGTCCTTGTTCATTAGTCCTAGTGACTCGTTGTGTTAAAATAATTGTACTTATTCATTAGTCCTTGTGACTCGTTGCGTAACCCATTTGTCCTTGTTCATTAGTCCTTGTGACTCGTTGTGTTAAAACAATTGTAATTGTTCATTAGTCCATGTGACTCATTGTGTGAACCATTTATCCTTGTTCATTAGTCCTTGTTACTCGTTGTGTTAAAACAAGTGTAATTGTTCATTAGTACATGTGACTCGTTGTGTGAACCATTTGTCCTTGTTCATTAGTCCTAGTGACTCGTTGTGTTAAAACAATTGTACTTATTCATTAGTCCTTGTGACTCGTTGCGTAACCCATTTGTCCTTGTTCATTAGTCCTTGTGACTCGTTGTGTTAAAACAATTGTAATTGTTCATTAGTCCATCTGACTCATTGTGTGAACCATTTATCCTTGTTCATTAGTCCTTGTTACTCGTTGTGTTAAAACAAGTGTAATTGTTCATTAGTCCTTGTGACTCGTTGCGTAACCCATTTGTCCTTGTTCATTAGTCCATGTGACTCATTGTGTGAACCATTTGTCCTTGTTCATTAGTCCTAATGACTCGTTGTGTTAAAACAAGTGTAATTGTTCATTAGTCCTTGTGACTCGTTGCGTAACCCATTTGTCCTTGTTCATTAGTCCTTGTGACTCGTTGTGTTAAAACAATTGTAATTGTTCATTAGTCCATGTGACTCATTGTGTGAACCATTTATCCTTGTTCATTAGTCCTTGTTACTCGTTGTGTTAAAACAAGTGTAATTGTTCATTAGTCCTTGTGCCTCGTTGCGTTACCCATTTGTCCTTGTTCATTAGTCCTTGTGACTCATTGTGTTAAAACAATTGTAATTGTTCATTAGTCCATGCGACTCGTTGTGTGAACCATTTATCCTTGTTCATTAGTCCTTGTTACTCGTTTTGTTAAAACAATTTTACTTGTTCATTAGTCCATGTGACTCGTTGTGTGAACCAGTTGTCCTTGTTCATTAGTCCTAGTGACTCGTCAAGTTAAAACAATTGTACTTGTTCATTAGTCCTTGTGACTCGTTGTGTAAACCATTTGTCCTTGTTCATTAGTCCTTGTGACTCGTTGTGTTAAAATAATTGTACTTGTTCATTAGTCCATGTGACTCATTGTGTGAACCATTTGTCCTTGTTCATTAACCCTTGTGACTCGTTGTGTTAAACAATTGTTATTGTTCATTAGTCCATGTGACTATTTGTGTGAACCATTTGTCCTTGTTCATTAGTCCTTGTGACTCGTTGTGTTAAACAATTGTACTTGTTTATTAGTCCATGTGACTCGTTGTGTGAACCATTTGTCCTTACTCATTGGTCCTTGTAACTCGTTGTGTTAAACAATTGTACTTGTTCATTAGTCCATGTGACTCGTTGTGTGAACCATTTGTCCTTCTTCATTAGTCCTTGTGACTCGTTGTGTAAACCATTTGTCCTTGTTCATTAGTCCTTCTGACTCGTTGTGTTAAAACAATTGTAGTTGTTCATTAGTCCATGTGACTCGTTGTGTGAACCATTTGTCCTTGTTCATTAGCCCTTGTGACTCGTTGTGTGAACCATTTGTCCTTGTTTATTAGTAAATATGACTCGTTGTGTGAACCATTTGTCCTTGTTCATTAGTCCTTGTGACTCGTTGTGTTAAATAATTGTACTTGTTCATTAGTCCATGTGACTCGTTGTGTAAACCATTGGTCCTTGTTCATTAGTCTTTGTGACTCGTTGTGTTAAAACAATTGTACTTGTTCATTAGTACATGTGACTCATTGTGTGAACCATTTGTCCTTGTTCATTAGTCCTAGTGACTCGTTGTGTTAAAATAGTTGTACTTATTCATTAGTCCTTGTGACTCGTTGTGTAAACAATTTTTCCTTGTTCATTAGTCCTTGTGACGCATTGTGTTAAAACAATTGTACTTGTTCATTAGTCCATGTGACTCATTGTGTGAACCATTTTTCCTTGTTCATTAACCCTTGTGACTTTTTGTGTTAAACAATTGTTATTGTTCATTAGTCCATGTGACTAGTTGTGTGAACCATTTGTCCTTGTTCATTAGTCCTTGTGACTCATTGTGTTAAACAATTGTACTTGTTTATTAGTCCATGTGACTCGTTGTGTGAACCATTTGTCCTTATTCATTAGTCCTTGTAACTCGTTGTGTTAAACAATTGTACTTGTTCATTAGTCCATGTGACTCGTTGTGTGAACCATTTGTCCTTCTTCATTAGTCCTTGTGACTCATTGCGTAAACCATTTGTCCTTGTTCATTAGTCCTTGTGACTCGTTGTGTTAAAACAATTGTAGTTGTTCATTAGTCCATGTGACTCGTTGTGTGAACCATTTGTCCTTGTTCATTAGCCCTTGTGACTCGTTGTTTGAACCATTTGTCCTTGTTTATTAGTAAATGTGACTCGTTGTGTGAACCATTTGTCCTTGTTCATTAGTCCTTGTGACTCGTTGTGTTAAACAATTGTACTTGTTCATTAGTGCATGTGACTTGTTTTGTAAACCATTTGTCCTTGTTCATTAGTCCTTGTGACGCGTTGTGTTAAAACAATTGTACTTGTTAATTAGTCCATATGACTCGTTGTGTGAACCATTTCTCCTTGTTCATTAGTCCTCGTGACTCGTTGTGTTAAAACAATTGTACTTGTTCATTAGTACATGTGACTCGTTGTGTGAACCATTTGTCCTTGTTCATTAGTCCTAGTGACTCGTTGTGTTAAAACAATTGTACTTATTCATTAGTCCTTGTGACTCGTTGTGTAAACCATTGGTCCTTGTTCATTAGTCTTTGTGACTCGTTGTGTTAAAACAATTGTACTTGTTCATTAGTACATGTGACTCATTGTGTGAACCATTTGTCCTTGTTCATTAGTCCTAGTGACTCGTTGTGTTAAAATAATTGTACTTATTCATTAGTCCTTGTGACTCGTTGTGTAAACCATTTTTCCTTGTTCATTAGTCCTTTTGACGCATTGTGTTAAAACAATTGTACTTGTTCATTAGTCCATGTGACTCGTTGTGTGAACCATTTGTCCTTGTTCATTAGTCCTCGTGACTCGTTGTGTTAAAACAATTGTACTTGTTCATTAGTACATGTGACTCGTTGTGTGAACCATTTGTCCTTGTTCATTAGTCCTAGTGACTCGTTGTGTTAAAACAATTGTACTTATTCATTAGTCCTTGTGACTCGTTGTTTAAACCATTGGTCCTTGTTCATTAGTCTTTGTGACTCGTTGTGTTAAAATAATTGTACTTTTTCTTTAGAACATGTGACTCATTGTGTGAACCATTTGTCCTTGTTCATTAGTCCTAGTGACTCGTTGTGTTAAAATAATTGTACTTATTCATTAGTCCTTGTGACTCGTTGCGTAACCCATTTGTCCTTGTTCATTAGTCCTTGTGACTCGTTGTGTTAAAACAATTGTAATTGTTCATTAGTCCATGTGACTCATTGTGTGAACCATTTATCCTTGTTCATTAGTCCTTGTTACTCGTTGTGTTAAAACAAGTGTAATTGTTCATTAGTACATGTGACTCGTTGTGTGAACCATTTGTCCTTGTTCATTAGTCCTAGTGACTCGTTGTGTTAAAACAATTGTACTTATTCATTAGTCCTTGTGACTCGTTGCGTAACCCATTTGTCCTTGTTCATTAGTCCTTGTGACTCGTTGTGTTAAAACAATTGTAATTGTTCATTAGTCCATCTGACTCATTGTGTGAACCATTTATCCTTGTTCATTAGTCCTTGTTACTCGTTGTGTTAAAACAAGTGTAATTGTTCATTAGTCCTTGTGACTCGTTGCGTAACCCATTTGTCCTTGTTCATTAGTCCATGTGACTCATTGTGTTAAAACAATTGTAATTGTTCATTTGTCTATGTGACTCGTTGTGTGAACCATTTATCCTTGTTCATTAGTCCTTGTTACTTGTTTTGTTAAAACAATTTTACTTGTTCATTAGTCCATGTGACTCGTTGTGTGAACCATTTGTCCTTGTTCATTAGTCCTTGTGACTCGTTGTGTTAAACAATTGTACTTGATCATTAGTCCATGTGACTCGTGGTGTGAACCATTTGTCCTTGTTCATTAGCCCTTGTGACTCGTTGTGTGAACCATTTGTCATTTTTTATTAGTAAATGTGACTCGTTGTGTGAACCATTTTTCCTTGTTCATTTG
This sequence comes from Silene latifolia, assembly GCF_048544455.1. Lineage (NCBI taxonomy): Eukaryota > Viridiplantae > Streptophyta > Magnoliopsida > Caryophyllales > Caryophyllaceae > Silene > Silene latifolia. The sequence goes on along the minus strand of NC_133534.1, from coordinate 215,136,921 downwards.
TCCTTGTGACTTGTTGTGTTAAACAATTGTAATTGTTCATTAGTCCATGTGACTCGTTGTGTGAACCATTTTTCCTTGTTCATTAGCCCTTGTGACTCGTTGTGTGAACCATTTGTCCTTTTTTATTAGTAAATGTGACTCGTTGTGTGAACCATTTTTCCTTTGTTCATTAGTCTTTGTGACTCGTTGTGTTAAAACAATTGTACTTGTTCATTAGTACATGTGACTCATTGTGTGAACCATTTGTCCTTGTTCATTAGTCCTAGTGACTCGTTGTGTTAAAATAGTTGTACTTATTCATTAGTCCTTGTGACTCGTTGTGTAAACCATTTTTTCTTGTTCATTAGTCCTTGTGACGCATTGTGTTAAAACAATTGTACTTGTTCATTAGTCCATGTGACTCATTGTGTGAACCATTTGTCCTTGTTCATTAACCCTTGTGACTTTTTGTGTTAAACAATTGTTATTGTTCATTAGTCCATGTGACTAGTTGTGTGAACCATTTCTCCTTGTTCATTAGTCCTTGTGACTCATTGTGTTAAACAATTGTACTTGTTTATTAGTCCATGTGACTCGTTGTGTGAACCATTTGTCCTTATTCATTAGTCCTTGTAACTCGTTGTGTTAAACAATTGTACTTGTTCATTAGTCCATGTGACTCATTGTGTGAACCATTTGTCCTTCTTCATTAGTCCTTGTGACTCATTGCGTAAACCATTTGTCCTTGTTCATTAGTCCTTGTGACTCGTTGTGTTAAAACAATTGTAGTTGTTCATTAGTCCATGTGACTCGTTGTGTGAACCATTTGTCCTTGTTCATTTGCCCTTGTGACTCGTTGTGTGAACCATTTGTCCTTGTTTATTAGTAAATGTGACTCGTTGTGTGAACCATTTGTCCTTGTTCATTAGTCCTTGTGACTCGTTGTGTTAAACAATTGTACTTGTTCATTAGTCCATGTGACTTGTTTTGTAAACCATTTGTCCTTGTTCATTAGTCCTTGTGACGCATTGTGTTAAAACAATTGTACTTGTTAATTAGTCCATATGACTCGTTGTGTGAACCATTTCTCCTTGTTCATTAGTCCTCGTGACTCGTTGTGTTAAAACAATTGTACTTGTTCATTAGTACATGTGACTCGTTGTGTGAACCATTTGTCCTTGTTCATTAGTCCTAGTGACTCGTTGTGTTAAAACAATTGTACTTATTCATTAGTCCTTGTGACTCGTTGTGTAAACCATTGGTCCTTGTTCATTAGTCTTTGTGACTCGTTGTGTTAAAACAATTGTACTTGTTCATTAGTACATGTGACTCATTGTGTGAACCATTTGTCCTTGTTCATTAGTCTTAGTGACTCGTTGTGTTAAAATAATTGTACTTATTCATTAGTCCTTGTGACTCGTTGTGTAAACCATTTTTCCTTGTTCATTAGTCCTTTTGACGCATTGTGTTAAAACAATTGTACTTGTTCATTAGTCCATGTGACTCGTTGTGTGAACCATTTGTCCTTGTTCATTAGTCCTCGTGACTCGTTGTGTTAAAACAATTGTACTTGTTCATTAGTACATGTGACTCGTTGTGTGAACCATTTGTCCTTGTTCATTAGTCCTAGTGACTCGTTGTGTTAAAACAATTGTACTTATTCATTAGTCCTTGTGACTCGTTGTGTAAACCATTGGTCCTTGTTCATTAGTCTTTGTGACTCGTTGTGTTAAAACAATTGTACTTGTTCATTAGAACATGTGACTCATTGTGTGAACCATTTGTCCTTGTTCATTAGTCCTAGTGACTCGTTGTGTTAAAATAATTGTACTTATTCATTAGTCCTTGTGACTCGTTGCGTAACCCATTTGTCCTTGTTCATTAGTCCTTGTGACTTGTTGTGTTAAAACAATTGTAATTGTTCATTAGTCCATGTGACTCATTGTGTGAACCATTTATCCTTGTTCATTAGTCCTTGTTACTCGTTGTGTTAAAACAAGTGTAATTGTTCATTAGTCCTTGTGACTCGTTGCGTAACCCATTTGTCCTTGTTCATTAGTCCCTGTGACTCATTGTGTTAAAACAATTGTAATTGTTCATTTGTCTATGTGACTCGTTGTGTGAACCATTTATCCTTGTTCATTAGTCGTTGTTACTTGTTTTGTTAAAACAATTTTACTTGTTCATTAGTCTATGTGACTCGTTGTGTGAACCATTTGTCCTTGTTCATTAGTCCTTGTGACTAGTTGTGTTAAACAGTTGTACTTGATCATTAGTCCATGTGACTCGTGGTGTGAACCATTTGTCCTTGTTCATTAGCCCTTGTGACTCGTTGTGTGAACCATTTGTCCTTTTTTATTAGTAAATGTGACTCGTTGTGTGAGCCATTTTTCCTTGTTCATTTGTCCTTGTGACTTGTTGTGTTAAACAATTGTAATTGTTCATTAGTCCATGTGACTCGTTGTGTGAACCATTTGTCCTTGTTCATTAGCCGTTGTGACTCGTTGTGTAAACCATTTGTACTTTTTTATTAGTAAATGTGACTCGTTGTGTGAACCATTTTTCCTTGTTCATTTGTCCTTGTGACTTGTTGTGTTAAACAATTGTAATTGTTCATTAGTCCATGTGACTCGTTGTGTGAACCATTTGTCCTTGTTCATTAGTCCTTGTGACTCGTTGTGTTAAACAATCGTAATTGTTCATTAGTCCATGTGACTCGTTGTGTGAACCATTTGTCCTTGTTCATTAGTCCTAGTGACTCGTTGTGTTAAAACAATTGTACTTATTCATTAGTCCTTGTGACTCGTTGTGTAAACCATTGGTCCTTGTTCATTAGTCTTTGTGACTCGTTGTGTTAAAATAATTGTACTTGTTCATTAGAACATGTGACTCATTGTGTGAACCATTTGTCCTTGTTCATTAGTCCTAGTGACTCGTTGTGTTAAAATAATTGTACTTATTCATTAGTCCTTGTGACTCGTTGCGTAACCCATTTGTCCTTGTTCATTAGTCCTTGTGACTCGTTGTGTTAAAACAATTGTAATTGTTCATTAGTCCATGTGACTCATTGTGTGAACCATTTATCCTTGTTCATTAGTCCTTGTTACTCGTTGTGTTAAAACAAGTGTAATTGTTCATTAGTCCTTGTGACTCGTTGCGTAACCCATTTGTCCTTGTTCATTAGTCCTTGTGACTCATTGTGTTAAAACAATTGTAATTGTTCATTTGTCTATGTGACTCGTTGTGTGAACCATTTATCCTTGTTCATTAGTCCTTGTTACTTGTTTTGTTAAAATAATTTTACTTGTTCATTAGTCCATGTGACTCGTTGTGTGAACCATTGTCCTTGTTCATTAGTCCTTGTGACTCGTTGTGTTAAACAATTGTACTTGATCATTAGTCCATGTGACTCGTGGTGTGAACCATTTGTCCTTGTTCATTAGCCCTTGTGACTCGTTATGTGAACAATTTGTCCTTTTTTATTAGTAAATGTGACTCGTTGTGTGAGCCATTTTTCCTTGTTCATTTGTCCTTGTGACTTGTTGTGTTAAACAATTGTAATTTTTCATTAGTCCATGTGACTCGTTGTGTGAACCATTTGTCCTTGTTCATTAGCCGTTGTGACTCGTTGTGTAAACCATTTGTACTTTTTTATTAGTAAATGTGACTCGTTGTGTGAACCATTTTTCCTTGTTCATTTGTCCTTGTGACTTGTTGTGTTAAACAATTGTAATTGTTCATTAGTCCATGTGACTCGTTGTGTGAACCATTTGTCCTTGTTCATTAGTCCTTGTGACTCGTTGTGTTAAACAATCGTAATTGTTCATTAGTCCATGTGACTCGTTGTGTGAACCATTTGTCCTTGTTCATTAGTCCTAATGACTCGTTGTGTTCAAACAAGTGTAATTGTTCATTAGTCCTTGTGACTCGTTGCGTAACCCATTTGTCCTTGTTCATTAGTCCTTGTGACTCGTTGTGTTAAAACAATTGTAATTGTTCATTAGTCCATGTGACTCATTGTGTGAACCATTTATCCTTGTTCATTAGTCCTTGTTACTCGTTGTGTTAAAACAAGTGTAATTGTTCATTAGTCCTTGTGCCTCGTTGCGTAACCCATTTGTCCTTGTTCATTAGTCCTTGTGACTCGTTGTGTTAAAACAATTGTAATTGTTCATTAGTCCATGCGACTCGTTGTGTGAACCATTTATCCTTGTTCATTAGTCCTTGTTACTTGTTTTGTTAAAACAATTTTACTTGTTCATTAGTCCATGTGACTCGTTGTGTGAACCATTTGTCCTTGTTCGTTAGTCCTTGTGACTCGTTGTGTTAAACAATTGTACTTGATCATTAGTCCATGTGACTCGTGGTGTGAACCATTTGTCCTTGTTCATTAGCCCTTGTGACTCGTTGTGTGAACCATTTGTCCTTTTTTATTAGTAAATGTGACTCGTTGTGTGAACCATTTTTCCTTGTTCATTTGTCCTTGTGACTTGTTGTGTGAACCATTTGTCCTTACTCATTGGTCCTTGTAACTCGTTGTGTTAAACAATTGTACTTGTTCATTAGTCCATGTGACTCGTTGTGTGAACCATTTGTCCTTCTTCATTAGTCCTTGTGACTCGTTGTGTAAACCATTTGTCCTATTCATTAGTCCTTGTGACTCGTTGTGTTAAAACAATTGTAATTGTTCATTAGTCCATGTGACTCGTTGTGTGAACCATTTGTCCTAGTTCATTAGCCCTTGTGACTCGTTGTGTGAACCATTTGTCCTTGTTTATTAGTAAATATGACTCGTTGTGTGAAGCATTTGTCCTTGTTCATTAGTCCTTGTGACTCGTTGTGTTAAACAATTGTAATTGTTCATTAGTCCATGTGACTCGTTGTGTGAACCATTTGTCCTTGTTCATTAGCCCTTGTGACTCGTTGTGTGAACCATTTGTCCTTTTTTATTAGTAAATGTGACTCGTTGTGTGAACCATTTTTCCTTGTTCATTTGTCCTTGTGACTCGTTGTGTTAAACAATCGTAATTGTTCATTAGTCCATGTGACTCGTTGTGTGAACCATTTGTCCTTGTTCATTAGTCCTAATGACTCGTTGTGTTCAAACAAGTGTAATTGTTCATTAGTCCTTGTGACTCGTTGCGTAACCCATTTGTCCTTGTTCATTAGTCCTTGTGACTCGTTGTGTTAAAACAATTGTAATTGTTCATTAGTCCATGTGACTCATTGTGTGAACCATTTATCCTTGTTCATTAATCCTTGTTACTCGTTGTGTTAAAACAAGTGTAATTGTTCATTAGTCCTTGTGACTCGTTGCGTAACCCATTTGTCCTTGTTCATTAGTCCCTGTGACTCATTGTGTTAAAACAATTGTAATTGTTCATTTGTCTATGTGACTCGTTGTGTGAACCATTTATCCTTGTTCATTAGTCCTTGTTACTTGTTTTGTTAAAATAATTTTACTTGTTCATTAGTCCATGTGACTCGTTGTGTGAACCATTGTCCTTGTTCATTAGTCCTTGTGACTCGTTGTGTTAAACAATTGTACTTGATCATTAGTCCATGTGACTCGTGGTGTGAACCATTTGTCCTTGTTCATTAGCCCTTGTGACTCGTTATGTGAACAATTTGTCCTTTTTTATTAGTAAATGTGACTCGTTGTGTGAGCCATTTTTCCTTGTTCATTTGTCCTTGTGACTTGTTGTGTTAAACAATTGTAATTTTTCATTAGTCCATGTGACTCGTTGTGTGAACCATTTGTCCTTGTTCATTAGCCGTTGTGACTCGTTGTGTAAACCATTTGTACTTTTTTATTAGTAAATGTGACTCGTTGTGTGAACCATTTTTCCTTGTTCATTTGTCCTTGTGACTTGTTGTGTTAAACAATTGTAATTGTTCATTAGTCCATGTGACTCGTTGTGTGAACCATTTGTCCTTGTTCATTAGTCCTTGTGACTCGTTGTGTTAAACAATCGTAATTGTTCATTAGTCCATGTGACTCGTTGTGTGAACCATTTGTCCTTGTTCATTAGTCCTAATGACTCGTTGTGTTCAAACAAGTGTAATTGTTCATTAGTCCTTGTGACTCGTTGCGTAACCCATTTGTCCTTGTTCATTAGTCCTTGTGACTCGTTGTGTTAAAACAATTGTAATTGTTCATTAGTCCATGTGACTCATTGTGTGAACCATTTATCCTTGTTCATTAGTCCTTGTTACTCGTTGTGTTAAAACAAGTGTAATTGTTCATTAGTCCTTGTGCCTCGTTGCGTAACCCATTTGTCCTTGTTCATTAGTCCTTGTGACTCGTTGTGTTAAAACAATTGTAATTGTTCATTAGTCCATGCGACTCGTTGTGTGAACCATTTATCCTTGTTCATTAGTCCTTGTTACTTGTTTTGTTAAAACAATTTTACTTGTTCATTAGTCCATGTGACTCGTTGTGTGAACCATTTGTCCTTGTTCAGTAGTCCTTGTGACTCGTTGTGTTAAACAATTGTACTTGATCATTAGTCCATGTGACTCGTGGTGTGAACCATTTGTCCTTGTTCATTAGCCCTTGTGACTCGTTGTGTGAACCATTTGTCCTTTTTTATTAGTAAATGTGACTCGTTGTGTGAACCATTTTTCCTTGTTCATTTGTCCTTGTGACTTGTTGTGTGAACCATTTGTCCTTACTCATTGGTCCTTGTAACTCGTTGTGTTAAACAATTGTACTTGTTCATTAGTCCATGTGACTCGTTGTGTGAACCATTTGTCCTTCTTCATTAGTCCTTGTGACTCGTTGTGTAAACCATTTGTCCTATTCATTAGTCCTTGTGACTCGTTGTGTTAAAACAATTGTAATTGTTCATTAGTCCATGTGACTCGTTGTGTGAACCATTTGTCCTAGTTCATTAGCCCTTGTGACTCGTTGTGTGAACCATTTGTCCTTGTTTATTAGTAAATATGACTCGTTGTGTGAAGCATTTGTCCTTGTTCATTAGTCCTTGTGACTCGTTGTGTTAAACAATTGTAATTGTTCATTAGTCCATGTGACTCGTTGTGTGAACCATTTGTCCTTGTTCATTAGCCCTTGTGACTCGTTGTGTGAACCATTTGTCCTTTTTTATTAGTAAATGTGACTCGTTGTGTGAACCATTTTTCCTTGTTCATTTGTCCTTGTGACTCGTTGTGTTAAACAATCGTAATTGTTCATTAGTCCATGTGACTCGTTGTGTGAACCATTTGTCCTTGTTCATTAGTCCTAATGACTCGTTGTGTTCAAACAAGTGTAATTGTTCATTAGTCCTTGTGACTCGTTGCGTAACCCATTTGTCCTTGTTCATTAGTCCTTGTGACTCGTTGTGTTAAAACAATTGTAATTGTTCATTAGTCCATGTGACTCATTGTGTGAACCATTTATCCTTGTTCATTAGTCCTTGTTACTCGTTGTGTTAAAACAAGTGTAATTGTTCATTAGTCCTTGTGCTTCGTTGCGTAACCCATTTGTCCTTGTCCATTAGTCCTTGTGACTCGTTGTGTTAAAACAATTGTAATTGTTCATTAGTCCATGCGACTCGTTGTGTGACCATTTATCCTTGTTCATTAGTCCTTGTTACTTATTTTGTTAAAACAATTTTACTTGTTCATTAGGCAATGTGACTCGTTGTGTGAACCATTTATCCTTGTTCATTAGTCCTTGTGACTCGTTGTGTTAAACAAGTGTACTTGATCATTAGTCCATGTGACTCGTGGTGTGAACCATTTGTCCTTGTTCATTAGCCCTTGTGACTCGTTGTGTGAACCATTTGTCCTTTTTTATTAGTAAATGTGACTCGTTGTGTGAACCATTTGTCCTTGTTCATTAGTCCTTGTGACTCATTGTGTTAAAACAATTGTAATTGTTCATTAGTCCATGCGACTCGTTGTGTGAACCATTTATCCTTGTTCATTAGTCCTTGTTACTCGTTTTGTTAAAACAATTTTACTTGTTCATTAGTCCATGTGACTCGTTGTGTGAACCAGTTGTCCTTGTTCATTAGTCCTAGTGACTCGTCAAGTTAAAACAATTGTACTTGTTCATTAGTCCTTGTGACTCGTTGTGTAAACCATTTGTCCTTGTTCATTAGTCCTTGTGACTCGTTGTGTTAAAATAATTGTACTTGTTCATTAGTCCATGTGACTCATTGTGTGAACCATTTGTCCTTGTTCATTAACCCTTGTGACTCGTTGTGTTAAACAATTGTTATTGTTCATTAGTCCATGTGACTATTTGTGTGAACCATTTGTCCTTGTTCATTAGTCCTTGTGACTCGTTGTGTTAAACAATTGTACTTGTTTATTAGTCCATGTGACTCGTTGTGTGAACCATTTGTCCTTACTCATTGGTCCTTGTAACTCGTTGTGTTAAACAATTGTACTTGTTCATTAGTCCATGTGACTCGTTGTGTGAACCATTTGTCCTTCTTCATTAGTCCTTGTGACTCGTTGTGTAAACCATTTGTCCTTGTTCATTAGTCCTTCTGACTCGTTGTGTTAAAACAATTGTAGTTGTTCATTAGTCCATGTGACTCGTTGTGTGAACCATTTGTCCTTGTTCATTAGCCCTTGTGACTCGTTGTGTGAACCATTTGTCCTTGTTTATTAGTAAATATGACTCGTTGTGTGAACCATTTGTCCTTGTTCATTAGTCCTTGTGACTCGTTGTGTTAAACAATTGTACTTGTTCATTAGTCCATGTGACTCGTTGTGTAAACCATTGGTCCTTGTTCATTAGTCTTTGTGACTCGTTGTGTTAAAACAATTGTACTTGTTCATTAGTACATGTGACTCATTGTGTGAACCATTTGTCCTTGTTCATTAGTCCTAGTGACTCGTTGTGTTAAAATAGTTGTACTTATTCATTAGTCCTTGTGACTCGTTGTGTAAACAATTTTTCCTTGTTCATTAGTCCTTGTGACGCATTGTGTTAAAAAAATTGTACTTGTTCATTAGTCCATGTGACTCATTGTGTGAACCATTTTTCCTTGTTCATTAACCCTTGTGACTTTTTGTGTTAAACAATTGTTATTGTTCATTAGTCCATGTGACTAGTTGTGTGAACCATTTGTCCTTGTTCATTAGTCCTTGTGACTCATTGTGTTAAACAATTGTACTTGTTTATTAGTCCATGTGACTCGTTGTGTGAACCATTTGTCCTTATTCATTAGTCCTTGTAACTCGTTGTGTTAAACAATTGTACTTGTTCATTAGTCCATGTGACTCGTTGTGTGAACCATTTGTCCTTCTTCATTAGTCCTTGTGACTCATTGCGTAAACCATTTGTCCTTGTTCATTAGTCCTTGTGACTCGTTGTGTTAAAACAATTGTAGTTGTTCATTAGTCCATGTGACTCGTTGTGTGAACCATTTGTCCTTGTTCATTAGCCCTTGTGACTCGTTGTTTGAACCATTTGTCCTTGTTTATTAGTAAATGTGACTCGTTGTGTGAACCATTTGTCCTTGTTCATTAGTCCTTGTGACTCGTTGTGTTAAACAATTGTACTTGTTCATTAGTGCATGTGACTTGTTTTGTAAACCATTTGTCCTTGTTCATTAGTCCTTGTGACGCGTTGTGTTAAAACAATTGTACTTGTTAATTAGTCCATATGACTCGTTGTGTGAACCATTTCTCCTTGTTCATTAGTCCTCGTGACTCGTTGTGTTAAAACAATTGTACTTGTTCATTAGTACATGTGACTCGTTGTGTGAACCATTTGTCCTTGTTCATTAGTCCTAGTGACTCGTTGTGTTAAAACAATTGTACTTATTCATTAGTCCTTGTGACTTGTTGTGTGAACCATTTGTCCTTACTCATTGGTCCTTGTAACTCGTTGTGTTAAACAATTGTACTTGTTCATTAGTCCATGTGACTCGTTGTGTGAACCATTTGTCCTTCTTCATTAGTCCTTGTGACTCGTTGTGTAAACCATTTGTCCTATTCATTAGTCCTTGTGACTCGTTGTGTTAAAACAATTGTAATTGTTCATTAGTCCATGTGACTCGTTGTGTGAACCATTTGTCCTAGTTCATTAGCCCTTGTGACTCGTTGTGTGAACCATTTGTCCTTGTTTATTAGTAAATATGACTCGTTGTGTGAAGCATTTGTCCTTGTTCATTAGTCCTTGTGACTCGTTGTGTTAAACAATTGTAATTGTTCATTAGTCCATGTGACTCGTTGTGTGAACCATTTGTCCTTGTTCATTAGCCCTTGTGACTCGTTGTGTGAACCATTTGTCCTTTTTTATTAGTAAATGTGACTCGTTGTGTGAACCATTTTTCCTTGTTCATTTGTCCTTGTGACTCGTTGTGTTAAACAATCGTAATTGTTCATTAGTCCATGTGACTCGTTGTGTGAACCATTTGTCCTTGTTCATTAGTCCTAATGACTCGTTGTGTTCAAACAAGTGTAATTGTTCATTAGTCCTTGTGACTCGTTGCGTAACCCATTTGTCCTTGTTCATTAGTCCTTGTGACTCGTTGTGTTAAAACAATTGTAATTGTTCATTAGTCCATGTGACTCATTGTGTGAACCATTTATCCTTGTTCATTAGTCCTTGTTACTCGTTGTGTTAAAACAAGTGTAATTGTTCATTAGTCCTTGTGCTTCGTTGCGTAACCCATTTGTCCTTGTCCATTAGTCCTTGTGACTCGTTGTGTTAAAACAATTGTAATTGTTCATTAGTCCATGCGACTCGTTGTGTGACCATTTATCCTTGTTCATTAGTCCTTGTTACTTATTTTGTTAAAACAATTTTACTTGTTCATTAGGCAATGTGACTCGTTGTGTGAACCATTTATCCTTGTTCATTAGTCCTTGTGACTCGTTGTGTTAAACAAGTGTACTTGATCATTAGTCCATGTGACTCGTGGTGTGAACCATTTGTCCTTGTTCATTAGCCCTTGTGACTCGTTGTGTGAACCATTTGTCCTTTTTTATTAGTAAATGTGACTCGTTGTGTGAACCATTTGTCCTTGTTCATTAGTCCTTGTGACTCATTGTGTTAAAACAATTGTAATTGTTCATTAGTCCATGCGACTCGTTGTGTGAACCATTTATCCTTGTTCATTAGTCCTTGTTACTCGTTTTGTTAAAACAATTTTACTTGTTCATTAGTCCATGTGACTCGTTGTGTGAACCAGTTGTCCTTGTTCATTAGTCCTAGTGACTCGTCAAGTTAAAACAATTGTACTTGTTCATTAGTCCTTGTGACTCGTTGTGTAAACCATTTGTCCTTGTTCATTAGTCCTTGTGACTCGTTGTGTTAAAATAATTGTACTTGTTCATTAGTCCATGTGACTCATTGTGTGAACCATTTGTCCTTGTTCATTAACCCTTGTGACTCGTTGTGTTAAACAATTGTTATTGTTCATTAGTCCATGTGACTATTTGTGTGAACCATTTGTCCTTGTTCATTAGTCCTTGTGACTCGTTGTGTTAAACAATTGTACTTGTTTATTAGTCCATGTGACTCGTTGTGTGAACCATTTGTCCTTACTCATTGGTCCTTGTAACTCGTTGTGTTAAACAATTGTACTTGTTCATTAGTCCATGTGACTCGTTGTGTGAACCATTTGTCCTTCTTCATTAGTCCTTGTGACTCGTTGTGTAAACCATTTGTCCTTGTTCATTAGTCCTTCTGACTCGTTGTGTTAAAACAATTGTAGTTGTTCATTAGTCCATGTGACTCGTTGTGTGAACCATTTGTCCTTGTTCATTAGCCCTTGTGACTCGTTGTGTGAACCATTTGTCCTTGTTTATTAGTAAATATGACTCGTTGTGTGAACCATTTGTCCTTGTTCATTAGTCCTTGTGACTCGTTGTGTTAAACAATTGTACTTGTTCATTAGTCCATGTGACTCGTTGTGTAAACCATTGGTCCTTGTTCATTAGTCTTTGTGACTCGTTGTGTTAAAACAATTGTACTTGTTCATTAGTACATGTGACTCATTGTGTGAACCATTTGTCCTTGTTCATTAGTCCTAGTGACTCGTTGTGTTAAAATAGTTGTACTTATTCATTAGTCCTTGTGACTCGTTGTGTAAACAATTTTTCCTTGTTCATTAGTCCTTGTGACGCATTGTGTTAAAACAATTGTACTTGTTCATTAGTCCATGTGACTCATTGTGTGAACCATTTTTCCTTGTTCATTAACCCTTGTGACTTTTTGTGTTAAACAATTGTTATTGTTCATTAGTCCATGTGACTAGTTGTGTGAACCATTTGTCCTTGTTCATTAGTCCTTGTGACTCATTGTGTTAAACAATTGTACTTGTTTATTAGTCCATGTGACTCGTTGTGTGAACCATTTGTCCTTATTCATTAGTCCTTGTAACTCGTTGTGTTAAACAATTGTACTTGTTCATTAGTCCATGTGACTCGTTGTGTGAACCATTTGTCCTTCTTCATTAGTCCTTGTGACTCATTGCGTAAACCATTTGTCCTTGTTCATTAGTCCTTGTGACTCGTTGTGTTAAAACAATTGTAGTTGTTCATTAGTCCATGTGACTCGTTGTGTGAACCATTTGTCCTTGTTCATTAGCCCTTGTGACTCGTTGTTTGAACCATTTGTCCTTGTTTATTAGTAAATGTGACTCGTTGTGTGAACCATTTGTCCTTGTTCATTAGTCCTTGTGACTCGTTGTGTTAAACAATTGTACTTGTTCATTAGTGCATGTGACTTGTTTTGTAAACCATTTGTCCTTGTTCATTAGTCCTTGTGACGCGTTGTGTTAAAACAATTGTACTTGTTAATTAGTCCATATGACTCGTTGTGTGAACCATTTCTCCTTGTTCATTAGTCCTCGTGACTCGTTGTGTTAAAACAATTGTACTTGTTCATTAGTACATGTGACTCGTTGTGTGAACCATTTGTCCTTGTTCATTAGTCCTAGTGACTCGTTGTGTTAAAACAATTGTACTTATTCATTAGTCCTTGTGACTCGTTGTGTAAACCATTGGTCCTTGTTCATTAGTCTTTGTGACTCGTTGTGTTAAAACAATTGTACTTGTTCATTAGTACATGTGACTCATTGTGTGAACCATTTGTCCTTGTTCATTAGTCCTAGTGACTCGTTGTGTTAAAATAATTGTACTTATTCATTAGTCCTTGTGACTCGTTGTGTAAACCATTTTTCCTTGTTCATTAGTCCTTTTGACGCATTGTGTTAAAACAATTGTACTTGTTCATTAGTCCATGTGACTCGTTGTGTGAACCATTTGTCCTTGTTCATTAGTCCTCGTGACTCGTTGTGTTAAAACAATTGTACTTGTTCATTAGTACATGTGACTCGTTGTGTGAACCATTTGTCCTTGTTCATTAGTCCTAGTGACTCGTTGTGTTAAAACAATTGTACTTATTCATTAGTCCTTGTGACTCGTTGTTTAAACCATTGGTCCTTGTTCATTAGTCTTTGTGACTCGTTGTGTTAAAATAATTGTACTTTTTCTTTAGAACATGTGACTCATTGTGTGAACCATTTGTCCTTGTTCATTAGTCCTAGTGACTCGTTGTGTTAAAATAATTGTACTTATTCATTAGTCCTTGTGACTCGTTGCGTAACCCATTTGTCCTTGTTCATTAGTCCTTGTGACTCGTTGTGTTAAAACAATTGTAATTGTTCATTAGTCCATGTGACTCATTGTGTGAACCATTTATCCTTGTTCATTAGTCCTTGTTACTCGTTGTGTTAAAACAAGTGTAATTGTTCATTAGTACATGTGACTCGTTGTGTGAACCATTTGTCCTTGTTCATTAGTCCTAGTGACTCGTTGTGTTAAAACAATTGTACTTATTCATTAGTCCTTGTGACTCGTTGCGTAACCCATTTGTCCTTGTTCATTAGTCCTTGTGACTCGTTGTGTTAAAACAATTGTAATTGTTCATTAGTCCATCTGACTCATTGTGTGAACCATTTATCCTTGTTCATTAGTCCTTGTTACTCGTTGTGTTAAAACAAGTGTAATTGTTCATTAGTCCTTGTGACTCGTTGCGTAACCCATTTGTCCTTGTTCATTAGTCCATGTGACTCATTGTGTTAAAACAATTGTAATTGTTCATTTGTCTATGTGACTCGTTGTGTGAACCATTTATCCTTGTTCATTAGTCCTTGTTACTTGTTTTGTTAAAACAATTTTACTTGTTCATTAGTCCATGTGACTCGTTGTGTGAACCATTTGTCCTTGTTCATTAGTCCTTGTGACACGTTGTGTTAAACAATTGTACTTGATCATTAGTCCATGTGACTCGTGGTGTGAACCATTTGTCCTTGTTCATTAGCCCTTGTGACTCGTTGTGTGAACCATTTGTCATTTTTTATTAGTAAATGTGACTCGTTGTGTGAACCATTTTTCCTTGTTCATTTGTCCTTGTGACTTGTTGTGTTAAACAATTGTAATTGTTCATTAGTCCATGTGACTCGTTGTGTGAACCATTTGTCCTTGTTCATTAGCCCTTGTGACTCGTTGTGTGAACCATTTGTCCTTTTTTATTAGTAAATGTGACTCGTTGTGTGAACCATTTTTCCTTTGTTCATTAGTCTTTGTGACTCGTTGTGTTAAAACAATTGTACTTGTTCATTAGTACATGTGACTCATTGTGTGAACCATTTGTCCTTGTTCATTAGTCCTAGTGACTCGTTGTGTTAAAATAGTTGTACTTATTCATTAGTCCTTGTGACTCGTTGTGTAAACCATTTTTTCTTGTTCATTAGTCCTTGTGACGCATTGTGTTAAAACAATTGTACTTGTTCATTAGTCCATGTGACTCATTGTGTGAACCATTTGTCCTTGTTCATTAACCCTTGTGACTTTTTGTGTTAAACAATTGTTATTGTTCATTAGTCCATGTGACTAGTTGTGTGAACCATTTCTCCTTGTTCATTAGTCCTTGTGACTCATTGTGTTAAACAATTGTACTTGTTTATTAGTCCATGTGACTCGTTGTGTGAACCATTTGTCCTTATTCATTAGTCCTTGTAACTCGTTGTGTTAAACAATTGTACTTGTTCATTAGTCCATGTGACTCATTGTGTGAACCATTTGTCCTTCTTCATTAGTCCTTGTGACTCATTGCGTAAACCATTTGTCCTTGTTCATTAGTCCTTGTGACTCGTTGTGTTAAAACAATTGTAGTTGTTCATTAGTCCATGTGACTCGTTGTGTGAACCATTTGTCCTTGTTCATTTGCCCTTGTGACTCGTTGTGTGAACCATTTGTCCTTGTTTATTAGTAAATGTGACTCGTTGTGTGAACCATTTGTCCTTGTTCATTAGTCCTTGTGACTCGTTGTGTTAAACAATTGTACTTGTTCATTAGTCCATGTGACTTGTTTTGTAAACCATTTGTCCTTGTTCATTAGTCCTTGTGACGCGTTGTGTTAAAACAATTGTACTTGTTAATTAGTCCATATGACTCGTTGTGTGAACCATTTCTCCTTGTTCATTAGTCCTCGTGACTCGTTGTGTTAAAACAATTGTACTTGTTCATTAGTACATGTGACTCGTTGTGTGAACCATTTGTCCTTGTTCATTAGTCCTAGTGACTCGTTGTGTTAAAACAATTGTACTTATTCATTAGTCCTTGTGACTCGTTGTGTAAACCATTGGTCCTTGTTCATTAGTCTTTGTGACTCGTTGTGTTAAAACAATTGTACTTGTTCATTAGTACATGTGACTCATTGTGTGAACCATTTGTCCTTGTTCATTAGTCTTAGTGACTCGTTGTGTTAAAATAATTGTACTTATTCATTAGTCCTTGTGACTCGTTGTGTAAACCATTTTTCCTTGTTCATTAGTCCTTTTGACGCATTGTGTTAAAACAATTGTACTTGTTCATTAGTCCATGTGACTCGTTGTGTGAACCATTTGTCCTTGTTCATTAGTCCTCGTGACTCGTTGTGTTAAAACAATTGTACTTGTTCATTAGTACATGTGACTCGTTGTGTGAACCATTTGTCCTTGTTCATTAGTCCTAGTGACTCGTTGTGTTAAAACAATTGTACTTATTCATTAGTCCTTGTGACTCGTTGTGTAAACCATTGGTCCTTGTTCATTAGTCTTTGTGACTCGTTGTGTTAAAACAATTGTACTTGTTCATTAGAACATGTGACTCATTGTGTGAACCATTTGTCCTTGTTCATTAGTCCTAGTGACTCGTTGTGTTAAAATAATTGTACTTATTCATTAGTCCTTGTGACTCGTTGCGTAACCCATTTGTCCTTGTTCATTAGTCCTTGTGACTTGTTGTGTTAAAACTGAAGGAAATGTAGATTCATATACATATTTAACATACTCATATATGTCTAATTAATTTGTCATAAAATTAAAACGGATCTTATGCATGCAAACAATAATATAAAAGAAGAGAAATAGTGTCCTTACATTCAATATTTCGGCTATATTGGGCACAAGAGAGATCACCTTTCTCTTCTTGTTCTTGAGCTATTCCAATGGATGAACAAGATCTAAGAATAAGATCTCTCCCCAAGCTTTATACCCAAGGCTTAACACTTAATCTAATTAATATTATAAGTACTAGTATAATATTAATGTAGTGAAAATTGAACCAAAATAATATTTAAACACTTGAATTATTTCGGTTTTATGTAAGAGAGAAAGAGAGGATTTTTCTTCTTACTAGAACTTGTTTTTGGATGAGTGAATGAATGAGAAAATAATACACTAGCTTTTAGTATATTACATGGTAAAATTATAAGAAAAACAATGACATATTGCCTTCCCCAAAACCGTGTAAGAGGAGGCTTATTGGGGAGCCAATGCATGAAAAATTTGTTCTTCACAAGAAACAATAGGCTTGCATGCCTAGACTTGCTTTTTCATCATTATGTTTTATCAACTAAATAAAACAATTAACTAGCTTAATCTCCCCAATTATTTCGGCACTTAACATAATATGGATCCCATATTATTTTTGTCAATTGTCTATATGTTACATGTTACATGTCACATATATTTGTTATGTATTTTTAACATATTAAAAATCAACGTATTAATAAAAATACGTCACATACAAAAATCGACTTAGTAATTTCATAATTACTTGTACCAAAAATTTTACCATTTATAAATTTCAACTGATTGAATTTATAATAATTCATTCATTTTAATTGTTACATTAAACAATTTATTTCATCCGAGTAATTATACAATTTAATCACTCAGACCGTATCTCATTTAATCACATTTCAATTTGATACGTAAATTTTACTTCCAAAATCGTCCGTCAATTTTCAAGTAATTTAATCAACTCGCAACGTTATACGATTAATTAAATAATCAATTAAGTGTATTGCCCTTTAGGTATGACCTAGGGGTCAATCGATCACCACCGTCACACGACAAGTAATGTCAAACTCTAGTCAGCCAATCATTACCGATATGTGTTGACCAGTTGACAGTAACAATATTACTTCCCAATTGTATTCTTAAAATGAGATTTAATAATGATATTTAAATCATGTGATCGCACTATTGTTGAGGACACATTTCCCAACAATCTCCCACTTGTCCTCGACAAGTGTGCGTCACCAATTCTCTTGTCCTATTACTATCTCCCACTCAATGCAAGGTGTCTTTCAGGTCGTACTTGCAAGTGATCATATCGAGAGTGGTTTCCTCGATCTGGAGAATAACTGATTGACCGGATTTATCCACTCTGGATACCTTCCGAGCGTGGCCACGCATTTCCAGTTCATTACTCCTCGAGTGGCCCTGAGATATTGTTATAACCCTGACTAGGGGTGGACAATTCCTATTGCACTCATTCCCTTCGACTAGCCACAGCCATCATAACCCAAAATATGCCCATTTGACCCCATTTACGAAGGTCGTAGTAACACAAATCAAAGTTAATCTGAAACTGTGCCATCTTAGGTGAATAGTCTTTAGTCAAAAGAATCGACTCATTTGAATACTATAGTAGCTCTCGCCACGACCAGGCTATATAAATTTGCGAGAACTCTATAAGCGGTCATTAGGCCCGACAAAATGTTCTTTAGTCTTGATGCCTATGTGATCGACTAGTCATCTCACATGACTTTATGGCACTTGAACTTGCCATCAATCGCCTCACACTATAGTCACTTCGAGACGTCACCTCATACAAGTGACTATGGGCAAATACTATGTTAATCCGTGTTCACTTTAACGGGGTTCAATTGTCTCTACAACCCGTATGGATGTAACAAAGTATAAATTAAAGATAAAAGACAAATGTGATTATGAACATGAACAAAAACAACACTTTTATTTCATTTCAAAATCTAACAGAAATTTGGTACACGTTTAAGTCCCATGGACGTAACATGTCCATCATGTTTAGCCTGCGATAAAGGCTTGGTGAGCGGATCGGCTATGTTGTCATCCGTCCCAACCTTACAAATCGCAATTTCCTTTCTTTCAATGAAATCTCTTATTACATGATATTTTCTAAGTACATGTCTAGATCTATTACTAGACTTCGGCTCCTTAGCTTGGAAGATCGTCCCACTATTATCACAATAGAGAGTGATGGGATCATCGGCGGTAGGTACTACTTTTAGACCTTCCGTGAATTGCTTGATCCACATAGCTTCCTTGGCAGCCTCGATCTGCTATGTACTCACCTCCGTTGTTGAATCCATGATTCTGACTTCCTTGAAGCTTCTCCACATTGGCACCACCATTGAGCATGAAAACAAAACCAGACTTGTGATTTCATGTCATCTCTATCTGTTTGAAAACTTGAGTCCGTGTATCCTGTAACACGCAACTCGGTGTCTCCTCCAAACACAAGGATAGAGTCCTTAGTTCTTCTCAAGTACTTAAGGATGTTCTTGAAAGCAATCCAGTGACTCTCACCTGGATTTGCTTGATATCTACTCGTCATGCTCAAGGCATACGAGACATCAGGACGTGTGCATATCATGGCATACATGATTGATCCAACAGCGGAAGCGTAAGGGATCAACTTCATGCGTTCAACATCATGGGGCTCGGAGGGACATTGAGTCCGCTCAATATCGTTCCGGTTACCATTGGTACCAAACCCCTTTTGGATTTGTCCATGCTTTGAATCGTCAAGAATCTTATCAACATAAGACTCTTGACTTAGTGCCAATATCCTCTTGGGTCTATCTCTATAGATCCGGATACCTAATATGCGTTGTGCCTCTCCTAAATCCTTCATTTGGAAGTGGTTACCTAACCATTTCTTAACAGAAGACAACATTGGAATATCATTTCCAATGAGTAGTATGTCATCGACATACAAGATTAGGAACACAACATTGCTCCCACTGAATTTCATGTATAAACATGGTTCCTCAACATTTCGAGTGAAACCATTTTCTTTTATAACATGATTGAATCGATGATTCCAACTTCTAGATGCTTGCTTAAGACCATAAATGGATCTCTTAAGCTTGCACACTTTGTTAGGATTTTTAGAATCAACAAAACCTTCGGGTTGTATCATGTACACCTCCTCTTCTAAATGCCCATTTAGAAAAGCGGTTTTGACATCCATTTGCCAAATTTCATAATCATGAAATGCGGCGATCGCTAACAAAATCCGTATGGATCTTAGCATGGCTACGGGGCGAAGGTCTCATCATAATGGAGACCTTGGACTTGGGTAAATCCTTTTGCCACTAGCCTAGCTTTGTAGACATCATCATGTCCTTCTATGCCATTTTTGACCTTGAATATCCATTTGCATTGGAGGGGTCTTGCCCCTTTAGGCAAATCTACCAAGTCTCAAACTTGGTTTTCAAGCATAGAATCCATTTCGGATTTCATGGCTTCAAGCCATAAGGTGGAATTAGGACTAGAGATTGCGGCCTTGTAGGTGGCGGGCTCGTCACTTTCCATAAGTAACACATCGAGTGTTCCATCTTCTTCGATAAGTCCCACATATCGATCGGGATGGCGAATTACTCGGCCCGTCCTTCTTTGTGGAGGAGGTACAACCGCGTTAGACGACGAAGGAACATCTTCTTGCGTCTCTATCTCGGTTTGTGGCTCTTGAACTTCATCAAGTTCAAAATTTCTCCCACTCTGTCTTTTAGAAATAAATTCTCTTTCTAAGAAGACAGCCTCGCAAGACACAAACACTTTATGATCTTGAGGTTTGTAGAAGTAATACCCTCGAGAGGTCGAGGGATAACCTACAAAGATGCATTTTTCGGATCTTGGGGCTAGCTTGTTGTCGTTCTTAGTTTTGACGTAAGCATCACATCCCCAAATCTTCATATAGGATATATTTGGGATCTTACCCGTCCACATCTCACATGGAGTCTTTTCGGTGGACTTTGTGGGACTATTGTTCAAAGATCGAATTGCGGTTTGTATCGCAAATCCCCAAAACGAGTTCGGTAACTCGGTTTGACTCATCATGGATCGAACCATATCTAGTAGGGTTCGATTCCTCCTTTCGGCAACACCATTGAGTTGTGGTGTTCCAGGTGGAGTAAGTTGTGATATAATACCACGACCTTTCAAGTGCGAATCAAATTCATGGCTAAGGTATTCTCCACCACGATCGGATCGTAGTGCCTTAATCCTTTTGTTCAATTGGTTCTCTACTTCGTTTTGAAACTCTTTGAATTTCTCAAACGCTTCACTCTTATGTTTCATCAAATAGATATACCCATATCTACTTAAATCATCGGTGAAGGTTATGAAGTAGTCATAATTACCACGAGCGGTGATAGTCATTGGTCCACATACATCGGTGTGTATGAGTCCCAATAGCTCACTAGCTCGTGTCCCTTTACCGCTAAAAGGATTACGAGTCATTTTGCCAAGTAGGCAATATTCGCATGTACCAAATGATTGATAATCAAATGGTGTAATCACATTAGTAGAAATTAATCTTTTGATGCGATTCTCGTTTATGTGACCTAATCGACAATGCCAAATGAACGCTTCACTTGGGTCACTTGTTTTGAGTTTCTTTGATTGAATGTTATAAATATCATTTGTCGGATTTGAGGTCTCTAAAATGTATATGCCATTTATGGAAGAAGCTTGGCCAATAACCAAATCATTCCTAGAAATAGAGCAACGATTGTTCTTAATGACAAAACAAAAACCGTCCATGTCTAGCATGGCGATTGAAATAATGTTTTTAGAGAGCGTAGGAACATAAAAACAATTATGCAAATACAACTCAAAACCATTTGGCAAAGCTAGAACATAAGTTCCTTTGGATTCGGCCGCTACCCGAGCTCCATTTCCAAGTCGAAGATCCACATCTCCTTTGCTAAGCTTCTCCACATCTCTTAAACCCTGTAAATGATTACAAAGGTGAGAACCACAACCGGTATCTAGTACCCATGTCGTAGTGGAAGTATAATTTATATCAATAACATAAATTTCTTTAGGAATTGTACCTTTTGGAGTAATGAGTCCTTCCCTTATATTTCGCAAATACATAGGGCAATTCCTAAGCCAATGTCCCATGCCATAGCAATAATGGCACTCATCATTAACTTGCTTGAAGTTCTTGACTTTCTTTGCTTTCTTCTTGAACCTCTTGCCCTTTGAAGCAAGAACTTGATTGCTAGAGCTCCCACTAGCTTTGGCATCTTTATCTTCCAGAGACAAAGACCCTATAGATCGTATGAGGTAGTCTTCCAGAGACGGACTCACACGAGGTCTAGTAGTAGTGGGTGGTTTAGAAGAAGTGATGAAATTTAGGTTTCCATCCGAACCTATCCCGAAATGAAGTTCTCTAGTTGTATCGAAATTATTGTTGGAGCATACGTCGTCAAGAACATGGTGATATGACTCAATAGTAATTGGTGCGGTAGCATTTGATGGATTCATTGTAATGCACTACAAATATGGAGGAAAGGAAATATTAACATTTGTCTTTTTAAATCATACTTGCAAATTTAACAAGATATGAACATTTATATAGTGACCTCTACCCAACTATAATAAATGATTCCAAGACCCAAATTCATATCGACTTAGGCACGGTGGGGCCGATACATCCTTTATCAATATAACTCGGTGGATTAACGTTTAATCGATTCTACTTTTAGAACTCTTGGTCGATAATATTACATTAACAATTATCTATAGCCCAAAACACATTGACAAGGGCACGGTGGGGCCGATACATCCCTTATCAAATACTTTTGTTGAGTTCAATCCAAATTTCGAATAAATGTGTCCATGATCCAAACCCACATTAACTTGGGCACGGTGGGGCCGATACATCCCTCATCAACATGAATTCGGTGGATTAACATTCATCACCCACTTCCCCTACGTAACAAGGTTTGTACCCCGGTGGGGCCGAGCGCACTCCCTCGCGAAATAGGTTTTCATGGTTTCGACTATTTGGTAAGGCTATGTCTCAATTGATAGTTTTAGCGAGAGGTCATGTCAAATTATTATCTATCACGTTTTAAGTGAACTAAAGCGGTGAACTACGATAATTATATTTGACACGGTCGAAAAACTCGATAAATAGACAATGCATGTTTAGTTATGGCGATTTAGCAATGCATGTGACATAAAATAAAAAGCAAGCATAAAAGTAAATAAATCCTAGTATGGCCTTTCCTAAAATAGAAAAACTATTAATCTATTACATATTCGGAAACCAACTCCATTGGTCCCTGGAACTTCGGTTGTGACACGCATCTCGAGGTAACACCGTCTTTATGTATCGCCATTCTTGAAGAAATCCGTCTTTTGGAACTCCGGAATGATAAAATTACATAATAAATTACATAATTTCCTATTATACATTTGTAACTAAAATAAAATAAATCTATTAAATATTACAAAACGGTGATACGAGATCACAATAAAAATTACAACCGAATCGATATTCCCATACATTTCGGGAAATACCAATTAAAATCTAAGGCCATACTAAGTAAAATTACATAATTCAAAATTACATAAATTAAAATTATGACAATCATAAGAAAATGCAGCATTATAATATGTATGAACATGCTCAATTTTTATGCTAAATCGCCTTTTAATTAGCCAATATCATATATTACTCGGTTTTTACGGATTTGCGTGATTTCAACGTTTTATAATCACAAAAATACATAAACTCATATTTATGCATAAGTTAATTACCCTAACCTCTTAGGACTCAAAATATAGTCTTCACTAATAATTTGACCATAATTAACTTTTATTTACAAAAATTGTTCATAAATGGACCAAAATTACAAAAATAAGCCATTAAACTTCAAATAAATCGATAAATTTCAAATAAATTCAAAATTTGAAATTTAAATTCATGAACATTCTGGAAAAATTCCATGACACTCATAATGTTCAAAATCTTAGGTTAAAAATTTCGAAAAATTTCCGGAAAAACAATGTTGCGGTTTATCGATATTTAATAAAATAATCATAAAAACTTGGAAAAATTATTTTCATTAACTTTTCAATTTTAGATCTGAAAAATATAATAAAATGCAACATAAGACGTTTTTCCTAAGTCATAGATTATATTTTATTAATTTTCATTAATAATGTCACTATTTATGCCATTTTTCTTCAAAAATTCATAAATCATGCTAAAAGACTTCTTTATAGCCAATTATTTTACACACATCTTGTAAAATTGCATGTGACAACATATAAATTTTATATGACCAGATTCGAAATTTAACTCATATTAACCTATTTTTCTCTTAAATCCGAATTTAATAATGAAAAATTCATTTTTCGAGCATAACAAGTGCAAAAATTATGAAAATTTACAGGTTATCTCAAAATAATATATGTAACAACATATCCAAAAACCAACTTAAAATTCGAAGTATAGCTAATTTTCGACCAAAAATGACATTTTTACTCATAAAATCACATTTAAATGTCATTATTATTAAATATGAACAATAAAAATCCGAAAAATTAACCAAAAAATCCTAAAACACTTTAGGACCAGAAATATTAACATGCATGTAATTATTTCGTGATATCTCATAATAACACAAATTTTACAAGTTTTATTTTGTTATTCATATAACTCGGAAAAACTTTTAACCAATTTGCATGCAAACAACCGTGGCTCATGATACCGATTGAAGGAAATGTAGATTCATATACATATTTAACATACTCATATATGTCTAATTAATTTGTCATAAAATTAAAACGGATCTTATGCATGCAAACAATAATATAAAAGAAGAGAAATAGTGTCCTTACATTCAATATTTCGGCTATATTGGGCACAAGAGAGATCACCTTTCTCTTCTTGTTCTTGAGCTATTCCAATGGATGAACAAGATCTAAGAATAAGATCTCTCCCCAAGCTTTATACCCAAGGCTTAACACTTAATCTAATTAATATTATAAGTACTAGTATAATATTAATGTAGTGAAAATTGAACCAAAATAATATTTAAACACTTGAATTATTTCGGTTTTATGTAAGAGAGAAAGAGAGGATTTTTCTTCTTACTAGAACTTGTTTTTGGATGAGTGAATGAATGAGAAAATAATACACTAGCTTTTAGTATATTACATGGTAAAATTATAAGAAAAACAATGACATATTGCCTTCCCCAAAACCGTGTAAGAGGAGGCTTATTGGGGAGCCAATGCATGAAAAATTTGTTCTTCACAAGAAACAATAGGCTTGCATGCCTAGACTTGCTTTTTCATCATTATGTTTTATCAACTAAATAAAACAATTAACTAGCTTAATCTCCCCAATTATTTCGGCACTTAACATAATATGGATCCCATATTATTTTTGTCAATTGTCTATATGTTACATGTTACATGTCACATATATTTGTTATGTATTTTTAACATATTAAAAATCAACGTATTAATAAAAATACGTCACATACAAAAATCGACTTAGTAATTTCATAATTACTTGTACCAAAAATTTTACCATTTATAAATTTCAACTGATTGAATTTATAATAATTCATTCATTTTAATTGTTACATTAAACAATTTATTTCATCCGAGTAATTATACAATTTAATCACTCAGACCGTATCTCATTTAATCACATTTCAATTTGATACGTAAATTTTACTTCCAAAATCGTCCGTCAATTTTCAAGTAATTTAATCAACTCGCAACGTTATACGATTAATTAAATAATCAATTAAGTGTATTGCCCTTTAGGTATGACCTAGGGGGTCAACTGATCACCACCGTCACACGACAGTAATGTCAAACTCTAGTCAGCCAATCATTACCGATATGTGTTGACCAGTTGACAGTAACAATATTACTTCCCAATTGTATTCTTAAAATGAGATTTAATAATGATATTTAAATCATGTGATCGCACTATTGTTGAGGACACATTTCCCAACAAAAACAATTGTAATTGTTCATTAGTCCATGTGACTCATTGTGTGAACCATTTATCCTTGTTCATTAGTCCTTGTTACTCGTTGTGTTAAAACAAGTGTAATTATTCATTAGTCCTTGTGACTCGTTGCGTAACCCATTTGTCCTTTTTCATTAGTCCCTGTGACTCATTGTGTTAAAACAATTGTAATTGTTCATTTGTCTATGTGACTCGTTGTGTGAACCATTTATCCTTGTTCATTAGTCGTTGTTACTTGTTTTGTTAAAACAATTTTACTTGTTCATTAGTCCATGTGACTCGTTGTGTGAACCATTTGTCCTTGTTCATTAGTCCTTGTGACTCGTTGTGTTAAACAGTTGTACTTGATCATTAGTCCATGTGACTCGTGGTGTGAACCATTTGTCCTTGTTCATTAGCCCTTGTGACTCGTTGTGTGAACCATTTGTCCTTTTTTATTAGTAAATGTGACTCGTTGTGTGAGCCATTTTTCCTTGTTCATTTGTCCTTGTGACTTGTTGTGTTAAACAATTGTAATTGTTCATTAGTCCATGTGACTCGTTGTGTGAACCATTTGTCCTTGTTCATTAGCCGTTGTGACTCGTTGTGTAAACCATTTGTACTTTTTTATTAGTAAATGTGACTCGTTGTGTGAACCATTTTTCCTTGTTCATTTGTCCTTGTGACTTGTTGTGTTAAACAATTGTAATTGTTCATTAGTCCATGTGACTCGTTGTGTGAACCATTTGTCCTTGTTCATTAGTCCTTGTGACTCGTTGTGTTAAACAATCGTAATTGTTCATTAGTCCATGTGACTCGTTGTGTGAACCATTTGTCCTTGTTCATTAGTCCTAGTGACTCGTTGTGTTAAAACAATTGTACTTATTCATTAGTCCTTGTGACTCGTTGTGTAAACCATTGGTCCTTGTTCATTAGTCTTTGTGACTCGTTGTGTTAAAATAATTGTACTTGTTCATTAGAACATGTGACTCATTGTGTGAACCATTTGTCCTTGTTCATTAGTCCTAGTGACTCGTTGTGTTAAAATAATTGTACTTATTCATTAGTCCTTGTGACTCGTTGCGTAACCCATTTGTCCTTGTTCATTAGTCCTTGTGACTCGTTGTGTTAAAACAATTGTAATTGTTCATTAGTCCATGTGACTCATTGTGTGAACCATTTATCCTTGTTCATTAGTCCTTGTTACTCGTTGTGTTAAAACAAGTGTAATTGTTCATTAGTCCTTGTGACTCGTTGCGTAACCCATTTGTCCTTGTTCATTAGTCCCTGTGACTCATTGTGTTAAAACAATTGTAATTGTTCATTTGTCTATGTGACTCGTTGTGTGAACCATTTATCCTTGTTCATTAGTCCTTGTTACTTGTTTTGTTAAAATAATTTTACTTGTTCATTAGTCCATGTGACTCGTTGTGTGAACCATTGTCCTTGTTCATTAGTCCTTGTGACTCGTTGTGTTAAACAATTGTACTTGATCATTAGTCCATGTGACTCGTGGTGTGAACCATTTGTCCTTGTTCATTAGCCCTTGTGACTCGTTATGTGAACAATTTGTCCTTTTTTATTAGTAAATGTGACTCGTTGTGTGAGCCATTTTTCCTTGTTCATTTGTCCTTGTGACTTGTTGTGTTAAACAATTGTAATTTTTCATTAGTCCATGTGACTCGTTGTGTGAACCATTTGTCCTTGTTCATTAGCCGTTGTGACTCGTTGTGTAAACCATTTGTACTTTTTTATTAGTAAATGTGACTCGTTGTGTGAACCATTTTTCCTTGTTCATTTGTCCTTGTGACTTGTTGTGTTAAACAATTGTAATTGTTCATTAGTCCATGTGACTCGTTGTGTGAACCATTTGTCCTTGTTCATTAGTCCTTGTGACTCGTTGTGTTAAACAATCGTAATTGTTCATTAGTCCATGTGACTCGTTGTGTGAACCATTTGTCCTTGTTCATTAGTCCTTGTGACTCGTTGTGTTAAACAATTGTACTTGATCATTAGTCCATGTGACTCGTGGTGTGAACCATTTGTCCTTGTTCATTAGCCCTTGTGACTCGTTGTGTGAACCATTTGTCATTTTTTATTAGTAAATGTGACTCGTTGTGTGAACCATTTTTCCTTGTTCATTTGTCCTTGTGACTTGTTGTGTTAAACAATTGTAATTGTTCATTAGTCCATGTGACTCGTTGTGTGAACCATTTGTCCTTGTTCATTAGCCCTTGTGACTCGTTGTGTGAACCATTTGTCCTTTTTTATTAGTAAATGTGACTCGTTGTGTGAACCATTTTTCCTTTGTTCATTAGTCTTTGTGACTCGTTGTGTTAAAACAATTGTACTTGTTCATTAGTACATGTGACTCATTGTGTGAACCATTTGTCCTTGTTCATTAGTCCTAGTGACTCGTTGTGTTAAAATAGTTGTACTTATTCATTAGTCCTTGTGACTCGTTGTGTAAACCATTTTTTCTTGTTCATTAGTCCTTGTGACGCATTGTGTTAAAACAATTGTACTTGTTCATTAGTCCATGTGACTCATTGTGTGAACCATTTGTCCTTGTTCATTAACCCTTGTGACTTTTTGTGTTAAACAATTGTTATTGTTCATTAGTCCATGTGACTAGTTGTGTGAACCATTTCTCCTTGTTCATTAGTCCTTGTGACTCATTGTGTTAAACAATTGTACTTGTTTATTAGTCCATGTGACTCGTTGTGTGAACCATTTGTCCTTATTCATTAGTCCTTGTAACTCGTTGTGTTAAACAATTGTACTTGTTCATTAGTCCATGTGACTCATTGTGTGAACCATTTGTCCTTCTTCATTAGTCCTTGTGACTCATTGCGTAAACCATTTGTCCTTGTTCATTAGTCCTTGTGACTCGTTGTGTTAAAACAATTGTAGTTGTTCATTAGTCCATGTGACTCGTTGTGTGAACCATTTGTCCTTGTTCATTTGCCCTTGTGACTCGTTGTGTGAACCATTTGTCCTTGTTTATTAGTAAATGTGACTCGTTGTGTGAACCATTTGTCCTTGTTCATTAGTCCTTGTGACTCGTTGTGTTAAACAATTGTACTTGTTCATTAGTCCATGTGACTTGTTTTGTAAACCATTTGTCCTTGTTCATTAGTCCTTGTGACGCGTTGTGTTAAAACAATTGTACTTGTTAATTAGTCCATATGACTCGTTGTGTGAACCATTTCTCCTTGTTCATTAGTCCTCGTGACTCGTTGTGTTAAAACAATTGTACTTGTTCATTAGTACATGTGACTCGTTGTGTGAACCATTTGTCCTTGTTCATTAGTCCTAGTGACTCGTTGTGTTAAAACAATTGTACTTATTCATTAGTCCTTGTGACTCGTTGTGTAAACCATTGGTCCTTGTTCATTAGTCTTTGTGACTCGTTGTGTTAAAACAATTGTACTTGTTCATTAGTACATGTGACTCATTGTGTGAACCATTTGTCCTTGTTCATTAGTCTTAGTGACTCGTTGTGTTAAAATAATTGTACTTATTCATTAGTCCTTGTGACTCGTTGTGTAAACCATTTTTCCTTGTTCATTAGTCCTTTTGACGCATTGTGTTAAAACAATTGTACTTGTTCATTAGTCCATGTGACTCGTTGTGTGAACCATTTGTCCTTGTTCATTAGTCCTCGTGACTCGTTGTGTTAAAACAATTGTACTTGTTCATTAGTACATGTGACTCGTTGTGTGAACCATTTGTCCTTGTTCATTAGTCCTAGTGACTCGTTGTGTTAAAACAATTGTACTTATTCATTAGTCCTTGTGACTCGTTGTGTAAACCATTGGTCCTTGTTCATTAGTCTTTGTGACTCGTTGTGTTAAAACAATTGTACTTGTTCATTAGAACATGTGACTCATTGTGTGAACCATTTGTCCTTGTTCATTAGTCCTAGTGACTCGTTGTGTTAAAATAATTTTACTTATTCATTAGTCCTTGTGACTCGTTGCGTAACCCATTTGTCCTTGTTCATTAGTCCTTGTGACTTGTTGTGTTAAAACAATTGTAATTGTTCATTAGTCCATGTGACTCATTGTGTGAACCATTTATCCTTGTTCATTAGTCCTTGTTACTCGTTGTGTTAAAACAAGTGTAATTGTTCATTAGTCCTTGTGACTCGTTGCGTAACCCATTTGTCCTTGTTCATTAGTCCCTGTGACTCATTGTGTTAAAACAATTGTAATTGTTCATTTGTCTATGTGACTCGTTGTGTGAACCATTTATCCTTGTTCATTAGTCGTTGTTACTTGTTTTGTTAAAACAATTTTACTTGTTCATTAGTCCATGTGACTCGTTGTGTGAACCATTTGTCCTTGTTCATTAGTCCTTGTGACTCGTTGTGTTAAACAGTTGTACTTGATCATTAGTCCATGTGACTCGTGGTGTGAACCATTTGTCCTTGTTCATTAGCCCTTGTGACTCGTTGTGTGAACCATTTGTCCTTTTTATTAGTAAATGTGACTCGTTGTGTGAGCCATTTTTCCTTGTTCATTTGTCCTTGTGACTTGTTGTGTTAAACAATTGTAATTGTTCATTAGTCCATGTGACTCGTTGTGTGAACCATTTGTCCTTGTTCATTAGCCGTTGTGACTCGTTGTGTAAACCATTTGTACTTTTTTATTAGTAAATGTGACTCGTTGTGTGAACCATTTTTCCTTGTTCATTTGTCCTTGTGACTTGTTGTGTTAAACAATTGTAATTGTTCATTAGTCCATGTGACTCGTTGTGTGAACCATTTGTCCTTGTTCATTAGTCCTTGTGACTCGTTGTGTTAAACAATCGTAATTGTTCATTAGTCCATGTGACTCGTTGTGTGAACCATTTGTCCTTGTTCATTAGTCCTAGTGACTCGTTGTGTTAAAACAATTGTACTTATTCATTAGTCCTTGTGACTCGTTGTGTAAACCATTGGTCCTTGTTCATTAGTCTTTGTGACTCGTTGTGTTAAAATAATTGTACTTGTTCATTAGAACATGTGACTCATTGTGTGAACCATTTGTCCTTGTTCATTAGTCCTAGTGACTCGTTGTGTTAAAATAATTGTACTTATTCATTAGTCCTTGTGACTCGTTGCGTAACCCATTTGTCCTTGTTCATTAGTCCTTGTGACTCGTTGTGTTAAAACAATTGTAATTGTTCATTAGTCCATGTGACTCATTGTGTGAACCATTTATCCTTGTTCATTAGTCCTTGTTACTCGTTGTGTTAAAACAAGTGTAATTGTTCATTAGTCCTTGTGACTCGTTGCGTAACCCATTTGTCCTTGTTCATTAGTCCCCGTGACTCATTGTGTTAAAACAATTGTAATTGTTCATTTGTCTATGTGACTCGTTGTGTGAACCATTTATCCTTGTTCATTAGTCCTTGTTACTTGTTTTGTTAAAATAATTTTACTTGTTCATTAGTCCATGTGACTCGTTGTGTGAACCATTGTCCTTGTTCATTAGTCCTTGTGACTCGTTGTGTTAAACAATTGTACTTGATCATTAGTCCATGTGACTCGTGGTGTGAACCATTTGTCCTTGTTCATTAGCCCTTGTGACTCGTTATGTGAACAATTTGTCCTTTTTTATTAGTAAATGTGACTCGTTGTGTGAGCCATTTTTCCTTGTTCATTTGTCCTTGTGACTTGTTGTGTTAAACAATTGTAATTTTTCATTAGTCCATGTGACTCGTTGTGTGAACCATTTGTCCTTGTTCATTAGCCGTTGTGACTCGTTGTGTAAACCATTTGTACTTTTTTATTAGTAAATGTGACTCGTTGTGTGAACCATTTTTCCTTGTTCATTTGTCCTTGTGACTTGTTGTGTTAAACAATTGTAATTGTTCATTAGTCCATGTGACTCGTTGTGTGAACCATTTGTCCTTGTTCATTAGTCCTTGTGACTCGTTGTGTTAAACAATCGTAATTGTTCATTAGTCCATGTGACTCGTTGTGTGAACCATTTGTCCTTGTTCATTAGTCCTAATGACTCGTTGTGTTCAAACAAGTGTAATTGTTCATTAGTCCTTGTGACTCGTTGCGTAACCCATTTGTCCTTGTTCATTAGTCCTTGTGACTCGTTGTGTTAAAACAATTGTAATTGTTCATTAGTCCATGTGACTCATTGTGTGAACCATTTATCCTTGTTCATTAGTCCTTGTTACTCGTTGTGTTAAAACAAGTGTAATTGTTCATTAGTCCTTGTGCCTCGTTGCGTAACCCATTTGTCCTTGTTCATTAGTCCTTGTGACTCGTTGTGTTAAAACAATTGTAATTGTTCATTAGTCCATGCGACTCGTTGTGTGAACCATTTATCCTTGTTCATTAGTCCTTGTTACTTGTTTTGTTAAAACAATTTTACTTGTTCATTAGTCCATGTGACTCGTTGTGTGAACCATTTGTCCTTGTTCGTTAGTCCTTGTGACTCGTTGTGTTAAACAATTGTACTTGATCATTAGTCCATGTGACTCGTGGTGTGAACCATTTGTCCTTGTTCATTAGCCCTTGTGACTCGTTGTGTGAACCATTTGTCCTTTTTTATTAGTAAATGTGACTCGTTGTGTGAACCATTTTTCCTTGTTCATTTGTCCTTGTGACTTGTTGTGTGAACCATTTGTCCTTACTCATTGGTCCTTGTAACTCGTTGTGTTAAACAATTGTACTTGTTCATTAGTCCATGTGACTCGTTGTGTGAACCATTTGTCCTTCTTCATTAGTCCTTGTGACTCGTTGTGTAAACCATTTGTCCTATTCATTAGTCCTTGTGACTCGTTGTGTTAAAACAATTGTAATTGTTCATTAGTCCATGTGACTCGTTGTGTGAACCATTTGTCCTAGTTCATTAGCCCTTGTGACTCGTTGTGTGAACCATTTGTCCTTGTTTATTAGTAAATATGACTCGTTGTGTGAAGCATTTGTCCTTGTTCATTAGTCCTTGTGACTCGTTGTGTTAAACAATTGTAATTGTTCATTAGTCCATGTGACTCGTTGTGTGAACCATTTGTCCTTGTTCATTAGCCCTTGTGACTCGTTGTGTGAACCATTTGTCCTTTTTATTAGTAAATGTGACTCGTTGTGTGAACCATTTTTCCTTGTTCATTTGTCCTTGTGACTCGTTGTGTTAAACAATCGTAATTGTTCATTAGTCCATGTGACTCGTTGTGTGAACCATTTGTCCTTGTTCATTAGTCCTAATGACTCGTTGTGTTCAAACAAGTGTAATTGTTCATTAGTCCTTGTGACTCGTTGCGTAACCCATTTGTCCTTGTTCATTAGTCCTTGTGACTCGTTGTGTTAAAACAATTGTAATTGTTCATTAGTCCATGTGACTCATTGTGTGAACCATTTATCCTTGTTCATTAGTCCTTGTTACTCGTTGTGTTAAAACAAGTGTAATTGTTCATTAGTCCTTGTGCTTCGTTGCGTAACCCATTTGTCCTTGTCCATTAGTCCTTGTGACTCGTTGTGTTAAAACAATTGTAATTGTTCATTAGTCCATGCGACTCGTTGTGTGACCATTTATCCTTGTTCATTAGTCCTTGTTACTTATTTTGTTAAAACAATTTTACTTGTTCATTAGGCAATGTGACTCGTTGTGTGAACCATTTATCCTTGTTCATTAGTCCTTGTGACTCGTTGTGTTAAACAAGTGTACTTGATCATTAGTCCATGTGACTCGTGGTGTGAACCATTTGTCCTTGTTCATTAGCCCTTGTGACTCGTTGTGTGAACCATTTGTCCTTTTTTATTAGTAAATGTGACTCGTTGTGTGAACCATTTTTCCTTGTTCATTTGTCCTTGTGACTTGTTGTGTTAAACAATTGTAATTGTTCATTAGTCCATGTGACTCGTTGTGTGAACCATTTGTCCTTGTTCATTAGCCCTTGTGACTCGTTGTGTGAACCATTTGTCCTTTTTTATTAGTAAATGTGACTCGTTGTGTGAACCATTTTTCCTTGTTCATTTGTCCTTGTGACTTGTTGTGTTAAACAATTGTAATTGTTCATTAGTCCATGTGACTCGTTGTGTGAACCATTTGTCCTTGTTCATTAGTCCTTGTGACTCGTTGTGTTAAACAATCGTAATTGTTCATTAGTCCATGTGACTCGTTGTGTGAACCATTTGTCCTTGTTTATTAGTCCTAATGACTCGTTGTGTTAAAACAAGTGTAATTGTTCATTAGTCCTTGTGACTCGTTGCGTAACCCATTTGTCCTTGTTCATTAGTCCTTGTGACTCGTTGTGTTAAAACAATTGTAATTGTTCATTAGTCCATGTGACTCATTGTGTGAACCATTTATCCTTGTTCATTAGTCCTTGTTACTCGTTGTGTTAAAACAAGTGTAATTGTTCATTAGTCCTTGTGCTTCGTTGCGTAACCCATTTGTCCTTGTTCATTAGTCCTTGTGACTCATTGTGTTAAAACAATTGTAATTGTTCATTAGTCCATGCGACTCGTTGTGTGACCATTTATCCTTGTTCATTAGTCCTTGTTACTTATTTTGTTAAAACAATTTTACTTGTTCATTAGGCAATGTGACTCGTTGTGTGAACCATTTATCCTTGTTCATTAGTCCTTGTAACTTATTTTGTTAAAACAATTTTACTTGTTCATTAGGCAATGTGACTCGTTGTGTGAACCATTTGTCCTTACTCATTGGTCCTTGTAACTCGTTGTGTTAAACAATTGTACTTGTTCATTAGTCCATGTGACTCGTTGTGTGAACCATTTGTCCTTCTTCATTAGTCCTTGTGACTCGTTGTGTAAACCATTTGTCCTTGTTCATTAGTCCTTGTGACTCGTTGTGTTAAAACAATTGTAATTGTTCATTAGTCCATGTGACTCGTTGTGTGAACCATTTGTCCTAGTTCATTAGCCCTTGTTACTCGTTGTGTGAACCATTTGTCCTTGTTTATTAGTAAATATGACTCGTTGTGTGAAGCATTTGTCCTTGTTCATTAGTCCTTGTGACTCGTTGTGTTAAACAATTGTACTTGTTCATTAGTCCATGTGACTCGTTGTGTAAACCATTGGTCCTTGTTCATTAGTCTTTGTGACTCGTTGTGTTAAAACAATTGTACTTGTTCATTAGTACATGTGACTCATTGTGTGAACCATTTGTCCTTGTTCATTAGTCCTAGTGACTCGTTGTGTTAAAATAGTTGTACTTATTCATTAGTCCTTGTGACTCGTTGTGTAAACCATTTTTTCTTGTTCATTAGTCCTTGTGACGCATTGTGTTAAAACAATTGTACTTGTTCATTAGTCCATGTGACTCATTGTGTGAACCATTTGTCCTTTTTCATTAACCCTTGTGACTTTTTGTGTTAAACAATTGTTATTGTTCATTAGTCCATGTGACTAGTTGTGTGAACCATTTCTCCTTGTTCATTAGTCCTTGTGACTCATTGTGTTAAACAATTGTACTTGTTTATTAGTCCATGTGACTCGTTGTGTGAACCATTTGTCCTTATTCATTAGTCCTTGTAACTCGTTGTGTTAAACAATTGTACTTGTTCATTAGTCCATGTGACTCATTGTGTGAACCATTTGTCCTTCTTCATTAGTCCTTGTGACTCATTGCGTAAACCATTTGTCCTTGTTCATTAGTCCTTGTGACTCGTTGTGTTAAAACAATTGTAGT
Source organism: Silene latifolia (assembly GCF_048544455.1). Lineage (NCBI taxonomy): Eukaryota > Viridiplantae > Streptophyta > Magnoliopsida > Caryophyllales > Caryophyllaceae > Silene > Silene latifolia. The sequence continues at coordinate 215,101,942 of NC_133534.1, read as the reverse complement.
TGTTCATTAGTCCATGTGACTCGTTGTGTGAACCATTTGTCCTTGTTCATTAGCCCTTGTGACTCGTTGTGTGAACCATTTGTCCTTGTTTATTAGTAAATGTGACTCGTTGTGTGAACCATTTGTCCTTGTTCATTAGTCCTTGTGACTCGTTGTGTTAAACAATTGTACTTGTTCATTAGTCCATGTGACTTGTTTTGTAAACCATTTGTCCTTGTTCATTAGTCCTTGTGACGCGTTGTGTTAAAACAATTGTACTTGTTAATTAGTCCATATGACTCGTTGTGTGAACCATTTCTCCTTGTTCATTAGTCCTCGTGACTCGTTGTGTTAAAACAATTGTACTTGTTCATTAGTACATGTGACTCGTTGTGTGAACCATTTGTCCTTGTTCATTAGTCCTAGTGACTCGTTGTGTTAAAACAATTGTACTTATTCATTAGTCCTTGTGACTCGTTGTGTAAACCATTGGTCCTTGTTCATTAGTCTTTGTGACTCGTTGTGTTAAAACAATTGTACTTGTTCATTAGTACATGTGACTCATTGTGTGAACCATTTGTCCTTGTTCATTAGTCTTAGTGACTCGTTGTGTTAAAATAATTGTACTTATTCATTAGTCCTTGTGACTCGTTGTGTAAACCATTTTTCCTTGTTCATTAGTCCTTTTGACGCATTGTGTTAAAACAATTGTACTTGTTCATTAGTCCATGTGACTCGTTGTGTGAACCATTTGTCCTTGTTCATTAGTCCTCGTGACTCGTTGTGTTAAAACAATTGTACTTGTTCATTAGTACATGTGACTCGTTGTGTGAACCATTTGTCCTTGTTCATTAGTCTTAGTGACTCGTTGTGTTAAAATAATTGTACTTATTCATTAGTCCTTGTGACTCGTTGTGTAAACCATTTTTCCTTGTTCATTAGTCCTTTTGACGCATTGTGTTAAAACAATTGTACTTGTTCATTAGTCCATGTGACTCGTTGTGTGAACCATTTGTCCTTGTTCATTAGTCCTCGTGACTCGTTGTGTTAAAACAATTGTACTTGTTCATTAGTACATGTGACTCGTTGTGTGAACCATTTGTCCTTGTTCATTAGTCCTAGTGACTCGTTGTGTTAAAACAATTGTACTTATTCATTAGTCCTTGTGACTCGTTGTGTAAACCATTGGTCCTTGTTCATTAGTCTTTGTGACTCGTTGTGTTAAAACAATTGTACTTGTTCATTAGAACATGTGACTCATTGTGTGAACCATTTGTCCTTGTTCATTAGTCCTAGTGACTCGGTGTGTTAAAATAATTGTACTTATTCATTAGTCCTTGTGACTCGTTGCGTAACCCATTTGTCCTTGTTCATTAGTCCTTGTGACTCGTTGTGTTAAAACAATTGTAATTGTTCATTAGTCCATGTGACTCATTGTGTGAACCATTTATCCTTGTTCATTAGTCCTTGTTACTCGTTGTGTTAAAACAAGTGTAATTGTTCATTAGTCCTTGTGACTCGTTGCGTAACCCATTTGTCCTTGTTCATTAGTCCCTGTGACTCATTGTGTTAAAACAATTGTAATTGTTCATTTGTCTATGTGACTCGTTGTGTGAACCATTTATCCTTGTTCATTAGTCCTTGTTACTTGTTTTGTTAAAACAATTTTACTTGTTCATTAGTCCATGTGACTCGTTGTGTGAACCATTTGTCCTTGTTCATTAGTCCTTGTGACTCGTTGTGTTAAACAGTTGTACTTGATCATTAGTCCATGTGACTCGTGGTGTGAACCATTTGTCCTTGTTCATTAGCCCTTGTGACTCGTTGTGTGAACCATTTGTCCTTTTTTATTAGTAAATGTGACTCGTTGTGTGAGCCATTTTTCCTTGTTCATTTGTCCTTGTGACTTGTTGTGTTAAACAATTGTAATTGTTCATTAGTCCATGTGACTCGTTGTGTGAACCATTTGTCCTTGTTCATTAGCCGTTGTGACTCGTTGTGTAAACCATTTGTACTTTTTTATTAGTAAATGTGACTCGTTGTGTGAACCATTTTTCCTTGTTCATTTGTCCTTGTGACTTGTTGTGTTAAACAATTGTAATTGTTCATTAGTCCATGTGACTCGTTGTGTGAACCATTTGTCCTTGTTCATTAGTCCTTGTGACTCGTTGTGTTAAACAATCGTAATTGTTCATTAGTCCATGTGACTCGTTGTGTGAACCATTTGTCCTTGTTCATTAGTCCTAGTGACTCGTTGTGTTAAAACAATTGTACTTATTCATTAGTCCTTGTGACTCGTTGTGTAAACCATTGGTCCTTGTTCATTAGTCTTTGTGACTCGTTGTGTTAAAATAATTGTACTTGTTCATTAGAACATGTGACTCATTGTGTGAACCATTTGTCCTTGTTCATTAGTCCTAGTGACTCGTTGTGTTAAAATAATTGTACTTATTCATTAGTCCTTGTGACTCGTTGCGTAACCCATTTGTCCTTGTTCATTAGTCCTTGTGACTCGTTGTGTTAAAACAATTGTAATTGTTCATTAGTCCATGTGACTCATTGTGTGAACCATTTATCCTTGTTCATTAGTCCTTGTTACTCGTTGTGTTAAAACAAGTGTAATTGTTCATTAGTCCTTGTGACTCGTTGCGTAACCCATTTGTCCTTGTTCATTAGTCCCTGTGACTCATTGTGTTAAAACAATTGTAATTGTTCATTTGTCTATGTGACTCGTTGTGTGAACCATTTATCCTTGTTCATTAGTCCTTGTTACTTGTTTTGTTAAAACAATTTTACTTGTTCATTAGTCCATGTGACTCGTTGTGTGAACCATTGTCCTTGTTCATTAGTCCTTGTGACTCGTTGTGTTAAACAATTGTACTTGATCATTAGTCCATGTGACTCGTGGCGTGAACCATTTGTCCTTGTTCATTAGCCCTTGTGACTCGTTATGTGAACCATTTGTCCTTTTTTATTAGTAAATGTGACTCGTTGTGTGAGCCATTTTTCCTTGTTCATTTGTCCTTGTGACTTGTTGTGTTAAACAATTGTAATTTTTCATTAGTCCATGTGACTCGTTGTGTGAACCATTTGTCCTTGTTCATTAGCCGTTGTGACTCGTTGTGTAAACCATTTGTACTTTTTTATTAGTAAATGTGACTCGTTGTGTGAACCATTTTTCCTTGTTCATTTGTCCTTGTGACTTGTTGTGTTAAACAATTGTAATTGTTCATTAGTCCATGTGACTCGTTGTGTGAACCATTTGTCCTTGTTCATTAGTCCTTGTGACTCGTTGTGTTAAACAATCGTAATTGTTCATTAGTCCATGTGACTCGTTGTGTGAACCATTTGTCCTTGTTCATTAGTCCTAATGACTCGTTGTGGTCAAACAAGTGTAATTGTTCATTAGTCCTTGTGACTCGTTGCGTAACCCATTTGTCCTTGTTCATTAGTCCTTGTGACTCGTTGTGTTAAAACAATTGTAATTGTTCATTAGTCCATGTGACTCATTGTGTGAACCATTTATCCTTGTTCATTAGTCCTTGTTACTCGTTGTGTTAAAACAAGTGTAATTGTTCATTAGTCCTTGTGCCTCGTTGCGTAACCCATTTGTCCTTGTTCATTAGTCCTTGTGACTCGTTGTGTTAAAACAATTGTAATTGTTCATTAGTCCATGCGACTCGTTGTGTGAACCATTTATCCTTGTTCATTAGTCCTTGTTACTTGTTTTGTTAAAACAATTTTACTTGTTCATTAGTCCATGTGACTCGTTGTGTGAACCATTTGTCCTTGTTCAGTAGTCCTTGTGACTCGTTGTGTTAAACAATTGTACTTGGTCATTAGTCCATGTGACTCGTGGTGTGAACCATTTGTCCTTGTTCATTAGCCCTTGTGACTCGTTGTGTGAACCATTTGTCCTTTTTTATTAGTAAATGTGACTCGTTGTGTGAACCATTTTTCCTTGTTCATTTGTCCTTGTGACTTGTTGTGTTAAACAATTGTAATTGTTCATTAGTCCATGTGACTCGTTGTGTGAACCATTTGTCCTTGTTCATTAGCCCTTGTGACTCGTTGTGTGAACCATTTGTCCTTTTTTATTAGTAAATGTGACTCGTTGTGTGAACCATTTTTCCTTGTTCATTTGTCCTTGTGACTTGTTGTGTTAAACAATTGTAATTGTTCATTAGTCAATGTGACTCGTTGTGTGAACCATTTTTCCTTGTTCATTTGTCCTTGTGACTTGTTGTGTTAAACAATTGTAATTGTTCATTAGTGCATGTGACTCGTTGTGTGAATCATTTTTCCTTGTTCATTTGTCCTTGTGACTTGTTGTGTTAAACAATTGTAATTGTTCATTAGTCCATGTGACTCGTTGTGTGAACCATTTGTCCTTGTTCATTAGTCCTTCTGACTCGTTGTGTTAAACAATCGTAATTGTTCATTAGTCCATGTGACTCGTTGTGTGAACCATTTGTCCTTGTTCATTAGTCCTAATGACTCGTTGTGTTAAAACAAGTGTAATTGTTCACTAGTCCTTGTGACTCGTTGCGTAACCCATTTGTCCTTGTTCATTAGTCCTTGTGACTCGTTGTGTTAAAACAATTGTAATTGTTCATTAGTCCATGTGACTCATTGTGTGAACCATTTATCCTTGTTCATTAGTCCTTGTTACTCGTTGTGTTAAAACAAGTGTAATTGTTCATTAGTCCTTGTGCTTCGTTGCGTAACCCATTTGTCCTTGTCCATTAGTCCTTGTGACTCGTTGTGTTAAAACAATTGTAATTGTTCATTAGTCCATGCGACTCGTTGTGTGACCATTTATCCTTGTTCATTAGTCCTTGTAACTTATTTTGTTAAAACAATTTTACTTGTTCATTAGGCAATGTGACTCGTTGTGTGAACCATTTATCCTTGTTCATTAGTCCTTGTGACTCGTTGTGTTAAACAAGTGTACTTGATCATTAGTCCATGTGACTCGTGGTGTGAACCATTTGTCCTTGTTCATTAGCCCTTGTGACTCGTTGTGTGAACCATTTGTCCTTTTTTATTAGTAAATGTGACTCGTTGTGTGAACCATTTTTCCTTGTTCATTTGTCCTTGTGACTTGTTGTGTTAAACAATTGTAATTGTTCATTAGTCCATGTGACTCGTTGTGTGAACCATTTGTCCTTGTTCATTAGCCCTTGTGACTCGTTGTGTGAACCATTTGTCCTTTTTTATTAGTAAATGTGACTCGTTGTGTGAACCATTTTTCCTTGTTCATTTGTCCTTGTGACTTGTTGTGTTAAACAATTGTAATTGTTCATTAGTCCATGTGACTCGTTGTGTGAACCATTTATCCTTGTTCATTAGTCCTTGTGCCTCGTTGTGTTAAACAATCGTAATTGTTCATTAGTCCATGTGACTCGTTGTGTGAACCATTTGTCCTTGTTCATTAGTGCAGCAGGAGCTACTGACCAGGATACTCCACAAATGCAAGCAGGCCAAAACAGCACCACAACCACTTCAGGAAGCAACCAGAGTGGGCTAGGTTTAGTGGCTAATAGGTACGAGTACAAGCCCAACCACCAGCTGCCACCATGGCCAGCTGGTTGGCCATTAAACTAAGCTCAGAAAAGTCCTAGGGGTCCAAGGAAGAATCACAATGCAAGTCATAGAAAACTAAGTGGAACAGAGGCTGCAAAGATTTGACAAACAACAAAAAGCAATCTTTCCATTTTCGGCTAAACCATGAGGAAAAAGCATGCAAGGAACTTTTGGCTTGTCTTCCCATAAACCAGATACAACCTAGAGCCAATTTTAATGCCAAGGACTCAATCATTTCGTCCTCAAGTGCCTACATGCAACAGAAAAGCCAAAGCAATGCAAAGAAAGGACCACAACATGTCATCACACACTGCATTTCTCTTTTGTTTTCATTCCAGTTCACAATTAAGAACTTTTAAACCGTTGTAATATTGTACTTGGACTCTTACCAGCATGTGAGGAGAGATCCTGACCCTTGGATGTAGTTTTTCTTTCAAGATTGTAACCCAAAAAGGCCTATATAAGGACCTTAGCTCTGATCGTTGTAACACGGTGATTTATGAATGAAACCCGAGATTTCTCTCAAATTTAAACCTCTTAATCTTGTGCTTAGTCTGTAGATTAGAGTCAGGCTTGATAATAACCTGTGCTTAGACTGTGGTTATTGATTAAGTACCTGTTAGTAGAGCATAAACCTTCCTGTGCTTAGACTGTGGATAGTTTAGCTTTCTTGTCTGCTTTTGATTGAGTCTTTCTGTGTTAATCTGTGGAATTTCTTAACTCTAACACCCCAAATTATTAGCTTGATTCCCTGTGATTATTCTGTGGGTTTTCTCAGTTGATAATTATATCCAAGTTCCCTCCTTTCAAGCATTATCTCGAATCGCCCCAATTACGAGTCCTTTGTGTCCGTCGGTCGGTTGATTGAGTCTTAAAAATACTTTGAGTCCTCTAAAAATCTTGGTCTTCTGCTCAGAAGTAGTTCTTATATCAAAGTAATTTCTTGCCAAGTTTCATGATTTTAGGAGGTCAACTCATAATTTTATTAATTAGCACAAGTTTATTGCATTCCTGAGAATTTCTTTTATTTTCTTTGGTTTGATTGTTGTTTTGTCTAAACCCTTGGACATTACACGCAAATTGGTATATCGAGCAAGGTTTTAACACGATTCCATCTTGTGTTAGTCTTGGGAAAGAAAGTGAGTTCATTTTTACCCTAACTACAACAAAACTACAAAAAATAACCCATGAGTGAAGAGAGATTTACTGGTATTGAAACCGGGGTGGATCGGATAAGGGGAAGAATCAATGAACGGTAAATATTGTCAACACTCTTGCAGAAGGAGTTCCTAACAGGCCACCCTACGAGAGGCAGAGGCGGGGGTAGAGGCTTTCTTTGGAGCAGGAAGAGGACAACCATACCACCAGGAACATGGAGAAGACTTGTCGAATCGATGAATCTATGGCAGAGGGCATCTACATGGAAAGAGACAAAGACATAAAGGTAGAAATTCCTGATTTCCATGGTAGTTTAAACCCTGAAGATTTGTTAGACTGGATTAGAACTGTTGAGAGAGTCTTTGAATTTAAAGGATATACTGACAGGAAAGCTTTCAAAGTTTCTATCCTTAAATTCAAAGGTTATGCCTCACTTTGGTATGAAAACCTGAAAGGCCAGAGAATGAGAGAGGGCAAGGAACCCATTAAATCTTGGCTAAAGCTTAAAAAGAAATTGAAGGATAAGTTTATAGCTAAGGATTACACCCAGGATATGTTCATTAAGTTAACCCAGCTGAGGCAAGACCAACAATCTGTTGAGTCTTATCTTAGGAGCTTTGAACAACTCACCCTGCAATGTGAGATCACTGAAAAGCCTGAACAGAAAATTGCTAGGTTTGTTGAGGGTTTAGATCCTAAGATTGCTATAAGAGTTAGAATGCAACAAGTTTGGTCCTTTGATGAGGCAGTCAACCTGGCATTGAGGATTGAAAAGATGGGAAAAGCCAAGGTCATCGCTTCCAAACCCCTTACAGACCCACTTTCAAACCTTTTTTTGGGGTTAGGATTGGAGAAGTCCCAAAAACTCGCAACCCAACCAACACCAGACAAGGGGAAGAGTCATGTGAACCCTAGAACTAACACAATCAGAATCGATGGGAGAGTTAAATGCTTCCAGTGCCAAGGGTATGGCCATTTTAGGAAGGACTGTCCTTCTAAGAGAACCTTGACAGCAATGGAAGTAGAACAATGGGAGAGGGAAGGGTTGGTTCAGTATGAAGAAGATGAGACCCTGATAATGGAGGAAGTAGAGACTGAAGGAGAACCAGAACAAGATGCAGTTGTGGCCCCCCCTGATACAGGTCACAGCTTAGTCTTGTGGAGGGTCATGCATTCCCAACACTCACCTCTGGAAGCTGATCAAAGATCCCTGATATTCAGAACCAGATGCACAGTCCAGGGGAGGGTTTGTAACCTAATCATAGATGGGGGAAGTTGTACAAATGTGGCATCAAATGCCATGGTTAGTAAACTCAACCTGACAACTCAAGAGCACCCAAACCCTTACAAATTGAGATGGTTGAACAAGGGAGCAGAAGTAAGGGTGGACAAGCAATGCTTGGTTCCATTTTCTATTGGGAAGGTGTACAAAGATGAAGTCTTGTGTGATATTGTCCCAATGGATGCCTGCCACCTACTCTTAGGAAGACCATGGGAATATGACAGGAATACCACTCACCATGGGAAAGATAACATCTATAGTTTCAAGCATGAAGGCAAGAAGGTCACCCTGACCCCATTGCCACCCAACCAGAAAAACTATGGAAGTCCCAACATGCGAGAAGAGAGCAATGGTGTGCTATTTCTTTTCGAGGCAGCCATGATCAAAGAGATAAAGCAGAACAACCTATCTGGATGTTACTATCCAAAGAAGTGAGCAAAGAGGGGAGCCCTGAGATGCCTGCTGAAGTTAGACCATTAATTCAGAGGTATAAGGAGGTGTTTCCAAAAGAGCTGCCTAGTGGGTTGCCACCATTAAGAGGCATTGAGCATCACATAGACCTTGTTCCAGGCTCAGTGCTTCCTAACAGGCCAGCTTATAGAAGTGATCCAGCTGCTACCAAAGAATTGCAAAGCCAAATTGAGGAGCTTATGAGCAAAGGATTTGTCGGGAATCTCTCGGTCCTTGTGCAGTCCCTGCTCTACTTGTTCCCAAGAAAGATGGAACATGGAGGATGTGTACTGACAGTAGGGCCATTAACAACATCACTGTCAAGTACAGGTTCCCAATACCAAGGTTGGATGACATGCTGGATGAGCTCAGTGGTGCCATGATATTTTCTAAAATTGATCTCAGGCAAGGGTACCATCAAGTCAGGATAAGGGAAGGAGATGAGTGGAAGACTGCCTTCAAAACTAAACATGGACTGTATGAGTGGCTTGTGATGCCATTTGGTCTTTCTAATGCACCAAGCACCTTTATGAGACCGATGACCGAGGTGTTAAGGCCATGTTTAGGCAAATTTGCAAAGTGGTCTACTTTGATGATATCTTGGTTTATAGAAGAAGTGAAAGGGAGCACTTGAAACATCTTGAAGCGTGTTCAGGATCCTCAAGGAACAAAAACTATTTGGCAAGATAGAGAAATGCACTTTTATGGTTGAAGAAGTGGCATTCCTAGGGTACATTGTCTCTGGAAGAGGGATTACGATTGATCGGGACAAAGTTCTGACCATTCAATCCTGGCCAACTCCCAAAACAATCACCGAGGTGAGAGGGTTCCATGGATTGGCCTCATTTTATAGGAGATTTATCAAGAACTTCAGTTCAGTTGTTGCTCAATTACTCGAGTGCATGAAGAAAGGAGAGTTCCACTGGACCGAGAATGCTCAACAGTCCTTTGAGAAAATTAAGAAGTTGATGTGTGAAACTCCTATTCTGAAATTGCGGACTTTGATCAACTCTTTGAAGTAGAGTGTGATGCCAGTGGGGTAGGCATTGGTGCAGTCCTAATCCAAGCTCAGAAACCCGTAGCTTATTTCGGTGAAAAATTGAATGGAGCTAAGTTAAAGTATTCTACCTATGACAAAGAATTTTATGCAATTATCGGGCAGGCGAGTCATGCATTGGAGTCACTATTTGAAACCAAAGCCATTTGTGTTGCACTCTGATCATGAAGCATTGAAATATATCAATGGCCAGCACAAGTTGAGTCACAGGCATGCTAAATGGGTGGAGTACTTGCAATCATTCACCTTTTCCAGCAAGTATAAAGAAGGGAAACAAAATGTAGTGGCAGATGCACTATCAAGGAGGCACTCCTTACTGTCAACTATGGGAACCAGGGTCCTTGGTTTTGAGTTCATGAAAGAGATGTACAAGGAAGACCCTGACTTCTCTGAGGAGTGGATCACACAGTTTGAAGGGCATAGGGTTCCAGGGAACAAATACTTGCTGCAAGATGGGTTTCTATTCCAAGGGAACAAGCTCTGTGTTCCAAGGGGTTCCTACAGGGACCTCCTAATCAGGGAAGTCCATTCAGGAGGCTTAGGAGGGCATTTTGGTGTTCAAAAGACACTGGACATACTACAAGAACAGTTCTATTGGCCAAAGATGATGGGGGATGTCCAAAATATTCTCAGGAGATGTTCGGTGTGTCAAATGGCTAAGAGTTCCTTCCAAACTGGTCCATATATCCCATTACCAGTACCAAGTAAGCCATGGGAGGATGTGAGCATGGATTTTATTGTTGCATTACCAAGGACACAGAGAGGAAAGGATTCAGTCATGGTTGTTGTTGATAGGTTCAGTAAAATGGCCCATTTCATAGCTTGCAAGAAGACAGAGGATGTTGCTAGTGTTCTTTGAGCTATACTTGAAGGAAATTGTAAGGCTTCATGGGATTCCAAAGACAATTGTATCAGATAGGGATACAAAGTTCATGAGTTACTTTTGGAAAACTCTATGGAAGCTACTCAAGACCAAACTGTTGTTCAAGACATCTCACCACCCCCAAACAGATGGCCAAACTGAGGTCACCAACAAAACCTTGGGTAGGATTCTGAGATGTATTGTAAGCAAGAATCTAAAAGATTGGGACATCAAGTTAGCAGCAGCAGAATTTGCCTTCAACAGATCACCATCAACTGCTACTGGTCATAGTCCTTTTGAGGTTGTCTATGGGACTAACCCCCTAATGCCTATAGACTTATCATCTGTACCAAGAAATGAGATGAATCATGATGCTAAGGCCAGGGGCGAAACATTTGTTGAAACTCCATGAAACTGTGAGAAGAGAGATTGAGAAGGCCAATGAGAAGTACAGGAAACAGTCCAAGGTACCTCAGAAAAAGAAAGAATTTGTTCCAGGGGATTTAGTCTGGGTTCATTTAAGGAAAGAGAGGTTTCCATCAAGAAGAAAGAACAAGTTAATGCCAAGAGCTGATGGCCCCTTTGAAATTATTGAGAGGATTGGTCCAAATGCCTACAAGGTGGATCTACCAGGAGAGTATGAAGTGCATGGCACTTTCAATGTAGGTGACCTAAGTCCCTATTATGAGGATGCTGAGGGGGAGGAGCCACCAGGCTTGAGGACAAGCCCTGTTCAACCAGGGGAGGTTGCAGCAGGAGCTACTGACCAGGATACTCCACAAATGCAAGCAGGCCAAAACAGCACCACAACCACTTCAGGAAGCAACCAGAGTGGGCTAGGTTTAGTGGCTAATAGGTACGAGTACAAGCCCAACCACCAGCTGCCACCATGGCCAGCTGGTTGGCCATTAAACTAAGCGAGAAAAGTCCTAGGGGTCCAAGGAAGAATCACAATGCAAGTCATAGAAAACTAAGCTGGAAAGCAAAGATGACATTTGACAAACAACAAAAAGCAATCTTTCCATTTCTGGCTAAACCATGAGGAAAAAGCATGCAAGGAACTTTTGGCTTGTCTTCCCATAAACCAGATACAACCTAGAGCCAATTTTAATGCCAAGGACTCAATCATTTCGTCCTCAAGTGCCTACATGCAACAGAAAAGCCAGCAATGCAAAGAAAGGACCACAACATGTCACTTTGTCACACCGCATTTCTCTTTTGTTTTCATTCCAGTTCACAATTAAGAACTTTTAAACCGTTGTAATATTGTACTTGGACTCTTACCAGCATGTGAGGAGAGATCCTGACCCTTGGATGTAGTTTTTCTTTCAAGATTGTAACCCAAAAAGGCCTATATAAGGACCTTAGCTCGGATTGTTGTAACACGGTGATTTATGAATGAAACCCGAGATTTCTCTCAAATTTAAACCTCTTAATCTTGTGCTTAGTCTGTAGATTAGAGTCAGGCTTGATAATAACCTGTGCTTAGACTGTGGTTATTGATTAAGTACCTGTTAGTAGAGCATAAACCTTCCCGTGCTGAGACTGTGGATAGTTTAGCTTTCTTTGTCTTTTGATTGAGTCTTTCTGTGTTAATCTGTGGAATTTCTTAACTCTAACACCCCAAATTATTAGCTTGATTCCCTGTGATTATTCTGTGGGTTTTCTCAGTTGATAATTATATCCAAGTTCCCTCCTTTCAAGCATTATCTCGTAATCGCCCACAATTACGAGTCCTTTGTGTGTCGGTCGTTCAGATTGAGTCTTAAAAATACTTTGAGTCCTCTAAAAAATCTTGGTCTTCTGCTCAGAAGTAGTTCTTATATCAAAGTAATTTACTGCCAAGTTTCATGATTTTAGGAGGTCAACTCATAATTTTATTAATTAGCACAAGTTTATTGCATTCCTGAGAATTTCTTTTATTTCTGCTGGTTTGATTGTTGTTTTGTCTAAACCCTTGGACATTACACTGCACTAATGAACAATTACAATTGTTTTAACACAACGAGTCACAAGGACTAATGAACAAGGACAAATGGTTTACACAACGAATCAAAAGGACTAATGAACAAGGACAAATGGTTCACACAACGAGTCACATGGACTAATGAACAAGTACAATTGTTTAACACAACGAGTCACAAGGACTAATGAACAAGGACAAATGGTTCACACAACAAGTGACATGGACTAATGAACAATTACAATTGTTTAACACAACGAGTGACATGGACTAATGAACAAGGATAAATGGTTCACACAACGAGTCACATGGACTAATGAACAATTACAATTGTTTTAACACAACGAGTCACAAGGGCTAATGAACAAGGACAAATGGTTCACACAACGAGTCACATGGACTAATGAACAAGTACAATTGTTTAACACAACGAGTCACAAGGACTAATGAACAAGGACAAATGGTTCACACAACGAGTCACATTTACTAATAAACAAGGACAAATGGTTCACACAACGAGTCACATGGACTAATGAACAAGTACAATTGTTTTAACACAACGAGTCACAAGGACTAATGAACAAGGACAAATGGTTTACACAACGAGTCACAAGGACTAATGAACAAGGACAAATGGTTCGAACACGAGTCACATGGACTAATGAACAAGTACAATTGTTTAACACAACAAGTCACAAGGACTAATGAACAAGGACAAATGGTTCACACAACGAGTCACATTTACTAATAAACAAGGACAAATGGTTCACACAACGAGTCACAAGGGCTAATGAACAAGGACAAACGGTTCACACAACGAGTCACATGGACTAATGAACAAGTACAATTGTTTTAACACAACGAGTCACAAGGACTAATGAACAAGGACAAATGGTTCACACAACAAGTGACATGGACTAATGAACAATTACAATTGTTTTAACACAACGAGTCACTAGGACTAATGAAAAAGGACAAATGGTTTACACAACGAGTCACAAGGACTAATGAATAAGTACAATTGTTTTAACACAATGAGTCACTAGGCCTAATGAACAAGGACAAATGGTTCACACAATTAGTCACATGTACTAATGAACAAGTACATTTGTTTTAACACAACGAGTCACAAGGGCTAATGAACAAGGACAAATGGTTCACACAACGAGTCACATAGACTAATGAACAAGTACAATTGTTTAACATAACGAGTCACAAGGACTAATGAACAAGGACAAATGGTTCACACAACGAGTCACATTTACTAATAAACAAGGACAAATGGTTCACACAACGAGTCACATGAACTAATGAACAAGTACAATTGTTTTAACACAACGAGTCACAAGGACTAATGAACAAGGACAAATGGTTTACACAACGAGTCACAAGGACTAATGAACAAGGACAAATGGTTCGAACACGAGTCACATGGACTAATGAACAAGTACAATTGTTTAACACAACGAGTCACAAGGACTAATGAACAAGGACAAATGGTTCACACAACGAGTCACATTTACTAATAAACAAGGACAAATGGTTCACACAACGAGTCACAAGGGCTAATGAACAAGGACAAACGGTTCACACAACGAGTCACATGGACTAATGAACAAGTACAATTGTTTTAACACAACGAGTCACAAGGACTAATGAACAAGGACAAATGGTATACACAACGAGTCACAAGGACTAATGAACAAGGACAAATGGTTCACACAACAAGTCACATGGACTAATGAACAAGTACAATTGTTTAACACAACGAGTCACAAGGACTAATGAACAAGGACAAATTGTTCACACAACAAGTGACATGGACTAATGAACAATTACAATTGTTTAACACAACGAGTCACATGGACTAATGAACAAGGATAAATGGTTCACACAACGAGTCACATGGACTAATGAACAATTACAATTGTTTTAACACAACGAGTCACAAGGGCTAATGAACAAGGACAAATGGTTCGCACAACGAGTCACATGGACTAATGAACAAGTACAATTGTTTAACACAACGAGTCACAAGGACTAATGAACAAGGACAAATGGTTCACACAACGAGTCACATTTACTAATAAACAAGGACAAATGGTTCACACAACGAGTCACATGGACTAATGAACAAGGACAAATGGTTCACACAACGAGTCACATTTACTAATAAACAAGGATAAATGGTTCACACAACGAGTCACATGGACTAATGAACAAGTACAATTGTTTTAACACAACGAGTCACAAGGACTAATGAACAAGGACAAATGGTTTACACAACGAGTCACAAGGACTAATGAACAAGGACAAATGGTTCAGAACACGAGTCACATGGACTAATGAACAAGTACAATTGTTTAACACAACGAGTCACAAGGACTAATGAACAAGGACTAATGAACAAGGACAAATGGTTCACACAACGAGTCACATTTACTAATAAACAAGGACAAATGGTTCACACAACGAGTCACAAGGGCTAATGAACAAGGACAAACGGTTCACACAACGAGTCACATGGACTAATGAACAAGTACAATTGTTTTAACACAACGAGTCACAAGGACTAATGAACAAGGACAAATGATATACACAACGAGACACAAGGACTAATGAACAAGGACAAATGGTTCACACAACGAGTCACATGGACTAATGAACAAGTACAATTGTTTAACACAACGAGTCACAAGGACTAATGAACAAGGACAAATGGTTCACAGAACAAGTGACATGGACTAATGAACAATTACAATTGTTTAACACAACGAGTCACATGGACTAATGAACAAGGATAAATGGTTCACACAACGAGTCACATGGACTAATGAACAATTACAATTGTTTTAACACAACGAGTCACAAGGGCTAATGAACAAGGACAAATGGTTCACACAACGAGTCACATGGACTAATGAACAATTACAATTGTTTTAACACAACGAGTCACAAGGACTAATGAACAAGGACAAATGGTTTACACAACGAATCAAAAGGACTAATGAACAAGGACAAATGGTTCACACAACGAGTCACATGGACTAATGAACAAGTACAATTGTTTAACACAACGAGTCACAAGGACTAATGAACAAGGACAAATGGTTCACACAACAAGTGACATGGACTAATGAACAATTACAATTGTTTAACACAACGAGTCACATGGACTAATGAACAAGGATAAATGGTTCACACAACGAGTCACATGGACTAATGAACAATTACAATTGTTTTAACACAACGAGTCACAAGGGCTAATGAACAACGACAAATGGTTCACACAACGAGTCACATGGACTAATGAACAATTACAATTGTTTTAACACAACGAGTCACAAGGACTAATGAGCAAGGACAAATGGTTTACACAACGAATCAAAAGGACTAATGAACAAGGACAAATGGTTCACACAACGAGTCACATGGACTAATGAACAAGTACAATTGTTTAACACAACGAGTCACAAGGACTAATGAACAAGGACAAATGGTTCACACAACAAGTGACATGGACTAATGAACAATTACAATTGTTTAACACAACGAGTGACATGGACTAATGAACAAGGATAAATGGTTCACACAACGAGTCACATGGACTAATGAACAATTACAATTGTTTTAACACAACGAGTCACAAGGGCTAATGAACAAGGACAAATGGTTCACACAACGAGTCACATGGACTAATGAACAAGTACAATTGTTTAACACAACGAGTCACAAGGACTAATGAACAAGGACAAATGGTTCACACAACGAGTCACATTTACTAATAAACAAGGACAAATGGTTCACACAACGAGTCACATGGACTAATGAACAAGTACAATTGTTTTAACACAACGAGTCACAAGGACTAATGAACAAGGACAAATGGTTTACACAACGAGTCACAAGGATTAATGAACAAGGACAAATGGTTGAAACAACGAGTCACATGGACTAATGAACAAGTACAATTGTTTAACACAACGAGTCACAAGGACTAATGAACAAGGACAAATGGTTCACACAACGAGTCACATTTACTAATAAACAAGGACAAATGGTTCACACAACGAGTCACAAGGGCTAATGAACAAGGACAAACGGTTCACACAACGAGTCACATGGACTAATGAACAAGTACAATTGTTTTAACACAACGAGTCACAAGGACTAATGAACAAGGACAAATGATATACACAACGAGACACAAGGACTAATGAACAAGGACAAATGGTTCACACAACGAGTCACATGGACTAATGAACAAGTACAATTGTTTAACACAACGAGTCACAAGGACTAATGAACAAGGACAAATGGTTCACGTAACAAGTGACATGGACTAATGAACAATTACAATTGTTTAACACAACGAGTCACATGGACTAATGAACAAGGATAAATGGTTCACACAACGAGTCACATGGACTAATGAACAATTACAATTGTTTTAACACAACGAGTCACAAGGGCTAATGAACAAGGACAAATGGTTCACACAACGAGTCACATGGACTAATGAACAAATACAATTGTTTAACACAACGAGTCACAAGGACTAATGAACAAGGACAAATGGTTCACACAACGAGTCACATTTACTAATAAACAAGGACAAATGGTTCACACAACGAGTCACATGGACTAATGAACAAGTACAATTGTTTTAACACAACGAGTCACAAGGACTAATGAACAAGGACAAATGGTTTACACAACGAATCACAAGGACTAATGAACAAGGACAAATGGTTCACAGAACGAGTGACATGGACTAATGAACAAGTACAATTGTTTAACACAACGAGTCACAAGGACTAATGAACAAGGACAAATGGTTCACACAACAAGTGACATGGACTAATGAACAATTACAATTGTTTAACACAACGAGTCACATGGACTAATGAACAAGGATAAATGGTTCACACAACGAGTCACATGGACTAATGAACAATTACAATTGTTTTAACACAACGAGTCACAAGGGCTAATGAACAAGGACAAATGGTTCACACAACGAGTCACATGGACTAATGAACAATTACAATTGTTTTAACACAACGAGTCACAAGGACTAATGAACAAGGACAAATGGTTTACACAACGAATCAAAAGGACTAATGAACAAGGACAAATGGTTCACACAACGAGTCACATGGACTAATGAACAAGTACAATTGTTTAACACAATGAGTCACAAGGACTAATGAACAAGGACAAATGGTTCACACAACAAGTGACATGGACTAATGAACAATTACAATTGTTTAACACAACGAGTGACATGGACTAATGAACAAGGATAAATGGTTCACACAACGAGTCACATGGACTAATGAACAATTACAATTGTTTTAACACAACGAGTCACAAGGGCTAATGAACAAGGACAAATGGTTCACACAACGAGTCACATGGACTAATGAACAAGTACAATTGTTTAACACAACGAGTCACAAGGACTAATGAACAAGGACAAATGGTTCACACAACGAGTCACATTTACTAATAAACAAGGACAAATGGTTCACACAACGAGTCACATGGACTAATGAACAAGTACAATTGTTTTAACACAACGAGTCACAAGGACTAATGAACAAGGACAAATGGTTTACACAACGAGTCACAAGGACTAATGAACAAGGACAAATGGTTGTAACACGAGTCACATGGACTAATGAACAAGTACAATTGTTTAACACAACGAGTCACAAGGACTAATGAACAAGGACAAATGGTTCACACAACGAGTCACATTTACTAATAAACAAGGACAAATGGTTCACACAACGAGTCACAAGGGCTAATGAACAAGGACAAACGGTTCACACAACGAGTCACATGGACTAATGAACAAGTACAATTGTTTTAACACAACGAGTCACAAGGACTAATGAACAAGGACAAATGGTTCACACAACAAGTGACATGGACTAATGAACAATTACAATTGTTTTAACACAACGAGTCACTAGGACTAATGAAAAAGGACAAATGGTTTACACAACGAGTCACAAGGACTAATGAATAAGTACAATTGTTTTAACACAATGAGTCACTAGGCCTAATGAACAAGGACAAATGGTTCACACAATTAGTCACATGTACTAATGAACAAGTACATTTGTTTTAACACAACGAGTCACAAGGGCTAATGAACAAGGAGAAATGGTTCACACAACGAGTCACATAGACTAATGAACAAGTACAATTGTTTAACATAACGAGTCACAAGGACTAATGAACAAGGACAAATGGTTCACACAACGAGTCACATTTACTAATAAACAAGGACAAATGGTTCACACAACGAGTCACATGAACTAATGAACAAGTACAATTGTTTTAACACAACGAGTCACAAGGACTAATGAACAAGGACAAATGGTTTACACAACGAGTCACAAGGACTAATGAACAAGGACAAATGGTTCAGAACACGAGTCACATGGACTAATGAACAAGTACAATTGTTTAACACAACGAGTCACAAGGACTAATGAACAAGGACAAATGATATACACAACGAGACACAAGGACTAATGAACAAGGACAAATGGTTCACACAACGAGTCACATGGACTAATGAACAAGTACAATTGTTTAACACAACGAGTCACAAGGACTAATGAACAAGGACAAATGGTTCACAGAACAAGTGACATGGACTAATGAACAATTACAATTGTTTAACACAACGAGTCACATGGACTAATGAACAAGGATAAATGGTTCACACAACGAGTCACATGGACTAATGAACAATTACAATTGTTTTAACACAACGAGTCACAAGGGCTAATGAACAAGGACAAATGGTTCACACAACGAGTCACATGGACTAATGAACAAATACAATTGTTTAACACAACGAGTCACAAGGACTAATGAACAAGGACAAATGGTTCACACAACGAGTCACATTTACTAATAAACAAGGACAAATGGTTCACACAACGAGTCACATGGACTAATGAACAAGTACAATTGTTTTAACACAACGAGTCACAAGGACTAATGAACAAGGACAAATGGTTTACACAACGAATCACAAGGACTAATGAACAAGGACAAATGGTTCCGTAACGAGTGACATGGACTAATGAACAAGTACAATTGTTTAACACAACGAGTCACAAGGACTAATGAACAAGGACAAATGGTTCACACAACAAGTGACATGGACTAATGAACAATTACAATTGTTTAACACAACGAGTCACATGGACTAATGAACAAGGATAAATGGTTCACACAACGAGTCACATGGACTAATGAACAATTACAATTGTTTTAACACAACGAGTCACAAGGGCTAATGAACAAGGACAAATGGTTCACACAACGAGTCACATGAACTAATGAACAATTACAATTGTTTTAACACAACGAGTCACAAGGACTAATGAACAAGGACAAATGGTTTACACAACGAATCAAAAGGACTAATGAACAAGGACAAATGGTTCACACAACGAGTCACATGGACTAATGAACAAGTACAATTGTTTAACACAATGAGTCACAAGGACTAATGAACAAGGACAAATGGTTCACACAACAAGTGACATGGACTAATGAACAATTACAATTGTTTAACACAACGAGTGACATGGACTAATGAACAAGGATAAATGGTTCACACAACGAGTCACATGGACTAATGAACAATTACAATTGTTTTAACACAACGAGTCACAAGGGCTAATGAACAAGGACAAATGGTTCACACAACGAGTCACATGGACTAATGAACAAGTACAATTGTTTAACACAACGAGTCACAAGGACTAATGAACAAGGACAAATGGTTCACACAACGAGTCACATTTACTAATAAACAAGGACAAATGGTTCACACAACGAGTCACATGGACTAATGAACAAGTACAATTGTTTTAACACAACGAGTCACAAGGACTAATGAACAAGGACAAATGGTTTACACAACGAGTCACAAGGACTAATGAACAAGGACAAATGGTTCAGAACACGAGTCACATGGACTAATGAACAAGTACAATTGTTTAACACAACGAGTCACAAGGACTAATGAACAAGGACAAATGGTTCACACAACGAGTCACATTTACTAATAAACAAGGACAAATGGTTCACACAACGAGTCACAAGGGCTAATGAACAAGGACAAACGGTTCACACAACGAGTCACATGGACTAATGAACAAGTACAATTGTTTTAACACAACGAGTCACAAGGACTAATGAACAAGGACAAATGGTTCACACAACAAGTGACATGGACTAATGAACAATTACAATTGTTTTAACACAACGAGTCACTAGGACTAATGAAAAAGGACAAATGGTTTACACAACGAGTCACAAGGACTAATGAATAAGTACAATTGTTTTAACACAATGAGTCACTAGGCCTAATGAACAAGGACAAATGGTTCACACAATTAGTCACATGTACTAATGAACAAGTACATTTGTTTTAACACAACGAGTCACAAGGGCTAATGAACAAGGAGAAATGGTTCACACAACGAGTCACATAGACTAATGAACAAGTACAATTGTTTAACATAACGAGTCACAAGGACTAATGAACAAGGACAAATGGTTCACACAACGAGTCACATTTACTAATAAACAAGGACAAATGGTTCACACAACGAGTCACATGAACTAATGAACAAGTACAATTGTTTTAACACAACGAGTCACAAGGACTAATGAACAAGGACAAATGGTTTACACAACGAGTCACAAGGACTAATGAACAAGGACAAATGGTTCGAACACGAGTCACATGGACTAATGAACAAGTACAATTGTTTAACACAACGAGTCACAAGGACTAATGAACAAGGACAAATGGTTCACACAACGAGTCACATTTACTAATAAACAAGGACAAATGGTTCACACAACGAGTCACAAGGGCTAATGAACAAGGACAAACGGTTCACACAACGAGTCACATGGACTAATGAACAAGTACAATTGTTTTAACACAACGAGTCACAAGGACTAATGAACAAGGACAAATGGTATACACAACGAGTCACAAGGACTAATGAACAAGGACAAATGGTTCACACAACAAGTCACATGGACTAATGAACAAGTACAATTGTTTAACACAACGAGTCACAAGGACTAATGAACAAGGACAAATTGTTCACACAACAAGTGACATGGACTAATGAACAATTACAATTGTTTAACACAACGAGTCACATGGACTAATGAACAAGGATAAATGGTTCACACAACGAGTCACATGGACTAATGAACAATTACAATTGTTTTAACACAACGAGTCACAAGGGCTAATGAACAAGGACAAATGGTTCACACAACGAGTCACATGGACTAATGAACAAGTACAATTGTTTAACACAACGAGTCACAAGGACTAATGAACAAGGACAAATGGTTCACACAACGAGTCACATTTACTAATAAACAAGGACAAATGGTTCACACAACGAGTCACATGGACTAATGAACAAGGACAAATGGTTCACACAACGAGTCACATTTACTAATAAACAAGGATAAATGGTTCACACAACGAGTCACATGGACTAATGAACAAGTACAATTGTTTTAACACAACGAGTCACAAGGACTAATGAACAAGGACAAATGGTTTACACAACGAGTCACAAGGACTAATGAACAAGGACAAATGGTTCAGAACACGAGTCACATGGACTAATGAACAAGTACAATTGTTTAACACAACGAGTCACAAGGACTAATGAACAAGGACAAATGGTTCACACAACGAGTCACATTTACTAATAAACAAGGACAAATGGTTCACACAATGAGTCACAAGGGCTAATGAACAAGGACAAACGGTTCACACAACGAGTCACATGGACTAATGAACAAGTACAATTGTTTTAACACAACGAGTCACAAGGACTAATGAACAAGGACAAATGATATACACAACGAGACACAAGGACTAATGAACAAGGACAAATGGTTCACACAACGAGTCACATGGACTAATGAACAAGTACAATTGTTTAACACAACGAGTCACAAGAACTAATGAACAAGGACAAATGGTTCACAGAACAAGTGACATGGACTAATGAACAATTACAATTGTTTAACACAACGAGTCACATGGACTAATGAACTAGGATAAATGGTTCACACAACGAGTCACATGGACTAATGAACAATTACAATTGTTTTAACACAACGAGTCACAAGGGCTAATGAACAAGGACAAATGGTTCACACAACGAGTCACATGGACTAATGAACAAATACAATTGTTTAACACAACGAGTCACAAGGACTAATGAACAAGGACAAATGGTTCACACAACGAGTCACATTTACTAATAAACAAGGACAAATGGTTCACACAACGAGTCACATGGACTAATGAACAAGTACAATTGTTTTAACACAACGAGTCACAAGGACTAATGAACAAGGACAAATGGTTTACACAACGAATCACAAGGACTAATGAACAAGGACAAATGGTTCACAGAACGAGTGACATGGACTAATGAACAAGTACAATTGTTTAACACAACGAGTCACAAGGACTAATGAACAAGGACAAATGGTTCACACAACAAGTGACATGGACTAATGAACAATTACAATTGTTTAACACAACGAGTCACATGGACTAATGAACAAGGATAAATGGTTCACACAACGAGTCACATGGACTAATGAACAAGTACAATTGTTTAACACAACGAGTCACAAGGACTAATGAACAAGGACAAATGGTTCACACAACGAGTCACATTTACTAATAAACAAGGACAAATGGTTCACACAACGAGTCACATGGACTAATGAACAAGTACAATTGTTTTAACACAACGAGTCACAAGGACTAATGAACAAGGACAAATGGTTTACACAACGAGTCACAAGGACTAATGAACAAGGACAAATGGTTCAGAACACGAGTCACATGGACTAATGAACAAGTACAATTGTTTAACACAACGAGTCACAAGGACTAATGAACAAGGACAAATGGTTCACACAACGAGTCACATTTACTAATAAACAAGGACAAATGGTTCACACAACGAGTCACAAGGGCTAATGAACAAGGACAAACGGTTCACACAACGAGTCACATGGACTAATGAACAAGTACAATTGTTTTAACACAACGAGTCACAAGGACTAATGAACAAGGACAAATGGTTTACACAACGAGTCACAAGGACTAATGAACAAGGACAAATGGTTGAACACGAGTCACATGGACTAATGAACAAGTACAATTGTTTAACACAACGAGTCACAAGGACTAATGAACAAGGACAAATGGTTCACACAACGAGTCACATTTACTAATAAACAAGGACAAATGGTTCACACAATGAGTCACAAGGGCTAATGAACAAGGACAAACGGTTCACACAACGAGTCACATGGACTAATGAACAAGTACAATTGTTTTAACACAACGAGTCACAAGGACTAATGAACAAGGACAAATGATATACACAACGAGACACAAGGACTAATGAACAAGGACAAATGGTTCACACAACGAGTCACATGGACTAATGAACAAGTACAATTGTTTAACACAACGAGTCACAAGAACTAATGAACAAGGACAAATGGTTCACAGAACAAGTGACATGGACTAATGAACAATTACAATTGTTTAACACAACGAGTCACATGGACTAATGAACTAGGATAAATGGTTCACACAACGAGTCACATGGACTAATGAACAATTACAATTGTTTTAACACAACGAGTCACAAGGGCTAATGAACAAGGACAAATGGTTCACACAACGAGTCACATGGACTAATGAACAAATACAATTGTTTAACACAACGAGTCACAAGGACTAATGAACAAGGACAAATGGTTCACACAACGAGTCACATTTACTAATAAACAAGGACAAATGGTTCACACAACGAGTCACATGGACTAATGAACAAGTACAATTGTTTTAACACAACGAGTCACAAGGACTAATGAACAAGGACAAATGGTTTACACAACGAATCACAAGGACTAATGAACAAGGACAAATGGTTCACGTAAGCGAGTGACATGGACTAATGAACAAGTACAATTGTTTAACACAACGAGTCACAAGGACTAATGAACAAGGACAAATGGTTCACACAACAAGTGACATGGACTAATGAACAATTACAATTGTTTAACACAACGAGTCACATGGACTAATGAACAAGGATAAATGGTTCACACAACGAGTCACATGGACTAATGAACAAGTACAATTGTTTAACACAACGAGTCACAAGGACTAATGAACAAGGACAAATGGTTCACACAACGAGTCACATTTACTAATAAACAAGGACAAATGGTTCACACAACGAGTCACATGGACTAATGAACAAGTACAATTGTTTTAACACAACGAGTCACAAGGACTAATGAACAAGGACAAATGGTTTACACAACGAGTCACAAGGACTAATGAACAAGGACAAATGGTTCAGAACACGAGTCACATGGACTAATGAACAAGTACAATTGTTTAACACAACGAGTCACAAGGACTAATGAACAAGGACAAATGGTTCACACAACGAGTCACATTTACTAATAAACAAGGACAAATGGTTCACACAACGAGTCACAAGGGCTAATGAACAAGGACAAACGGTTCACACAACGAGTCACATGGACTAATGAACAAGTACAATTGTTTTAACACAACGAGTCACAAGGACTAATGAACAAGGACAAATGGTTCACACAACAAGTGACATGGACTAATGAACAATTACAATTGTTTTAACACAACGAGTCACTAGGACTAATGAAAAAGGACAAATGGTTTACACAACGAGTCACAAGGACTAATGAATAAGTACAATTGTTTTAACACAATGAGTCACTAGGCCTAATGAACAAGGACAAATGGTTCACACAATTAGTCACATGTACTAATGAACAAGTACATTTGTTTTAACACAACGAGTCACAAGGGCTAATGAACAAGGACAAATGGTTCACACAACGAGTCACATAGACTAATGAACAAGTACAATTGTTTAACATAACGAGTCACAAGGACTAATGAACAAGGACAAATGGTTCACACAACGAGTCACATTTACTAATAAACAAGGACAAATGGTTCACACAACGAGTCACATGAACTAATGAACAAGTACAATTGTTTTAACACAACGAGTCACAAGGACTAATGAACAAGGACAAATGGTTTACACAACGAGTCACAAGGACTAATGAACAAGGACAAATGGTTCAGAACACGAGTCACATGGACTAATGAACAAGTACAATTGTTTAACACAACGAGTCACAAGGACTAATGAACAAGGACAAATGGTTCACACAACGAGTCACATTTACTAATAAACAAGGACAAATGGTTCACACAACGAGTCACAAGGGCTAATGAACAAGGACAAACGGTTCACACAACGAGTCACATGGACTAATGAACAAGTACAATTGTTTTAACACAACGAGTCACAAGGACTAATGAACAAGGACAAATGGTATACACAACGAGTCACAAGGACTAATGAACAAGGACAAATGGTTCACACAACAAGTCACATGGACTAATGAACAAGTACAATTGTTTAACACAACGAGTCACAAGGACTAATGAACAAGGACAAATTGTTCACACAACAAGTGACATGGACTAATGAACAATTACAATTGTTTAACACAACGAGTCACATGGACTAATGAACAAGGATAAATGGTTCACACAACGAGTCACATGGACTAATGAACAATTACAATTGTTTTAACACAACGAGTCACAAGGGCTAATGAACAAGGACAAATGGTTCACACAACGAGTCACATGGACTAATGAACAAGTACAATTGTTTAACACAACGAGTCACAAGGACTAATGAACAAGGACAAATGGTTCACACAACGAGTCACATTTACTAATAAACAAGGACAAATGGTTCACACAACGAGTCACATGGACTAATGAACAAGGACAAATGGTTCACACAACGAGTCACATTTACTAATAAACAAGGATAAATGGTTCACACAACGAGTCACATGGACTAATGAACAAGTACAATTGTTTTAACACAACGAGTCACAAGGACTAATGAACAAGGACAAATGGTTTACACAACGAGTCACAAGGACTAATGAACAAGGACAAATGGTTGAACACGAGTCACATGGACTAATGAACAAGTACAATTGTTTAACACAACGAGTCACAAGGACTAATGAACAAGGACAAATGGTTCACACAACGAGTCACATTTACTAATAAACAAGGACAAATGGTTCACACAATGAGTCACAAGGGCTAATGAACAAGGACAAACGGTTCACACAACGAGTCACATGGACTAATGAACAAGTACAATTGTTTTAACACAACGAGTCACAAGGACTAATGAACAAGGACAAATGATATACACAACGAGACACAAGGACTAATGAACAAGGACAAATGGTTCACACAACGAGTCACATGGACTAATGAACAAGTACAATTGTTTAACACAACGAGTCACAAGAACTAATGAACAAGGACAAATGGTTCACAGAACAAGTGACATGGACTAATGAACAATTACAATTGTTTAACACAACGAGTCACATGGACTAATGAACTAGGATAAATGGTTCACACAACGAGTCACATGGACTAATGAACAATTACAATTGTTTTAACACAACGAGTCACAAGGGCTAATGAACAAGGACAAATGGTTCACACAACGAGTCACATGGACTAATGAACAAATACAATTGTTTAACACAACGAGTCACAAGGACTAATGAACAAGGACAAATGGTTCACACAACGAGTCACATTTACTAATAAACAAGGACAAATGGTTCACACAACGAGTCACATGGACTAATGAACAAGTACAATTGTTTTAACACAACGAGTCACAAGGACTAATGAACAAGGACAAATGGTTTACACAACGAATCACAAGGACTAATGAACAAGGACAAATGGTTCACAGAACGAGTGACATGGACTAATGAACAAGTACAATTGTTTAACACAACGAGTCACAAGGACTAATGAACAAGGACAAATGGTTCACACAACAAGTGACATGGACTAATGAACAATTACAATTGTTTAACACAACGAGTCACATGGACTAATGAACAAGGATAAATGGTTCACACAACGAGTCACATGGACTAATGAACAAGTACAATTGTTTAACACAACGAGTCACAAGGACTAATGAACAAGGACAAATGGTTCACACAACGAGTCACATTTACTAATAAACAAGGACAAATGGTTCACACAACGAGTCACATGGACTAATGAACAAGTACAATTGTTTTAACACAACGAGTCACAAGGACTAATGAACAAGGACAAATGGTTTACACAACGAATCACAAGGACTAATGAACAAGGACAAATGGTTCACACAACGAGTCACATGGACTAATGAACAAGTACAATTGTTTAACACAACGAGTCACAAGGACTAATGAACAAGGACAAATGGTTCACACAACAAGTGACATGGACTAATGAACAATTACAATTGTTTTAACACAACGAGTCACTAGGACTAATGAAAAAGGACAAATGGTTTACACAACGAGTCACAAGGACTAATGAATAAGTACAATTGTTTTAACACAATGAGTCACTAGGCCTAATGAACAAGGACAAATGGTTCACACAATTAGTCACATGTACTAATGAACAAGTACATTTGTTTTAACACAACGAGTCACAAGGGCTAATGAACAAGGACAAATGGTTCACACAACGAGTCACATAGACTAATGAACAAGTACAATTGTTTAACATAACGAGTCACAAGGACTAATGAACAAGGACAAATGGTTCACACAACGAGTCACATTTACTAATAAACAAGGACAAATGGTTCACACAACGAGTCACATGAACTAATGAACAAGTACAATTGTTTTAACACAACGAGTCACAAGGACTAATGAACAAGGACAAATGGTTTACACAACGAGTCACAAGGACTAATGAACAAGGACAAATGGTTCAGAACACGAGTCACATGGACTAATGAACAAGTACAATTGTTTAACACAACGAGTCACAAGGACTAATGAACAAGGACAAATGGTTCACACAACGAGTCACATTTACTAATAAACAAGGACAAATGGTTCACACAACGAGTCACAAGGGCTAATGAACAAGGACAAACGGTTCACACAACGAGTCACATGGACTAATGAACAAGTACAATTGTTTTAACACAACGAGTCACAAGGACTAATGAACAAGGACAAATGGTATACACAAAGAGTCACAAGGACTAATGAACAAGGACAAATGGTTCACACAACAAGTCACATGGACTAATGAACAAGTACAATTGTTTAACACAACGAGTCACAAGGACTAAAGAACAAGGACAAATTGTTCACACAACAAGTGACATGGACTAATGAACAATTACAATTGTTTAACACAACGAGTCACATGGACTAATGAACAAGGATAAATGGTTCACACAACGAGTCACATGGACTAATGAACAATTACAATTGTTTTAACACAACGAGTCACAAGGGCTAATGAACAAGGACAAATGGTTCACACAACGAGTCACATGGACTAATGAACAAGTACAATTGTTTAACACAACGAGTCACAAGGACTAATGAACAAGGACAAATGGTTCACACAACGAGTCACATTTACTAATAAACAAGGACAAATGGTTCACACAACGAGTCACATGGACTAATGAACAAGGACAAATGGTTCACACAACGAGTCACATTTACTAATAAACAAGGATAAATGGTTCACACAACGAGTCACATGGACTAATGAACAAGTACAATTGTTTTAACACAACGAGTCACAAGGACTAATGAACAAGGACAAATGGTTTACACAACGAGTCACAAGGACTAATGAACAAGGACAAATGGTTGTAACACGAGTCACATGGACTAATGAACAAGTACAATTGTTTAACACAACGAGTCACAAGGACTAATGAACAAGGACAAATGGTTCACACAACGAGTCACATTTACTAATAAACAAGGACAAATGGTTCACACAATGAGTCACAAGGGCTAATGAACAAGGACAAACGGTTCACACAACGAGTCACATGGACTAATGAACAAGTACAATTGTTTTAACACAACGAGTCACAAGGACTAATGAACAAGGACAAATGATATACACAACGAGACACAAGGACTAATGAACAAGGACAAATGGTTCACACAACGAGTCACATGGACTAATGAACAAGTACAATTGTTTAACACAACGAGTCACAAGAACTAATGAACAAGGACAAATGGTTCACAGAACAAGTGACATGGACTAATGAACAATTACAATTGTTTAACACAACGAGTCACATGGACTAATGAACTAGGATAAATGGTTCACACAACGAGTCACATGGACTAATGAACAATTACAATTGTTTTAACACAACGAGTCACAAGGGCTAATGAACAAGGACAAATGGTTCACACAACGAGTCACATGGACTAATGAACAAATACAATTGTTTAACACAACGAGTCACAAGGACTAATGAACAAGGACAAATGGTTCACACAACGAGTCACATTTACTAATAAACAAGGACAAATGGTTCACACAACGAGTCACATGGACTAATGAACAAGTACAATTGTTTTAACACAACGAGTCACAAGGACTAATGAACAAGGACAAATGGTTTACACAACGAATCACAAGGACTAATGAACAAGGACAAATGGTTCACAGAACGAGTGACATGGACTAATGAACAAGTACAATTGTTTAACACAACGAGTCACAAGGACTAATGAACAAGGACAAATGGTTCACACAACAAGTGACATGGACTAATGAACAATTACAATTGTTTAACACAACGAGTCACATGGACTAATGAACAAGGATAAATGGTTCACACAACGAGTCACATGGACTAATGAACAAGTACAATTGTTTAACACAACGAGTCACAAGGACTAATGAACAAGGACAAATGGTTCACACAACGAGTCACATTTACTAATAAACAAGGACAAATGGTTCACACAACGAGTCACATGGACTAATGAACAAGTACAATTGTTTTAACACAACGAGTCACAAGGACTAATGAACAAGGACAAATGGTTTACACAACGAATCACAAGGACTAATGAACAAGGACAAATGGTTCACACAACGAGTCACATGGACTAATGAACAAGTACAATTGTTTAACACAACGAGTCACAAGGACTAATGAACAAGGACAAATGGTTCACACAACAAGTGACATGGACTAATGAACAATTACAATTGTTTAACACAACGAGTCACATGGACTAATGAACAAGGATAAATGATTCACACAACGAGTCACATGGACTAATGAACAATTACAATTGTTTTAACACAACGAGTCACAAGGGCTAATGAACAAGGACAAATGGTTCACACAACGAGTCACATGGACTAATGAACAAGTACAATTGTTTAACACAACGAGTCACAAGGACTAATGAACAAGGACAAATGGTTCACACAACGAGTCACATTTACTAATAAACAAGGACAAATGGTTCACACAACGAGTCACATGGACTAATGAACAAGTACAATTGTTTTAACACAACGAGTCACAAGGACTAATGAACAAGGACAAATGGTTCACACAACGAGTCACATGGACTAATGAACAAGTACAATTGGTTAACACAACGAGTCACAAGGACTAATGAACAAGGACAAATGGTTCACACAACAAGTGACATGGACTAATGAACAAGTACAATTGTTTAACACAACGAGTCACAAGGACTAATGAACAAGGACAAGTGGTTCACACAACGAGTCACATTTACTAATAAACAAGGACAAATGGTTCACACAACGAGTCACAAGGGCTAATGAACAAGGACAAACGGTTCACACAACGAGTCACATGGACTAATAAAATTATGACATAACCTCCTAAAATCATGAAACTTGGCAGTAATTTACTTGGATATGAGAACTAACTCGGAGCAAAACTCCAGGATTTTTAGAGGATTCAAAGTAATTTTAAGACTCAACTGAACTGACTGATAGACACAAAGGACTGTAATTGAGACAGTTCTGGAATAGTGACTGAAAGGAGGGAACTTTGGATATAATTATCAACTGAAAACCCACAGAATACTCACAGGGAATTAAGCTAACAATTTGGGGTGTTAGAGTTAAGAGATTCCACAGATTAACACGGGAAAGACTCATGAAACAAACAAGCAAAGCTAAACTAACCACAAAGTCTCAAAGACAGAAAGTTTATACTCTACTAACAGGTTCTTAATCAATAACCACAGTCTAAGCACAGGTTCTTATCAAGCCTGACTCTAATCTACAGACTAAGCACAAGATTAAGAGGTTTAAATTTGAGAGAAATCTCAGGTTTCATTCATAAATCAGTTGTGTTACAACGATCGATGAGCCGAGGTCCTTATATAAGCCTTTTTAGGTTACAAACTTGAAAGGAAACTACATCCAAGGGTCAGGATCCCTCCTCACATGCTGGTAAGAGTCCAAGTACAATATTACAACGGTTTAAAAGCTCTTAATTGTAAACTGGAATGAAAACAAAAGAGAAATGCAGGTGACAAAGTGACGAGTTGTGGTCCTTTCTTTGCATTGCTGGCTTTTCGTTGAATGTAGGCACTTGAGGACGAAATGATTGAGTCCTTGGCATTAAAATTGGCTCTAGGTTGTATCTGGTATATGGGAAGACAAGCCAAAAGTTCTTTGAGTGCTTTTTCCTCATGGTTTAGCCAGAAATGGAAAGGTTGCTTTTGTTGTTTGTCATTTGCTGCAGCTCTGTCCAGCTTGGATTTCTAGGACTTGCATTGTGATTCTTCCTTGGACCCCTAGGACTTTTCTGAGCCTAATTCAGTGACCAACCAGCTGGCCATGGTGGCAGCTGGTGGTTGGGCTTGTACTTATACTTATTGGCCACTAAACTTAGCTCAGCTTGACTGGTTTCTGAGATGGGTGTGGTGTTGCTTTGGCTTGTCTGCTGAAGTGAGGTGCCCTGGTCAGTGGCTCCTGCTGCAAAAACTCTAAGGACACGAAAATGGACAGAAAAACAAGCTTAAAACCGTGACTCAAATGCTAAGGATCGAGTGAATTGGATATGAAATAAACCAAGCACAAAGCCAAGGTTTAAGACTAAGAGCTTGTTCAAGCACCTAGCAAAGAACTCACTCAACCCCTAGCACTAAGCATAGGAGGGTCTTCTAGCACAAAGCAAAGAATTTAAGAGGAAAAACTAGGTTTTCACTTGTATTAATGTTCATTCAAATCTGAAGTTCTCAAGTGCTTAGCTTGGTTTATATAGACCAAGGCTTACAATCTTGACCCTTGATTACTAAGTACATCTAAAGGTCACAAAAATAGCAGCTAACAACCAAGAAAAACGGCAGCCAAGGCTATGACAAAGCTGAAATGAAAAGGACATAAAGCAAAGAAAGTAAACTAATAGTCCAATCTTCCTTGTTTGTAGCTCAACTTCTTATTTATGATTATATGGACTGAAATGGGGCTTGAGGAAATCGTGTAAGAGTCCTTGCTGCAGCCAAAAAGCCCCTTGAGCTTTGTTGGAACAAAAGAGGAATGTTGATAGCGACATAATGCACAAAAAACTAAGCATGCTCCAGCCATGGTCCTGATTGCGCACGGTTTTTAAAGCTTGGCAAACTCTATGATAGGAACGGCTTTGGGATACAAGTTCCTACACAAAAACGTCCCAAACTCACCAAAGATTAATCCCATGCTGGAAAAAGGCACGACTTCTTAGACGGAATTCATGTTAGACCTCAATCTTGTGCAAGGTCCAAAACCGGGTGAATTGTGGCCTTTCTCGGTTTGATTTGTTTCAATCTCCCCTTCTTGAAAAGGATTTGCCCTCAAATCCTCGAGCTTATCCTCCTCAATCTCTTCATAATAAGGACTTAAATCCCCAACATTGAAAGTTCCATGGACTCCATATTCTCCGGGAAGGTTTATCTTGTATGCATTGGACTCGAACTTCTCAAGTACTTCGAATGGACCATCAGCTCTAGGCATGAGCTTATTCTTCCTTTTTTCTGGAAATCTTTCTTTCCTCAAGTGTATCCAAACAAGATCTCCGGGTTCAAAGCTTTTGGTTCCCTTAACACCCTTGGATTTGGCCTTGTGAGCCTCATTAGCCTTCTCAATTTGCTTCTTGACTTGTTCATGGACATGGAGCATTTGTTCAACCCTTTTCTTAGCATCATAATCAATGGTATTTCTTTTGATGGGTGCCAAATCAGTAGGCATCATAGGATTCACGCCATATACCACCTCAAATGGAGACTTGCCCGTGGTTGTGGAAGGGGCTCGGTTGAAGGCAAACTCGGCTTGAGCTAGTTTGAGGTCCCAATCTTTCAATGATCTTGCAACCGTGCACCTAAGGATCCTCCCCAAGGTCTTGTTGGTAACTTCCGTTTGCCCATCAGTTTGAGGGTGATGGGAGGTGCTAAACAAGAGCCTTGTTTTGAGTAGCTTCCATAAGGTTCTCCAAAAATGACTCATGAACTTGGAATCCCTATCCGAGACAATGGACTTAGGAATACCATGTAGCTTGACCACTTCTTTGAAATAGAGCTCGGCCACACTAGTTGCATCTTCGGTTTTCTTGCAAGCAATGAAATGAGCCATTTTGCTCTATCCACAACCACCATGATTGAATCCTTCCCTCTTTGAGTTCTTGGTAAAGCAACAATGAAATCCATGCTTATGTCTTCCCATGGCTGATTTGGAACCGGCAAAGGTGTGTAGAGGCCTGTTTGGAAATAGGATTTTGATTGTTGATAAGGAGCACACCTCTTGATCACATCTTGGACATCCCCAAGCATCTTAGGCCAATAGAATTGCTCTTGGAGTATGTCATAGGTCTTTTGAATGCCAAAGTGCCCGGCAAGACCATTGGAGTGAACTTCCCTTATCAACAAGTTTCTATAAGGTCCCCTAGGCACACACAACTTGTTCCCAAAGAATAAGAACCCATTTTGAACCAAGTATTTGCTCTTGAGCTTGATTTGGCCAGATTGAAGGAGCTCCCATTCTCCTTTAAAATCCGGATCTTCCACATATAATTCTTTCATGTACTCAAACCCAAGGACCCTTTGCTCCATGAAACTCAACATAATGAACCTCCTTGACAATGCATCAGCCACTATGTTATCTTTCCCCTCTATGTACTTGCTTGAGAAGTTGAAGGATTGTAAGAACTCCACCTGATGCAGGAGCATGTTCGGAACAAGCAAATGAGATCCTTATTAGTCGAAATGTAACTCAACTAGTAAAAGGATTTGAGCTTGGATCGAGTAATGTGTTGATGCTAAAATGGGAAGGCATGGGAGCTGCATATCACGGCTCCTAGGATGGTTAGGATACACGGTTTCCTAAATCGTGTAGGAATAATAAGTTAGTTAATTACTATTTCTAATAAAGTTAGGAAAGCTAGATTTTCCTAATCCTAGTCAAATTAGAATACCCTAAATCTGATTGTATTCTAGTTTTTAGTATTTTAATTACTTTCCTAGTTAGTTTAGGAAAGGGGAATAATTTTCCTAGTTAGTTTAGGAAAAGGAAAGATAGCTTAATTTCCAAGCTAGGGTTTGGGTCGAATTGTGACCTCGTTTAGGAGTATATTAGGCCGTGTATGATCAGAGAAACACCATCGAATTTCCAGCAATAAAATTGTTTACATTTGTGAGCATTATTCTGATTAGGTTTGCGAGCTTAATCTTTAGATCTTCCTTGCGAGGTTGATTGCGTGAATCTGCGTTTGACACCTTGCGAAGTTAGGACTAGGAATTCACCATACTATCCAGGTTACATCCTTAATCACGAAATAATCAGTCCAAACAAATCAATTTCCGCTGCAAATTTACCAATTATCACGACATACACAATCACAGAATTAACAAACTCAAACGAACAGTTCAACGATCTGTTCATTCTCGTTTTTCCATACTGTTTTACATCAAATTGGTTACCAGAGCTAAGTTCAGATTTATTCCTTAATAGATCTGTCTTGGGACGTTGCTAATCATGGTTAAAGACGGTGAAGAAGGTCCGAAAACATGGGAAGATGGTCATAACGAGCTGAAGTTGGAGATGGCTCAGATGGCTTATGTGTTAAAAAATATAGCAAGCATGTTGAAGGCTAAAGAGAAGAAAAAAGAATCGGACACTCCATCCGAATCTGAAGAAGAGGACGAGCAGCCAAAGATGAAGTCAAAAAATAAGAACGATGATGATCGGGGTTTAAAACTCGATATTCCTGACTTTAATGGCGAGATGGATCCGGAAAAATTTCTGGATTGGGTAAGACAAGCTGAAAGGGTTTTCGAGTATAAAGAGTACGATGACAAGAAGCAATTTAAAGTTGCAATCTTGAAACTTACAAAGTATGCATCTTTATGGTACGAAAATCTGAAAAAACAAAGAAGAAAGGAAGGCAAAGACAAGATCGAATCTTGGATCAAATTAAAGAAGCACTTGATGAGGCGATTCCTGCCAAGGGATTATGAGCAAGATAACTACTTAAAGCTCCAATCTTTAGAGCAAGGAAGCATGTCGGTGACTGAATATATCAAAGAATTCGAGAAGATGTCAATTGTGTGCGATCTTGAGGAGAAAGAAGAGCTAAGAGTGGCGAGATTCATCAAGGGCCTAACACCCGCTATTTCAACGAAGGTAGAAATCCAGAATTACGATGGATTTAGCGATGTTTGCAGATTGGCGTTGAAATTTGAGAAGCATGATAAGGCACGAAAACCTTATACTTATTCCAAGGGACAAAATTCGGGAACCAGCTCATATTCCAGGCCAGCTCCTAGCAAGGCTAAGGAAACCCCGAAAGAAGAAACCAAGGACAAAGGAAAGGGTGTTGCCGAGCCAAAAGGGAGTTCTTTGAGGCGTTGTTTCAAGTGTCAAGGCTATGGTCATATAGCAAACGAGTGTCCTCATAAACGAGCCCTAATGTACTCAAGAATTATGTGATATAATTCCGGATTTGTCACGCGAGAAGATGAAACAGTTCAAGAGAATGTTGAAACCGATGGTGAAGGGATAGTCTACGATTTGGATCCGTTGAGTGAAGAGGAGTGTTTAGTCTTTGCGTAATTTACATATGGAAACGGGTTCAGCTGAGAATGAACAACGGGAGCAGATCTTCCATACTCGGTGCAAGGTAAACCGTAAAATTTGCAATCTTATTATTGATAGTGGATCGTGTGCTAATGTAGTAGCAAGGGACCTTGTTGATGAACTGAAATTGCAAACTAAAGACCGAGTTAAACCATATAAATTACATTGGCTGAATGGGGAGAATGGGATCCAAGTTAAGAAACAGGCCTTAGTTTCGTTGAGTCTAGGACCCTATAATGATGAGGTGTGGTGCGATATAATTCCTATGAATGCATGCCACATTCTGTTGGGTAGGCCTTGGCAATTCGATAGAAAGGTTGAACATGACGGGAGAGCCAATGTGTATAGCGTGATGAAGGGTAACGTGAGATATAATCTGAAACCTATGTCACCTAATAAGATTAGAGAGTCTAGAACAAAGAAGGGGAGTATGTTTATGGAGGCTCGGGAGGTTGAAGAGGCTTTAGCTCGTGGAGAACGAACTTATGTGCTGCTGGTTCGTGACTTGGGGTCCGTTGGTGTGTGTGATGACCGTGGGGTACAGGAGTTGTTAGAAGAGTTCCGGGATGTGTTTCCGGATGAATTACCGGATGGGTTACCTCCTTTACGTGGTATTGAACACCAAATAGATCTGATTCCAGGGGCGGCATTGCCTAATAAGCAGGCCTATCGCTGTAATCCAGAGGAAGCAAAGGAGTTATAGAGACAAGTCCAAGAATTGATAGATAGGGGATATGTTCAAGAGAGCTTAAGTCCATGTGCGGTGCTTGCGTTATTAGTGCCAAAGAAGGAAGGGACTTGGAGAATGTGCATTGATAGTAGAGCGGTAAATAACATTACAATCAAATATCGCTTTCCTATGCCAAGACTTGATGATATGCTTGACGAACTTTCTGGTTCGAGTGTCTTTTCTAAACTGGATTTGAGGAGTGGCTACCATCAAATGAGGATTCGAGAAGCGGATGAGTGGAAGACCGCGTTTAAAACGAAGCAAGGGTTATATGAATGGCTTGTGATGCCGTTTGGATTGTGCAATGCCCCTAGTTCGTTTATGAGGTTGATGAATGAAGTGTTAAGGCCGTTCCTTAACGAATTTGTGGTGGTCTATCTTGACGACATCCTGATTTATAGCAAAGATGAAGAGTCGCACAAACGACATTTGCGAGCTGTGTTTGAAGTTTTGCGAGATCAGAAGCTTTATGGTAAGTTGGAAAAATGTACTTTTATGGTCTCAAGTGTTGTCTTTCTTGGTTATATTGTGGGAAAAGACGGAGTAAGTATGGACCCATCCAAGGTCGATGCTATTCAAGCCTGGCGATTCCGAAATCAACTACGGAGAGGTGCGAAGCTTTCATGGTTTAGCATCATTTTATAGACGGTTCATCCAGGGTTTTAGCTCGATTGTGGCTCCAATTACAGAGCTAACCAAGAAGGGAGAGTTCGTGTGGACTAACAGCGCCCAAAAGGCGTTTGAAGAAGTGAAACGCAAGCTATGCTCCGGACCTGTTTTAGCACTACCTGATTTTAATAAATTGTTTGAAGTCGAGTGTGATGCAAGTGGTGTTGGGATTGGTGCCGTGTTAATACAAGAAAAGAGGCCTATTGCATATTTCAAATGAGAAATTAAACGGTGCAAGGTTGAACTATTCAACCTATGACAAGGAGTTTTATGCAATCGTGAGAGCATTGGATCATTGGAGTCATTATCTGCGTCCGAAGCCGTTTATTTTACATTCTGATCACGAGGCTCTTAAACACATCCATGGACAGCAAAAGTTAAATCAAAGACATGCCAAATGGGTAGAATTCTTGCAATCATTCACGTTTTCTTCAAAATATAAGACGGGAAGTTCTAATATCGTGGCTGATGCATTATCACGAAGGCATTCACTGTTGATTGAGTTGGATGCAAGGATTCTTGGTTTCGAACATATCAAGGAATCGTACAAGTCCGATCCAGAATTTTCAAAGGAAATCATTGATCCGACGGGTTTGTATACTTGTTCGGGATGGCTATCTCTTCAAAGGTAATCGGCTATGCATTCCGAATGGGTCGATTAGGGAGTTGTTGGTACGAGAAGCTCATGGCGGGGCTATTCTTTGGACACTTTGGAGTTAATAAGACGAGTGACATCCTAAGTGAACACTTCTACTGGCCGAGAATGAATAAGGACGTGCAAGAGATTGTGGCGAAATGTGTGGTATGTCAAAAGGCTAAAAGCACGTTCACCAAGGGCTTGTATACACCTCTACCCGTACCTGTACAGCCATGGAATGAGGTAAGCATGGATTTTATCCTTGGTTTGCCGAGAACTCAGAGGGGTAAGGACTCGATTATGGTGGTAGTTGATCGATTCTCGAAGATGGCGCATTTTATTCCGTGTCACAAGACTGATGATGCAACTAAAGTGGCTGATTTGTACTATAGAGAGATCGTTCGATTACATGGAATACCTCTTACTATTGTTTCAGATCGAGATGTGAAGTTTCTTAGTTACTTCGGGAAAACGTTATGGCGTTTGATGGGAACTAAGCTTCTTTTCAGTACATCACACCATCCAGACGGATGGTCGGACCGAGGTAACCAACCGTACTCTAGGAAGTCTATTGCGAGGATTGGTTAGTAAAAGCACAAAGGATTGGGATATCAAATTGGCGCATCTTTGAATTCGCTTGTAATCGTACACCATCAATGACGACAGGACGAGCTCCATTCGAGATTGTCTATGGCGTGAATCCATACCTGCCAATCGATTTAGTACCCATTCCAAAGAAAGATGTGTTAAGTTTTGAAGCCAAAGAAAGACAAGCTGCATTTCTCCGAGTATGTGAACAAGTTCGAGCTCAAATTGAGAAGGCAAATGCTAAATACAAAGAGAAGGCTAATAAACATCGAAAGCAGCCTGTTTTCAAGGAAGGTGATCTTGTGTGGTTACATTTGAGAAAGGAACGATTTCCGTCCAAAAGGAAGAATAAGTTGATGCCGCGAGCAGATGGTCCATTCAAGATCCTCGAATGTTATGGTTCTAACGCATACAAGCTGGAGTTGCCGAGTGAATATGGTGGGGTGAGCGCGACATTCAATGTAGGCGACCTATCACCGTATCTAGAAGACGAGGATTTGAGGGCAAATTCTCGAAAAGAAGGAGAGAATGATGCAGGAGCATGTTCGGAACAAGCAAATG
This sequence comes from Silene latifolia, assembly GCF_048544455.1. Lineage (NCBI taxonomy): Eukaryota > Viridiplantae > Streptophyta > Magnoliopsida > Caryophyllales > Caryophyllaceae > Silene > Silene latifolia. The sequence goes on along the minus strand of NC_133534.1, from coordinate 215,062,230 downwards.
AGATCCTTATTAGTCGAAATGTAACTCAACTAGTAAAAGGATTTGAGCTTGGATCGAGTAATGTGTTGATGCTAAAATGGGAAGGCATGGGAGCTGCATAACACGGCTCTGGGGCTGCATATCACGGCTCCTAGGATGGTTAGGATACACGGTTTCCTAAATCGTGTAGGAATAATAAGTTAGTTAATTACTATTTCTAATAAAGTTAGGAAAGCTAGATTTTCCTAATCCTAGTCAAATTAGAATACCCTAAATCTGATTGTATTCTAGTTTTTAGTATTTTAATTACTTTCCTAGTTAGTTTAGGAAAGGGGAATAATTTTCCTAGTTAGTTTAGGAAAAGGAAAGATAGCTTAATTTCCAAGCTAGGGTTTGGGTCGAATTGTGACCTCGTTTAGGAGTATATTAGGCCGTGTATGATCAGAGAAACACCATCGAATTTCCAGCAATAAAATTGTTTACATTTGTGAGCATTATTCTGATTAGGTTTGCGAGCTTAATCTTTAGATCTTCCTTGCGAGGTTGATTGCGTGAATCTGCGTTTGACACCTTGCGAGGTTAGGACTAGGAATTAACCATACTATCCAGGTTACATCCTTAATCACGAAATAATCAGTCCAAACAAATCAATTTCCGCTGCAAATTTACCAATTATCACGACATACACAATCACAGAATTAACAAACTCAAACGAACAGTTCAACGATCTGTTCATTCTCGTTTTTCCATACTGTTTTACATCACCACCCATTTAGCATGCCTATGATTGAGCTTGTGTTGACCATTAATGTATTTGAGAGCCTCATGATCAGAATGTAGGACGAATGGTCGTGGTTTCAAGTAGTGACTCCAATGGGTTAAGGCTCGAACAATAGCATAGAACTCCTTATCATAAGTTGAGTAATTGAGTTTGGCACCACTCAATTTCTCACTAAAGTAAGCAATTGGCTTGTGCTCTTGAACAAGGACAGCCCCAATGCCAATGCCACTAGCATCACACTCGACTTCAAACAACTTATTGAAATTTGGCAAAGTAAGAATAGGAGACTCACAAAGCTTCTCTTTGATGATATTGAAGGATGATTTAGCCTTGTCTCCCCATTTGAACTCCCCTTTCTTCATACATTCGGTTATAGGAGCCATAAGTGTGCTAAAATCTTTGATGAACCTCCTATAGAATGATGCCAACCCATGGAAACTCCTTACATCCGTGATATTCTTAGGTATAGGCCATGATTTGATTGCCTTAACCTTCTCTTGATCAACCAATATGCCACGGTCAGAAATGATAAAGCCCAAGAATTGGACTTCATTTTGCATAAACAAGGACAAATGGTTCAGAACACGAGTCACATGGACTAATGAACAAGTACAATTGTTTAACACAACGAGTTACAAGGACTAATGAACAAGGATAAATGGTTCACACAACGAGTCACATTTACTAATAAACAAGGACAAATGGTTCACACAACGAGTCACAAGGGCTAATGAACAAGGACAAACGGTTCACAGAACGAGTCACATGGACTAATGAACAAGTACAATTATTTTAACACAACGAGTCACAAGGACTAATGAACAAGGACAAATGGTTTACACAACGAGTCACAAGGACTAATGAACAAGGACAAATGGTTCACACAACAAGTCACATGGACTAATGAACAAGTACAATTGTTTAACACAACGAGTCACAAGGACTAATGAACAAGGACAAATGGTTCACACAACAAGTGACATGGACTAATGAACAATTACAATTGTTTAACACAACGAGTCACATGGACTAATGAACAAGGATAAATGGTTCACACAACGAGTCACATGGACTAATGAACAATTACAATTGTTTTAACACAATGAGTCACAATGACTAATGAACAAGGACAAATGGTTTACACAACGAGTCACATGGACTAATGAACAAGTACAATTGTTTTAACACAACGAGTCACTAGGGCTAATGAACAAGGACAAATGGTTCACACAACGAGTCACATGAACTAATGAACAAGTACAATTGTTTTAACACAACGAGTCACAAGGACTAATGAATAAGGATAAATGGTTCACACAACTAGTCACATTTACTAATAAACAAGAACAAATGGTTCACACAAAGAGTCACAAGGGCTAATGAACAAGGACAAATGGTTCACAACACGAGTCACATGGACTAATGAACAAGTACAATTGTTTAACACAACGTGTCACAAGGACTAATGAACAAGGACAAATGGTTCACACAACGAGTCACATTTACTAATAAACAAGGACAAATGGTTCACACAACGAGTCGCAAGAGCTAATGAACAAGGACAAATGGTTCACACAATTAGTCACATGTACTAATGAACAAGTACATTTGTTTTAACACAACGAGTCACAAGGACTAATGAACAAGGATAAATGGTTCAAACAACGAGTCACATGGACTAAAGAACAATTACAATTGTTTTAACACAACGAGACTACAAGGGCTAATGAAGAAGGACAAATGGTTCACACAACGAGTCACATGGACTAATGAACAAGTACAATTGTTTTAACACAACGAGTCACAAGGGCTAATGAACAAGTACAATTGTTTTAACACAACGAGTCACAAGGACTAATGAACCAGGACAAACGGTTTACACAACGAGTCACAAGGACTAATGAACAAGGACAAATGGTTCAGAACACGAGTCACATGGACTAATGAACAAGTACAATTGTTTTAACACAACGAGTCACAAGGGCTAATGAACAAGGACAAATGGTTCACACAATGAGTCACATGGACTAATGAAAAAGTACAATTGTTTTAACACAACGAGTCACTAGGACTACTGAACAAGGACAAATAGTTTACACAACGAGTCACAAAGACTAATGAATAAGTACAATTGTTTTAACACAACGAGTCACTAGGACTAATGAACAAGGACAAATGGTTCACACAATGAGTCACGAACTAATGAACAAGTACAATTGTTTTAACACAACGAGTCACAAGGACTAATGAAAAAATATAAATGGTTCACACAACGAGTCACAAGGGCTAATGAACAAGGACAAATGGTTCACACCACGAGTCACATGGACTAATGAACAAGTACAATTGTTTAACACAACGAGTCACAAGTACTAATGAACAAGGACAAATGGTTCACACAACGAGTCACATTTACTAATAAACAAGGACAAATGGTTCACACAACGAGTCACATGGACTAATGAACAAGTACAATTGTTTTAACACAACGAGTCACAAGGACTAATGAACAAGGACAAATGGTTCACACAACAAGTGACATGGACTAATGAACAATTACAATTGTTTTAACACAACGAGTCACTAGGACTAATGAAAAAGGACAAATGGTTTACACAACGAGTCACAAGGACTAATGAATAAGTACAATTGTTTTAACACAATGAGTCACTAGGCCTAATGAACAAGGACAAATGGTTCACACAATTAGTCACATGTACTAATGAACAAGTACATTTGTTTTAACACAACGAGTCACAAGGACTAATGAACAAGGATAAATGGTTCACACAACGAGTCACATGGACTAAAGAAAAATTACAATTGTTTTAACACAACGAGACTACCAGGGCTAATGAACAAGGACAAATGGTTCACACAACGAGTCACATGGACTAATGAACAAGTACAATTGTTTTAACACAACGAGTCACAAGGGCTAATGAACAAGGACAAATGGTTTACACAACGAGTCACATGGACTAATGAACAAGTACAATTGTTTTAACACAACGAGTCACAAGGGCTAATGAACAAGGACAAATGGTTCACACAACGAACAAGTACAATTGTTTTAACACAACGAGTCACAAGGACTAATGAACAAGGATAAATGGTTTACACAACGAGTCACAAGGACTAATGAACAAGGACAAATGGTTCAGAACACGAGTCACATGGACTAATGAACAAGTACAATTGTTTAACACAACGAGTTACAAGGACTAATGAACAAGGACAAATGGTTCACACAACGAGTCACATTTACTAATAAACAAGGACAAATGGTTCACACAACGAGTCACAAGGGCTAATGAACAAGGACAAACGGTTCACAGAACGAGTCACATGGACTAATGAACAAGTACAATTGTTTTAACACAACGAGTCACAAGGACTAATGAACAAGGACAAATGGTTTACACAACGAGTCACAAGGACTAATGAACAAGGACAAATGGTTCACACAACAAGTCACATGGACTAATGAACAAGTACAATTGTTTAACACAACGAGTCACAAGGACTAATGAACAAGGACAAATGGTTCACACAACAAGTGACATGGACTAATGAACAATTACAATTGTTTAACACAACGAGTCACATGGACTAATGAACAAGGATAAATGGTTCACACAACGAGTCACATGGACTAATGAACAATTACAATTGTTTTAACACAATGAGTCACAAGGACTAATGAACAAGGACAAATGGTTTACACAACGAGTCACATGGACTAATGAACAAGTACAAATGTTTTAACACAACGAGTGACTAGGGCTAATGAACAAGGACAAATGGTTCACACAACGAGTCACATGAACTAATGAACAAGTACAATTGTTTTAACACAACGAGTCACAAGGACTAATGAATAAGGATAAATGGTTCACACAACTAGTCACATTTACTAATAAACAAGGACAAATGGTTCACACAAAGAGTCACAAGGGCTAATGAACAAGGACAAATGGTTCACAACACGAGTCACATGGACTAATGAACAAGTACAATTGTTTAACACAACATGTCACAAGGACTAATGAACAAGGACAAATGGTTCACACAACGAGTCACATTTACTAATAAACAAGGACAAATGGTTCACACAACGAGTTGCAAGAGCTAATGAACAAGGACAAATGGTTCACACAATTAGTCACATGTACTAATGAACAAGTACATTTGTTTTAACACAACGAGTCACAAGGACTAATGAACAAGGATAAATGGTTCAAACAACGAGTCACATGGACTAAAGAACAATTACAATTGTTTTAACACAACGAGACTACAAGGGCTAATGAAGAAGGACAAATGGTTCACACAACGAGTCACATGGACTAATGAACAAGTACAATTGTTTTAACACAACGAGTCACAGGGGCTAATGAACAAGTACAATTGTTTTAACACAACGAGTCACAAGGACTAATGAACCAGGACAAACGGTTTACACAACGAGTCACAAGGACTAATGAACAAGGACAAATGGTTCAGAACACGAGTCACATGGACTAATAAACAAGTACAATTGTTTAACACAACGAGTCACAAGGACTAATGAACAAGGACAAATGGTTCACACAACGAGTCACATTTACTAATAAACAAGGACAAATGGTTCACACAACGAGTCACAAGAGCTAATGAACAAGGACAAACGTTTCACACAATGAGTCACATGGACTAATGAACAAGTACAATTGTTTTAACACAATGAGTCACAAGGACTAATGAACAAGGACAAATGGTTTACACAACGACTCACAAGGACTAATGAACAAGGACAAATGGTTCACACAACGAGTCACATGGACTAATGAACAAGTACAATTGTTTAACACAACGAGTCACAAGGACTAATGAACAAGGACAAATGGTTCACACAACAAGTGACATGGACTAATGAACAATTACAATTGTTTAACACAACGAGTCACATGGACTAATGAACAAGTACAATTGTTTAACACAACGTGTCACAAGGAATAATGAACAAGGAATAATGGTTCACACAACGAGTCACATTTACTAATAAACAAGGACAAATGGTTCACACAACGAGTCGCAAGAGCTAATGAACAAGGACAAATGGTTCACACAACAAGTCACATGGACTAATGAACAAGTACAATTGTTTAACACAACGAGTCACAAGGACTAATGAACAAGGACAAATGGTTCACACAATGAGTCACATGGACTAATGAACAATTCCAATTGTTTAACCCAACGAGTCACAAGGACTAATGAACAAGGACAAATGGTTCACACAACAAGTCACATGGACTAATGAAAAATTATAATTGTTTAACACAACGAGCCACAAGGACTAATGAATAAGGATAAATGGTTCACACAACGAGTCACATGGACTAATGAATAATTACAATTGTTTTAACACAATGAGTCACAAGGGCTAATGAACAAGGACAAATGGTTCACATAATGAGTCGCATGGACTAATGAAAAAGTACAATTGTTTTAACACAACGAGTCACTAGGACTAATGAACAAGGACAAATAGTTTACACAACGAGTCACAAAGACTAATGAATAAGTACAATTGTTTGAACACAACGAGTCACTAGGACTAATGAACAAGGACAAATGGTTCACACAATGAGTCACGTACTAATGAACAAGTACAATTGTTTTAAGACAACGAGTCACAAGGACTAATGAAAAAATATAAATGGTTCACACAACGAGTCACAAGGGCTAATGAACAAGGACAAATGGTTCACACCACGAGTCACATGGACTAATGAACAAGTACAATTGTTTAACACAACGAGTCACAAGTACTAACGAACAAGGACAAATGGTTCACACAACGAGTCACATTTACTAATAAACAAGGACAAATGGTTCACACAACGAGTCACATGGACTAATGAACGAGTACAATTGTTTTAACACAACGAGTCACAAGGACTAATGAACAAGGACAAATGGTTCACACAACAAGTGACATGGACTAATGAACAATTACAATTGTTTAACACAACGAGTCACAAGAACTAATGAACAAGGATAAATGGTTCACACAACGAGTCACATGGACTAATGAACAATTACAATTGTTTTAACACAACGAGTCACAAGGGCTAATGAACAAGGACAAATGGTTTACACAACGAGTCACATGGACTAATGAACAAGTACAATTGTTTTAACACAACGAGTCACTAGGACTAATGAAAAAGGACAAATGGTTTACACAACGATTCACATGGACTAATGAACAAGTGCAATTGTTTTAACACAACGAGTCATTAGGGCTAATGAACAAGGACAAATGGTTCACGCAACGAGTCACATGGACTAATGAACAAGTACAATTGTTTTAATACAACGAGTCACAAGGACTAATGAATAAGGATAAATGGTTTACACAACTAGTCACATTTACTAATAAACAAGGACAAATGGTTCACACAAAGAGTCACAAGGGCTAATGAACAAGGACAAATGGTTCACAACACGAGTCACATGGACTAATGAACAAGTACAATTGTTTAACACAACGTGTCACAAGGACTAATGAACAAGGACAAATGGTTCACACAACGAGTCACATTTACTAATAAACAAGGACAAATGGGTCACACAACGAGTCGCAAGAGCTATTGAACAAGGACAAATGGTTCACACAACGAGTCACATGGACTAATGAACAAGTACAATTGTTTTAACACAACGAGTCACAAGGGATAATGAACAAGGAAAAATGGTTTACACAACGAGTCACATGGACTAATGAACAAGTACAATTGTTTTAACACAACGAGTCACTAGGGCTAATGAACAAGGACAAATGGTTCATACAACGAGTCACATGGACTAATGAACATGTACAATCTTTTTAACACAACGAGTCACAAGGGCTAATAAACAAGGACAAATGGTTCACACAACGATTCACATGGACTAATGAACAAGTACAATTTTAACACAACGAGTCATTAGGGCTAATGAACAAGGACAAATGGTTCACACAACGAGTCACATGGACTAATGAACAAGTACAATTGTTTTAATACAACGAGTCACAAGGACTAATGAATAAGGATAAATGGTTTACACAACTAGTCACATTTACTAATAAACAAGGACAAGTGGTTCACACAAAGAGTCACAATGGCTAATGAACAAGGACAAATGGTTCACAACACGAGTCACATGGACTAATGAACAAGTACAATTGTTTAACACAACGTGTCACAAGGACTAATGAACAAGAACAAATGGTTCACACAACGAGTCACATTTACTAATAAACAAGGACAAATGGTTCACACAACGAGTCGCAAGAGCTAATGAACAAGGACAAATGGTTCACACAACGAGTCACATGGACTAATGAACAAGTACAATTGTTTTAACACAACGAGTCACAAGGACTAATGAACAAGGACAAATGGTTTACACAACGAGTCACAAGGACTAATGAACAAGGTAAAATGATTCACACAACAAGTCACATGGAGTAATGAACAAGTACAATTGTTTAACACAACGAGTCACAAGGCCTAATGAACAAGGACAAATGGTTCACACAACGAGTCACATGGACTAATGAACAATTACAATTGTTTAACACAACGAGTCACAAGGATTAATGAACAAGGACAAATGGTTCACACAACAAGTCACATGGACTAATGAAAAATTACAATTGTTTAACACAACGAGCCACAAGGACTAATGAATAAGGATAAATGGTTCACACAACGAGTCACATGGACTAATGAACAATTACAATTGTTTTAATACAACGAGTCACAAGGGCTAATGAACAAGGACAAATGGTTCACACAATGAGTCGCATGGACTAATGAAAAAGTACAATTGTTTTAACACAACGAGTCACTAGGACTAATGAACAAGGACAAATAGTTAACACAACGAGTCACAAAGACTAATGAATAAGTACAATTGTTTTAACACAACGAGTCACTAGGACTAATGAACAAGGACAAATGGTTCACATAATGAGTCACGTACTAATGAACAAGTACAATTGTTTTAACACAACGAGTCACAAGGACTAATGAAAAAATATAAATGGTTCACACAACGAGTCACAAGGGCTAATGAACAAGGACAAATGGTTCACACCACGAGTCACAGGGACTAATGAACAAGTACAATTGTTTAACACAACGAGTCACAAGTACTAATGAACAAGGACAAATGTTCACACAACGAGTCACATTTACTAATAAACAAGGACAAATGGTTCACACAACGAGTCACATGGACTAATGAACAAGTACAATTGTTTTAACTCAACGAGTCACAAGGACTAATGAACAAGGACAAATGGTTTACACAACGAGTCACAAGGACTAATGAACAAGGACAAATGGTTCACACAACAAGTCACATGGAGTAATGAACAAGTACAATTGTTTAACACAACGAGTCACAAGGACTAATGAACAAGGACAAATGGTTCACACAACGAGTCACATGGACTAATGAACAATTACAATTGTTTAACACAACGAGTCACAAGAACTAATGAACAAGGATAAATGTTTCACACCACGAGTCACATGGACTAATGAACAATTACAATTGTTTTAACACAACGAGTCACAAGGGCTAATGAACAAGGACAAATGGTTTACACAACGAGTCACATGGACTAATGAACAAGTACAATTGTTTTAACACAAAGAGTCACTAGGACTAATGAAAAAGGACAAATGGTTTACACAACGAGTCACATGGACTAATGAACAAGTACAATTGTTTTAACACAACGAGTCATTAGGGCTAATGAACAAGGACAAATGGTTCACACAACGAGTCACATGGACTAATGAACAAGTACAATTGTTTTAACACAACGAGTCACAAGGACTAATGAATAAGGATAAATGGTTTACACAACTAGTCACATTTACTAATAAACAAGGACAAATGGTTCACACAACGAGTCGCAAGAGCTACTTAACAAGGACAAATGGTTCACACAACGAGTCACATGGACTAATGAACAAGTACAATTGTTTTAACACAACGAGTCACAAGGGCTAATGAACAAGGAAAAATTGTTTACACAACGCGTCACATGGACTAATGAACAAGTACAATTGTTTTAACACAACGAGTCACTAGGGCTAATGAACAAGGACAAATGGTTCACACAACGAGTCACATGGACTAATGAACATGTACAATTGTTTTAACACAACGAGTCACAAGGGCTAATGAACAAGGACAAATGGTTTACAGAACGAGTCACATAGACTAATGAACAAGTACAATTCTTTTAACACAACGAGTCACAAGGGCTAATGAACAAGGACAAATGGTTCACAACACGAGTCACATGGACTAATGAACCGGTACAATTGTTTAACACAACGTGTCATAAGGACTAATGAACAAGGACAAATGGTTCACACAACGAGTCACATTTACTAATAAACAAGGAAAATTGGTTCACACAACGAGTCGCAAGAGCTAATGAACAAGGACAAATGGTTCACACAATTAGTCACATGGACTAATGAACAATTACAATTGTTTTAACACAACGAGTCACAAGGACTTATGAACAAGGACAAATGGTTCACACAACAAGTGACATGGACTAATGAACAATTACAATTGTTTAACACAACGAGTCACAAGAACTAATGAACAAGGATAAATGGTTCACACCACGAGTCACATGGACTAATGAACAATTACAATTGTTTTAACACAACGAGTCACAAGGGCTAATGAACAAGGACAAATGGTTTACACAACGAGTCACATGGACTAATGAACAAGTACAATTGTTTTAACACAACGAGTCACTAGCACTAATGAAAAAGGACAAATGGTTTACACAACGAGTCACATGGACTAATGAACAAGTACAATTGTTTTAACACAACGAGTCATTAGGGCTAATGAACAAGGACAAATGGTTCACACAATGAGTCACATGGACTAATGAACAATTCCAATTGTTTAACACAACGAGTCACAAGGACTAATGAACAAGGACAAATGGTTCACACAACAAGTCACATGGACTAATGAAAAATTACAATTGTTTAACACAAAGAGCCACAAGGACTAATGAATAAGGATAAATGGTTCACACAACGAGTCACATGGACTAATGAACAATTACAATTGTTTTAACACAACGAGTCACAAGGGCTAATGAACAAGGACAAATGGTTCACACAATGAGTCGCATGGACTAATGAAAAAGTACAATTGTTTTAACACAACGAGTCACTAGGACTAATGAACAAGGACAAATAGTTTACACAACGAGTCACAAAGACTAATGAATAAGTACAATTGTTTTAACACAACGAGTCACTAGGACTAATGAACAAGGACAAATGGTTCACACAATGAGTCACGTACTAATGAACAAGTACAATTGTTTTAAGACAACGAGTCACAAGGACTAATGAAAAAATATAAATGGTTCACACAACGAGTCACAAGGGCTAATGAACAAGGACAAATGGTTCACACCACGAGTCACATGGACTGATGAACAAGTACAATTGTTTAACACAACGAGTCACAAGTACTAATGAACCCATGGTTCACACAACAAGTCACATTTACTAATAAACAAGGACAAATGGTTCACACAACGAGTCACATGGACTAATGAACAAGTACAATTGTTTTAACACAACGAGTCACAAGGACTAATGAACAAGGACAAATGGTTCACACAACAAGTGACATGGACTAATGAACAATTACAATTGTTTAACACAACGAGTCACAAGAACTAATGAACAAGGATAAATGGTTCACACAACGAGTCACATGGACTAATGAACAATTACAATTGTTTTAACACAACGAGTCACAAGGGCTAATGAACAAGGACAAACGGTTTACACAACGACTCACATGGACTAATGAACAAGTACAATTGTTTTAACACAACGAGTCACTAGGACTAATGAAAAAGGGACAAATGCTTTACACAACGAGTCACATGGACTAATGAACAAGTACAATTGTTTTAACACAACGAGTCATTAGGGCTAATGAACAAGGACAAATGGTTCAAACAACGAGTCACATGAACTAATGAACAAGTACAATTGTTTTAATACAACGAGTCACAAGGACTAATGAATAAGGATAAATGGTTTACACAACTAGTCACATTTACTAATAAACAAGGACAAATGGTTCACACAAAGAGTCACAAGGGCTAATGAACAAGGACAAATGGTTCACAACACGAGTCACATGGACTAATGAACAAGTACAATTGTTTAACACAACGTGTCACAAGGACTAATGAACAAGAACAAATGGTTCACACAACGAGTCACATTTACTAATAAACAAGGACAAATGGTTCACACAACGAGTCGCAAGAGCTATTGAACAAGGACAAATGGTTCACACAACGAGTCACATGGACTAATGAACAAGTACAATTGTTTTAACACAACGAGTCACAAGGGCTAATGAACAAGGAAAAATGGTTTACACAACGAGTCACATGGACTAATGAACAAGTACAATTGTTTTAACACAACGAGTCACTAGGGCTAATGAACAAGGACAAATGGTTCACACAACGAGTCACATGGACTAATGAACATGTACAATTGTTTTAACACAACGAGTCACAAGGGCTAATGAACAAGGACAAATGGTTCACACAACGAGTCACATGGACTAATGAACAAGTACATTGTTTTAACACAACGAGTCACAAGGACTAATGAATAAGGATAAATGGTTTACACAACTAGTCACATTTACTAATAAACAAGGACAAATGGTTCACACAAAGAGTCACAAGGGCTAATGAAAAAGGACAAATGGTTCACAACACGAGTCACATGGACTAATGAACAAGTACAATTGTTTAACACAACGTGTCACAAGGACTAATGAACAAGAACAAATGGTTCACACAACGAGTCACATTTACTAATAAACAAGGACAAATGGTTCACACAACGAGTCGCAAGAGCTAATGAACAAGGACAAATGGTTCACACAACGAGTCACATGGACTAATGAACAAGTACAATTGTTTTAACACAACGAGTCACAAGGACTAATGAACAAGGACAAATGGTTTACACAACGAGTCACAAGGACTAATGAACAAGGACAAATGGTTCACACAACAAGTCACATGGAGTAATGAACAAGTACAATTGTTTAACACAACGAGTCACAAGGACTAATGAACAAGGACAAATGGTTCACACAACGAGTCACATGGACTAATGAACAATTACAATTGTTTAACACAACGAGTCACAAGGACTAATGAACAAGGACAAATGGTTCACACAACAAGTCACATGGACTAATGAAAAATTACAATTGTTTAACACAACGAGCCACAAGGACTAATGAATAAGGATAAATGGTTCACACAACGAGTCACATGGACTAATGAATAATTACAATTGTTTTAACACAACGAGTCACAAGGGCTAATGAACAAGGACAAATGGTTCACACAATGAGTCGCATGGACTAATGAAAAAGTACAATTGTTTTAACACAACGAGTCACTTGGACTAATGAACAAGGACAAATAGTTAACACAACGAGTCACAAAGACTAATGAATAAGTACAATTGTTTTAACACAACGAGTCACTAGGACTAATGAACAAGGACAAATGGTTCACACAATGAGTCACGTACTAATGAACAAGTACAATTGTTTTAACACAACGAGTCACAAGGACTAATGAAAAAATATAAATGGTTCACACAACGAGTCACAAGGGCTAATGAACAAGGACAAATGGTTCACACCACGAGTCACATGGACTAATGAACAAGTACAATTGTTTAACACAACGAGTCACAAGTACTAATGAACAAGGACAAATGTTCACACAACGAGTCACATTTACTAATAAACAAGGACAAATGGTTCACACAACGAGTCACATGGACTAATGAACAAGTACAATTGTTTTAACACAACGAGTCACAAGGACTAATGAACAAGGACAAATGGTTCACACAACAAGTGACATGTACTAATGAACAATTACAATTGTTTAACACAACGAGTCACAAGAACTAATGAACAAGGATAAATGGTTCACACCACGAGTCACATGGACTAATGAACAATTACAATTGTTTTAACACAACGAGTCACAAGGGCTAATGAACAAGGACAAATGGTTTACACAACGAGTCACATGGACTAATGAACAAGGACAAATGGTTCACACAACGAGTCGCAAGAGCTACTGAACAAGGACAAATGGTTCACACAACGCGTCACATGGACTAATGAACAAGTACAATTGTTTTAACACAACGAGTCACTAGGGCTAATGAACAAGGACAAATGGTTCACACACCGAGTCACATGGACTAATGAACATGTACAATTGTTTTAACACAACGAGTCACAAGGGCTAATGAACAAGGACAAATGGTTTCAGTAAGCGAGTCACATGGACTAATGAACAAGTACAATTGTTTTAACACAACGAGTCACAAGGACTAATGAACAAGGACAAATGGTTCACAACACGAGTCACATGGACTAATGAACAGGTACAATTGTTTAACACAACGTGTCACAAGGACTAATGAACAAGGACAAATGGTTCACACAACGAGTCACATTTACTAATAAACAAGGAAAAATGGTTCACACAACGGGTCGCAAGAGCTAATGAACAAGGACAAATGGTTCACACAATTAGTCACATGTACTAATGAACAAGTACATTTGTTTTAACACGACGAGTCACAAGGACTAATGAACAAGGATAAATGGTTCACACAACGAGTCACATGGACTAAAGAACAATTACAATTGTTTTAACACAACGAGTCACAAGGGCTAATGAACAAGGACAAATAGTTCACACAACGAGTCACATTTACTAATAAACAAGGACGAATGGTTCACACAACGAGTCAGAAGGGCTAATGAACAAGGACAAATGGTTCACACAACGAGTCACAAGGACTAATGAACATGGACAAATGGTTCAGAACACGAGTCACACGGACTAATGAACAAGTACAATTGTTTAACACAACGAGTCACAAGGACTAATGAACAAGGACAAATGGTTCACACAACGAGTCACATTTACTAATAAACAAGGACAAATGGTTCACACAACGAGTCACAAGAGCTAATGAACAAGGACAAACGGTTCACACAACGAGTCACATGGACTAATGAACAAGTACAATTGTTTTAACACAACGAGTCACAAGGGCTAATGAACAAGGAAAAATGGTTTACACAACGAGTCACATGGACTAATGAACAAGTACAATTGTTTTAACACAACGAGTCACTAGGGCTAATGAACAAGGACAAATGGTTCACACAACGAGTCACATTTACTAATAAACAAGGACAAATGGTTCACACAACGAGTCGCAAGAGCTATTGAACAAGGACAAATGGTTCACACAACGAGTCACATGGACTAATGAACAAGTACAATTGTTTTAACACAACGAGTCACAAGGGCTAATGAACAAGGAAAAATGGTTTACACAACGAGTCACATGGACTAATGAACAAGTACAATTGTTTTAACACAACGAGTCACTAGGGCTAATGAACAAGGACAAATGGTTCACACAACGAGTCACATGGACTAATGAACATGTACAATTGTTTTAACACAACGAGTCACAAGGGCTAATGAACAAGGACAAATGGTTCACACAACGAATCACATGGACTAATGAACAAGTACATTGTTTTAACACAACGAGTCACAAGGACTAATGAATAAGGATAAATGGTTTACACAACTAGTCACATTTACTAATAAACAAGGACAAATGGTTCACACAAAGAGTCACAAGGGCTAATGAAAAAGGACAAATGGTTCACAACACGAGTCACATGGACTAATGAACAAGTACAATTGTTTAACACAACGTGTCACAAGGACTAATGAACAAGAACAAATGGTTCACATAACGAGTCACATTTACTAATAAACAAGGACAAATGGTTCACACAACGAGTCGCAAGAGCTAATGAACAAGGACAAATGGTTCACACAACGAGTCACATGGACTAATGAACAAGTACAATTGTTTTAACACAACGAGTCACAAGGACTAATGAACAAGGACAAATGGTTTACACAACGAGTCACAAGGACTAATGAACAAGGACAAATGGTTCACACAACAAGTCACATGGAGTAATGAACAAGTACAATTGTTTAACACAACGAGTCACAAGGACTAATGAACAAGGACAAATGGTTCACACAACGAGTCACATGGACTAATGAACAATTACAATTGTTTAACACAACGAGTCACAAGGACTAATGAACAAGGACAAATGGTTCACACAACAAGTCACATGGACTAATGAAAAATTACAATTGTTTAACACAACGAGCCACAAGGACTAATGAATAAGGATAAATGGTTCACACAACGAGTCACATGGACTAATGAATAATTACAATTGTTTTAACACAACGAGTCACAAGGGCTAATGAACAAGGACAAATGGTTCACACAATGAGTCGCATGGACTAATGAAAAAGTACAATTGTTTTAACACAACGAGTCACTTGGACTAATGAACAAGGACAAATAGTTAACACAACGAGTCACAAAGACTAATGAATAAGTACAATTGTTTTAACACAACGAGTCACTAGGACTAATGAACAAGGACAAATGGTTCACACAATGAGTCACGTACTAATGAACAAGTACAATTGTTTTAACACAACGAGTCACAAGGACTAATGAAAAAATATAAATGGTTCACACAACGAGTCACAAGGGCTAATGAACAAGGACAAATGGTTCACACCACGAGTCACATGGACTAATGAACAAGTACAATTGTTTAACACAACGAGTCACAAGTACTAATGAACAAGGACAAATGTTCACACAACGAGTCACATTTACTAATAAACAAGGACAAATGGTTCACACAACGAGTCACATGGACTAAAGAACAAGTACAATTATTTTAACACAACGAGTCACAAGGACTAATGAACAAGGACAAATGGTTCACACAACAAGTGACATGGACTAATGAACAATTACAATTGTTTAACACAACGAGTCACAAGAACTAATGAACAAGGATAAATGGTTCACACCACGAGTCACATGGACTAATGAACAATTACAATTGTTTTAACACAACGAGTCACAAGGGCTAATGAACAAGGACAAATGGTTTACACAACGAGTCACATGGACTAATGAACAAGGACAAATGGTTCACACAACGAGTCGCAAGAGCTACTGAACAAGGACAAATGGTTCACACAACGCGTCACATGGACTAATGAACAAGTACAATTGTTTTAACACAACGAGTCACTAGGGCTAATGAACAAGGACAAATGGTTCACACAACGAGTCACATGGACTAATGAACATGTACAATTGTTTTAACACAACGAGTCACAAGGGCTAATGAACAAGGACAAATGGTTTACGTAAGCGAGTCACATGGACTAATGAACAAGTACAATTGTTTTAACACAACGAGTCACAAGGGCTAATGAACAAGGACAAATGGTTCACAACACGAGTCACATGGACTAATGAACAGGTACAATTGTTTAACACAACGTGTCACAATGACTAATGAACAAGGACAAATGGTTCACACAACGAGTCACATTTACTAATAAACAAGGAAAAATGGTTCACACAACGAGTCGCAAGAGCTAATGAACAAGGACAAATGGTTCACACAATTAGTCACATGTACTAATGAACAAGTACAATTGTTTTAACACGACGAGTCACAAGGACTAATGAACAAGGATAAATGGTTCACACAACGAGTCACATGGACTAAAGAACAATTACAATTGTTTTAACACAACGAGTCACAAGGGCTAATGAACAAGGACAAATGGTTCACACAACGAGTCACATTTACTAATAAACAAGGACGAATGGTTCACACAACGAGTCAGAAGGGCTAATGAACAAGGACAAATGGTTCACACAACGAGTCACAAGGACTAATGAACATGGACAAATGGTTCAGAACACGAGTCACACGGACTAATGAACAAGTACAATTGTTTAACACAACGAGTCACAAGGACTAATGAACAAGGACAAATGGTTCACACAACGAGTCACATTTACTAATAAACAAGGACAAATGGTTCACACAACGAGTCACAAGAGCTAATGAACAAGGACAAACGGTTCACACAACGAGTCACATGGACTAATGAACAAGTACAATTGTTTTAACACAACGAGTCACAAGGGCTAATGAACAAGGAAAAATGGTTTACACAACGAGTCACATGGACTAATGAACAAGTACAATTGTTTTAACACAACGAGTCACTAGGGCTAATGAACAAGGACAAATGGTTCACACAACGAGTCACATGGACTAATGAACATGTACAATTGTTTTAACACAACGAGTCACAAGCGCTAATGAACAAGGACAAATGGTTCACACAACGAGTCACATGGACTAATGAACAAGTACAATTGTTTTAACACAACGAGTCACAAGGACTAATGAATAAGGATAAATGGTTTACACAACTAGTCACATTTACTAATAAACAAGGACAAATGGTTCACACAAAGAGTCACAAGGGCTAATGAACAAGGACAAATGGTTCACAACACGAGTCACATGGACTAATGAACAAGTACAATTGTTTAACACAACGTGTCACAAGGACTAATGAACAAGAACAAATGGTTCACACAACGAGTCACATTTACTAATAAACAAGGACAAATGGTTCACACAACGAGTCGCAAGAGCTAATGAACAAGGACAAATGGTTCACACAACGAGTCACATGGACTAATGAACAAGTACAATTATTTTAACACAACGAGTCACAAGGACTAATGAACAAGGACAAATGGTTTACACAACGAGTCACAAGGACTAATGAACAAGGACAAATGGTTCACACAACAAGTCACATGGAGTAATGAACAAGTACAATTGTTTAACACAACGAGTCACAAGGACTAATGAACAAGGACAAATGGTTCACACAACAAGTCACATGGACTAATGAAAAATTACAATTGTTTAACACAACGAGCCACAAGGACTAATGAATAAGGATAAATGGTTCACACAACGAGTCACATGGACTAATGAATAATTACAATTGTTTTAACACAACGAGTCACAAGGGCTAATGAACAAGGACAAATGGTTCACACAATGAGTCGCATGGACTAATGAAAAAGTACAATTGTTTTAACACAACGAGTCACTAGGACTAATGAACAAGGACAAATAGTTAACACAACGAGTCACAAAGACTAATGAATAAGTACAATTGTTTTAACACAACGAGTCACTAGGACTAATGAACAAGGACAAATGGTTCACACAATGAGTCACGTACTAATGAACAAGTACAATTGTTTTAACACAACGAGTCACAAGGACTAATGAAAAAATATAAATGGTTCACACAACGAGTCACAAGGGCTAATGAACAAGGACAAATGGTTCACACCACGAGTCACATGGACTAATGAACAAGTACAATTGTTTAACACAACGAGTCACAAGTACTAATGAACAAGGACAAATGTTCACACAACGAGTCACATTTACTAATAAACAAGGACAAATGGTTCACACAACGAGTCACATGGACTAAAGAACAAGTACAATTATTTTAACACAACGAGTCACAAGGACTAATGAACAAGGACAAATGGTTCACACAACAAGTGACATGGACTAATGAACAATTACAATTGTTTAACACAACGAGTCACAAGAACTAATGAACAAGGATAAATGGTTCACACCACGAGTCACATGGACTAATGAACAATTACAATTGTTTTAACACAACGAGTCACAAGGGCTAATGAACAAGGACAAATGGTTTACACAACGAGTCACATGGACTAATGAACAAGGACAAATGGTTCACACAACGAGTCACAAGAGCTACTGAACAAGGACAAATGGTTCACACAACGCGTCACATGGACTAATGAACAAGTACAATTGTTTTAACACAACGAGTCACTAGGGCTAATGAACAAGGACAAATGGTTCACACAACGAGTCACATGGACTAATGAACATGTACAATTGTTTTAACACAACGAGTCACAAGGGCTAATGAACAAGGACAAATGGTTTACAGAACGAGTCACATGGACTAATGAACAAGTACAATTGTTTTAACACAACGAGTCACAAGGGCTAATGAACAAGGACAAATGGTTCACAACACGAGTCACATGGACTAATGAACAGGTACAATTGTTTAACACAACGTGTCACAATGACTAATGAACAAGGACAAATGGTTCACACAACGAGTCACATTTACTAATAAACAAGGAAAAATGGTTCACACAACGAGTCGCAAGAGCTAATGAACAAGGACAAATGGTTCACACAATTAGTCACATGTACTAATGAACAAGTACAATTGTTTTAACACGACGAGTCACAAGGACTAATGAACAAGGATAAATGGTTCACACAACGAGTCACATGGACTAAAGAACAATTACAATTGTTTTAACACAACGAGTCACAAGGGCTAATGAACAAGGACAAATGGTTCACACAACGAGTCACATTTACTAATAAACAAGGACGAATGGTTCACACAACGAGTCAGAAGGGCTAATGAACAAGGACAAATGGTTCACACAACGAGTCACAAGGACTAATGAACATGGACAAATGGTTCAGAACACGAGTCACACGGACTAATGAACAAGTACAATTGTTTAACACAACGAGTCACAAGGACTAATGAACAAGGACAAATGGTTCACACAACGAGTCACATTTACTAATAAACAAGGACAAATGGTTCACACAACGAGTCACAAGAGCTAATGAACAAGGACAAACGGTTCACACAACGAGTCACATGGACTAATGAACAAGTACAATTGTTTTAACACAACGAGTCACAAGGGCTAATGAACAAGGAAAAATGGTTTACACAACGAGTCACATGGACTAATGAACAAGTACAATTGTTTTAACACAACGAGTCACTAGGGCTAATGAACAAGGACAAATGGTTCACACAACGAGTCACATGGACTAATGAACATGTACAATTGTTTTAACACAACGAGTCACAAGCGCTAATGAACAAGGACAAATGGTTCACACAACGAGTCACATGGACTAATGAACAAGTACAATTGTTTTAACACAACGAGTCACAAGGACTAATGAATAAGGATAAATGGTTTACACAACTAGTCACATTTACTAATAAACAAGGACAAATGGTTCACACAAAGAGTCACAAGGGCTAATGAACAAGGACAAATGGTTCACAACACGAGTCACATGGACTAATGAACAAGTACAATTGTTTAACACAACGTGTCACAAGGACTAATGAACAAGAACAAATGGTTCACACAACGAGTCACATTTACTAATAAACAAGGACAAATGGTTCACACAACGAGTCGCAAGAGCTAATGAACAAGGACAAATGGTTCACACAACGAGTCACATGGACTAATGAACAAGTACAATTATTTTAACACAACGAGTCACAAGGACTAATGAACAAGGACAAATGGTTTACACAACGAGTCACAAGGACTAATGAACAAGGACAAATGGTTCACACAACAAGTCACATGGAGTAATGAACAAGTACAATTGTTTAACACAACGAGTCACAAGGACTAATGAACAAGGACAAATGGTTCACACAACGAGTCACATGGACTAATGAACAATTACAATTGTTTAACACAACGAGTCACAAGGACTAATGAACAAGGGCAAATGGTTCACACAACAAGTCACATGGACTAATGAACAATTACAATTGTTTAACACAACGAGTCACAAGAACTAATGAACAAGGATAAATGGTTCACACCACGAGTCACATGGACTAATGAACAATTACAATTGTTTTAACACAACGAGTCACAAGGGCTAATGAACAAGGACAAATGGTTTACACAACGAGTCACATGGACTAATGAACAAGGACAAATGGTTCACACAACGAGTCGCAAGAGCTACTGAACAAGGACAAATGGTTCACACAACGCGTCACATGGACTAATGAACAAGTACAATTGTTTTAACACAACGAGTCACTAGGGCTAATGAACAAGGACAAATGGTTCACACAACGAGTCACATGGACTAATGAACATGTACAATTGTTTTAACACAACGAGTCACAAGGGCTAATGAACAAGGACAAATGGTTTACAGAACGAGTCACATGGACTAATGAACAAGTACAATTGTTTTAACACAACGATTCACAAGGGCTAATGAACAAGGACAAATGGTTCACAACACGAGTCACATGGACTAATGAATAGGTACAATTGTTTAACACAACGTGTCACAAGGACTAATGAACAAGGACAAATGGTTCACACAACGAGTCACAAGGACTAATGAACAAGGACAAATGGTTTACACAACGAGTCACAAGGACTAATGAACAAGGACAAATGGTTCACACAACAAGTCACATGGAGTAATGAACAAGTACAATTGTTTAACACAACGAGTCACAAGGACTAATGAACAAGGACAAATGGTTCACACAACGAGTCACATGGACTAATGAACAATTACAATTGTTTAACACAACGAGTCACAAGGACTAATGAACAAGGACAAATGGTTCACACAACAAGTCACATGGACTAATGAACAATTACAATTGTTTAACACAACGAGTCACAAGAACTAATGAACAAGGATAAATGGTTCACACCACGAGTCACATGGACTAATGAACAATTACAATTGTTTTAACACAACGAGTCACAAGGGCTAATGAACAAGGACAAATGGTTTACACAACGAGTCACATGGACTAATGAACAAGGACAAATGGTTCACACAACGAGTCGCAAGAGCTACTGAACAAGGACAAATGGTTCACACAACGCGTCACATGGACTAATGAACAAGTACAATTGTTTTAACACAACGAGTCACTAGGGCTAATGAACAAGGACAAATGGTTCACACAACGAGTCACATGGACTAATGAACATGTACAATTGTTTTAACACAACGAGTCACAAGGGCTAATGAACAAGGACAAATGGTTTACAGAACGAGTCACATGGATTAATGAACAAGTACAATTGTTTTAACACAACGAGTCACAAGGGCTAATGAACAAGGACAAATGGTTCACAACACGAGTCACATGGACTAATGAATAGGTACAATTGTTTAACACAACGTGTCACAAGGACTAATGAACAAGGACAAATGGTTCACACAACGAGTCACATTTACTAATAAACAAGGAAAAATGGTTCACACAACGAGTCGCAAGAGCTAATGAACAAGGACAAATGGTTCACACAATTAGTCACATGTACTAATGAACAAGTACATTTGTTTTAACACGACGAGTCACAAGGACTAATGAACAAGGATAAATGGTTCACACAACGAGTCACATGGACTAAAGAACAATTACAATTGTTTTAACACAACGAGTCACAAGGGCTAATGAACAAGGACAAATGGTTCACACAACGAGTCACATTTACTAATAAACAAGGACGAATGGTTCACACAACGAGTCAGAAGGGCTAATGAACAAGGACAAATGGTTCACACAACGAGTCACAAGGACTAATGAACATGGACAAATGGTTCAGAACACGAGTCACACGGACTAATGAACAAGTACAATTGTTTAACACAACGAGTCACAAGGACTAATGAACAAGGACAAATGGTTCACACAACGAGTCACATTTACTAATAAACAAGGACAAATGGTTCACACAACGAGTCACAAGAGCTAATGAACAAGGACAAACGGTTCACACAACGAATCACATGGACTAATGAACAAGTACAATTGTTTTAACACAACGAGTCACAAGGACTAATGAACAAGGACAAATGGTTTACACAACGAGTCACAAGGACTAATGAACAAGGACAATTGGTTCACACAACGAGTCACATGGACTAATGAACAAGTACAATTGTTTAACACAACGAGTCACAAGGACTAATGAACAAGGACAAATGGTTCACACAACAAGTGACATGGACTAATGAACAATTACAATTGTTTAACACAACGAGTCACATGGACTAATGAACAAGTACAATTGTTTAACACAACGTGTCACAAGGACTAATGAACAAGGACAAATGGTTCACACAACGAGTCACATTTACTAATAAACAAGGACAAATGGTTCACACAACGAGTCGCAAGAGCTAATGAACAAGGACAAATGGTTCACACAATTAGTCACATGTACTAATGAACAAGTACATTTGTTTTAACACAACGAGTCACAAGGACTAATGAACAAGGATAAATGGTTCAAACAACGAGTCACATGGACTAAAGAACAATTACAATTGTTTTAACACAACGAGACTACAAGGGCTAATGAAGAAGGATAAATGGTTCACACAACGAGTCACATAGACTAATGAACAAGTACAATTGTTTAACACAACGAGTCACAAGGACTAATGAACATGAACAAATTGTTCACACAATTAGTCACATGTATTAATGAACAAGTACGATTGTTTTAACACAACGAGTCACAAGGACTAATGAACAAGGGTAAATGGTTCACACAACGAGTCACATTTACTAATAAACAATGACAAATGGTTCACACAACGAGTCACAAGGGCTAATGAACAAGGACAAATGGTTCACACCACGAGTCACATGGACTAATGAACAAGTACAATTGTTTAACACAACGAGTCACAAGGACTAATGAAGAAGGACAAATGGTTCACACAATGAGTCACATTTACTAATAAACAAGGACAAATGGTTCACACAACGAGTCACATGGACTAATGAACAAGTACAATTGTTTTAACACAACGAGTCACAAGGACTAATGAACAAGGACAAATGGTTTACACAATGAGTCACAAGGACTAATGAATAAGTACAATTGTTTTAACACAACGAGTCTCTAGGACTAATGAAAAAGGACAAATGGTTTACACAATGAGTCACATGGACTAATGAACAAGTACAATTGTTTAACACAACGTGTCACAAGGACTAATGAACAAGAACAAATGGTTCACACAACGAGTCACATTTACTAATAAACAAGGACAAATGGTTCACACAACGAGTCGCAAGAGCTAATGAACAAGGACAAATGGTTCACACAACGAGTCACATGGACTAATGAACAAGTACAATTGTTTTAACACAACGAGTCACAAGGACTAATGAACAAGGACAAATGGTTTACACAACGAGTCACAAGGACTAATGAACAAGGACAAATGGTTCACACAACAAGTCACATGGAGTAATGAACAAGTACAATTGTTTAACACAACGAGTCACAAGGACTAATGAACAAGTTCAAATGGTTCACACAACGAGTCACATGGACTAATGAACAATTACAATTGTTTAACACAACGAGTCACAAGGACTAATGAACAAGGACAAATGGTTCACACAACAAGTCACATGGACTAATGAAAAATTACAATTGTTTAACACAACGAGCCACAAGGACTAATGAATAAGGATAAATGGTTCACACAACGAGTCACATGGACTAATGAATAATTACAATTGTTTTAACACAACGAGTCACAAGGGCTAATGAACAAGGACAAATGGTTCACACAATGAGTCGCATGGAATTTGTCCTTGTTCATTAGTCCTAGTGACTCGTGTTAAAACAATTGTACTTATTCAGTTGTCCTTGTGACTCGTTGTGTAAACCATTTAACCTTCTCCATTAGTCCTTGTGACTCGTTGTGTTAAAACAATTGTACTTGTTCATTAGTCCATGTGACTCGTTGTGTGAACCATTTGTCTTTGTTCATTAGACCTTGTGACACGTTGTGTTAAAAAAATTGTAATTGTTCATTAGTCCATGTGACTCGTTGTGTGAACCATTTATCCTTGTTCATTAATCCTTGTGACTCGTTGTGTTAAACAATTGTAATTGTTCATTAGTCCATGTGACTCGTTGTGTGAACCATTTTTCCTTGTTCATTAGTCCTTGTGACTCATTGTGTTAAACAATTGTACTTGTTCATTAGTCCATGTGACTCGTTGTGTGAACCATTTGTTCTTGTTCATTAGTCCTTGTGACTCGTTGTGTTAAACAATTGTACTTGTTCATTAGTCTATGTGACTCGTTGTGTGAACCATGTGTCCTTGTTCATTAGTCCTTGTGACTCGTTGTGTAAACCATTTGTCCTTGTTCATTTGTCCTTGTGACTCGTTGTGTTAAAACAATTGTACTTGTTCATTAGTCCATGTGACTCGTTTTGTGAACCATTTGTCCTTGTTCATTAGCCCTTGTGGCTCGTTGTGTGAACCTATTGTCATTGTTTATTAGTAAATGTGACTCGTTGTGTGAACCATTTATCCTTGTTCAGTAGTCCTTGAGACTCGTTGCGTTAAAACAATTGTACTTGTTCATTAGTACATGTGACTCATTGTGTGAACCATTTGTCCTTTTTCATTAGTCCTAGTGACTCGTTGTGTTAAAACAATTGTACTTGTTCATTAGTCCATGTGACTCATTGTGTGAACCATTTGTCCTTGTTCATTAGCCCTTGTGACTTGTTGTGTGAACCATTTGTCCTTGTTTATTAGTAAAGGTGACTCATTGTGTGACCAATTTGTCCTTGTTCATTAGTCCTTGTGACTCGTTGTGTTAAACAATTGTACTTGATCATTACTCCATGTGACTCGTTGTGTGAACCATTTGTTCTTGTTCATTAGTCCTTGTGACTCGTTGTGTTAAACAATTGTACTTGTTCATTAGTCTATGTGACTCCTTGATTTGCCCTTGTTCATTAGTCCTAGTGACTCGTTGTGTTAAAACAATTGTACTTGTTCATTAGTCGTTGTGACTCGTTGTGTAAACCATTTGTCCTTATTCATTAGTCCTTGTGACTTGTTCATTAGTCCATGTGACTCGTTGTGTGAACCATTTGTCCATGTTCATTTGTCCTTGTGACTCGTTTTGATAAACAGTTGTAATTGTTCATTAGTCCATGTGACTAGTTGTGTGAACCATATGTCCTTGTTCATTAGTCCTTGTGACTCGTTGTGTTAAACAATTGTACTTGTTCATTAGTCCATGTGACTCGTTGTGTGAACCATTTGTCCTTTTTTATTAGTAAATGTGCAGTGTAATGTCCAAGGGTTTAGACAAAACAACAATCAAACAAGCAGAAATAAAAGAAATTCTCAGGAATGCAATAAACTTGTGCTAATTAATAAAATTATGAGTTGACCTCCTAAAATCATGAAACTTGGCAGTAAATTACTTTGATATAAGAACTACTTCTGAGCAGAAGACCAAGATTTTTAGAGGACTCAAAGTATTTTTAAGACTCAATGAATCGATCGACGAGACACAAAGGACCGTAATTGGGGCGATTACGAGATAATGCTTGAAAGGAGGGAACTTGGATATAATTATCAACTGAAAAAACCCACAGAATAATCACAGGGAATCAAGCTAATAATTTGGGGTGTTAGAGTTAAGAAATTCCACAGATTAACACAGGAAAGACTCAACTGAAACAAACAGCAAAGCTAAACTATCCACAGTCTAAGCACAGGAAGGTTTATGCTCTACTAACAGTACTTAATCAATAACCACAGTCTAAGCACAGGTTATTATCAAGCCCGACTCTAATCTACAGACTAAGCACAAGATTAAGAGGTTTAAATTTGAGAGAAATCTAAGGTTTCATTCATAAATCATTTGTGTTACAACGATCGAGCTAAGGTCCTTATATAGGCCTTTTTAGGTTACAATCTTGAAAGAAAAACTACATCCAAGGGTCAGGATCTCTCCTCACATGCTGGTAAGAGTCCAAGTACAATATTACAACGGTTTAAAAGTTCTTAATTGTGAACTGGAATGAAAACAAAAGAGAAATGCAGGTGTGTGACATGTTGTGGTCCTTTCTTTGCATTGCTGGCTTTTCGTTGAATGTAGGCACTTGAGGACGAAATGATTGAGTCCTTGGCATTAAAATTGGCTCTAGGTTGTATCTGGTTTATGGGAAGACAAGCCAAAAGTTCCTTGCATGCTTTTTCCTCATGGTTTAGCCAGAAATGGAAAGATTGCTTTTTGTTGTTTGTCAAAATTTGCGATTCTGTTCGACTTAGTTTTCTATGACTTGCATTGTGATTCTTCCTTGGACCCCTAGGACTTTTTTGAGCTTAGTTTAATGGCCAACCAGCTGGCCATGGTGGCAGCTGGTGGTTGGGCTTGTACTCGTACCTATTAGCCACTAAACCTAGCCCACTCTGGTTGCTTCCTGAAGTGGTTGTGGTCTTTGTTTTGGCCTGCTTGCATTTGTGGAGTATCCTGGTCGGTAGCTCTGCGCAACCTCCCTGGTTGAACAGGGCTTGTCCTCAAGCCTGGTGGCTCCTCCCCTCAAAGCATCCTCATAATATGGACTTAGGTCACCTACATTGAAAGTGCCATGCACCTCATACTCTCCTGGTAGATCCACCTTGTAGGCATTTGGACCAATCCTCTCAATAATTTCAAAGGGGCCATCAGCTCTTGGCATTAACTTGTTCTTTCTTCTTGATGGAAACCTCTCTTTCCTTAAATGAACCCAGACTAAATCCCCTGGAACAAATTCTTTCTTTTTCTGAGGTACCTTGGACTGTTTCATGTACTTCTCATTGGTCTTCTCAATCTCTCTTTTCACAGTTTCATGGAGTTTCAACAGCTGTTCTGCCCTGGCCTTAGCATCATGATTCATCTCATTTCTTGGTACAGATGATAAGTCTATAGGCATTAGGGGGTTAATCCCATAGACAACCTCAAAAGGACTATGACCAGTAGCAGTTGATGGTGATCTGTTGAAGGCAAATTCTCTGCTTTGCTAACTTGATGTCCCAATCTTTTAGACTCTTGCTTACAATACATCTCAGAATCCTACCCAAGGTTTTGTTGGTGACCTCAGTTTGGCCATCTGTTTGGGGGTGGTGAGATGTCTTGAACAACAGATTTGGTCTTGAGTAGCTTCCATAGAGTTTTCCAAAAGTAACTCATGAACTTTGTATCCCTATCTGATACAATTGTCTTTGGAATCCCATGAAGCCTTACAATTTCCTTCAAGTATAGCTCAGCAACACTAGCAGCATCCTCTGTCTTCTTGCAAGCTATGAAATGGGCCATTTTACTGAACCTATCAACAACAACCATGACTGAATCCTTTCCTCTCTGTGTTCTTGGCAGTGCAACAATAAAATCCATGCTCACATCTTCCCATGGCCTGCTTGGTACTGGTAATGGAACATATGGACCAGTCTGGAAAGAACTCTTGGCCATTTGACATCTCGAACATCTCCGAGAACATTTTGGACATCCCCCATCATCTTTGGCCAATAGAACTGTTCTTGTAGTATGTCCAGTGTCTTTTGAACACCAAAATGCCCTCCTAAGCCTCCTGAATGGACTTCCCTGATTAGGAGGTCCCTGTAGGAACCTCTTGGAACACAGAGCTTGTTCCCTTGGAATAGAAACCCATCTTGCAGCAAGTACTTGTTCCCTGGAACCCTATGCCCTTCAAACTGTGTGATCCACTCTTCGAGAGAAGTCGGGTCTTCCTTGTACATCTCTTTCATGAACTCAAAACCAAGGACCCTGGTTCCCATAGTTGTGATAAGGAGTGCCTCCTTGATAGTGCATCTGCCACTACATTTTGTTTCCCTTCTTTATACTTGCTGGAAAAGGTGAATGATTGCAAGTACTCCACCCATTTAGCATGCCTGTGACTCAACTTGTGCTGGCCATTGATATATTTCAATGCTTCATGATCAGAGTGCAACACAAATGGCTTTGGTTTCAAATAGTGACTCCAATGCATGATGCCCCGATAATTGCATAAAATTCTTTGTCATAGGTAGAATACTTTAACTTAGCTCCATTCAACTTCTCACTGAAGTAAGCTACGGGTTTCGAGCTTGGATCAGGACTGCACCAATGCCTACCCCACTGGCATCACACTCTACTTCAAAGAGTTGATCAAAGTCTGGCAACTTCAAAATAGGGGTCTCACACATCAATTTCTTAATCCTCTCAAAGGATCACGAGCACTCTCGGTCCAATGGAACTCCCCTTTCTTCATACACTCGTAATTGGAGCAACAACTGAACTGAAGTTCTTGATAAATCTCCTATAAAATGAGGCCAATCCATGGAACCCTCTCACCTCAGTGATTGTTTTAGGAGTTGGCCAGGATTGAATGGGCAACAACCTTGTCCTAATCAATCGTAATCCCTCTCCCAGAGACAATGTACCCTAGGAATGCCACTTCTTCAACCATAAAAGTGCATTTTTCCAGTTTACCAAATAACTTTTGTTCCTTGAGGATCCTGAACACAGCTTCAAGATGTTTTAGGTGTTCTCTTTCACTTCTTGCTATAAACCAAGATATCATCAAAGTAGACCACTTTGCAAATTTGCCTAAACATGGCCTTAACACCTCGGTCATCAGTCTCATAAAGGTGCTTGGTGCATTAGAAAGACCAAATGGCATTACAAGCCACTCATACAGTCCATGTTTAGTTTTGAAGGCAGTCTTCCACTCATCTCCTTCCCTTATCCTGACTTGATGGTACCCTTGCCCGAGATCAATTTTAGAAAATATCATGGCACCACTGAGCTCATCCAACATGTCATCCAACCTTGGTATTGGGAACCTGTACTTGACAGTGATGTTGTTAATGGCCCTACTGTCAGTACACATCCTCCATGTTCCATCTTTCTTGGGAACAAGTAGAGCAGTGGATCGCACAAGGACCGAGAGATTCCCTGACAAATCCTTTGCTCATAAGCTCCTCAATTTGGCTTTGCAATTCTTTGGTAGCAGCTGGATCACTTCTATAAGCTGGCCTGTTAGGAAGCACTGAGCCTGGAACAAGGTCTATGTGATGCTCAATGCCTCTTAATGGTGGCAACCCACTAGGCAGCTCTTTTGGAAACACCTCCTTATACCTCTGAATTAATGGCCTAACTTCAGCAGGCATCTCAGGGCTCCCCTCTTTGCTCACTTCTTTGGATAGTAACATCCAGATAGGTTGTTCCTGCTTTATCTCTTTGATCATGGCTGCCTCAGAAAGAAATAGCACACCATTGCTCTCTTCTGGCATGTTGGGACTTCCATAGTTTTTCTGGTTGGGTGGCAATGGGGTCAGGGTGACCTTCTTGCCTTCATGCTTGAAACTATAGATGTTATCTTTCCCATGGTGAGTGGTATTCCTGTCATATTCCCATGGCCTTCCTAAGAGTAGGTGGCAGGCATCCATTGGGACAATATCACACAAGACTTCATCTTTATACACCTTCCCAATAGAAAATGGAACCAGACATTGTTTATCCACCCTTACTTCTGCTCCCTTGTTCAACCATCTCAACTTGTAAGGGTTTGGGTGATCTTGAGTTGTCAGGTTGAGCTTGTTAACCATGGCATTTGATGCCACATTCGTACAACTCCCTCCATCTATGATTAGGTTACAAACCCTGCCCTGGACTGTGCATCTGGTTCTGAATATCAGAGATCTTTGATCAGCTTCCAGAGGTGAGTGTTGGGAATGCATAACCCTCCATAAGACTAAGCTGTGACCTGTATCAGGGGGAGCCACAACTTGTTCCTGTTCTGGTTCTCCTTCAGTCTCCACTTCCTCCATTATCAGGGTCTCATCTTCCTCATACTGAACCAAACCTTCTCTCTCCCACTGCTCTACTTCCATTGCTGTCAAGTTTCTCTTAGAAGGACAGTCCTTCCTAAAATGGCCATACCCTTGGCACTGGAAGCATTTAATTTTCCCATCAGTCATAGATGTGTTGGTTCTAGGATTCACATGGCTCTTCCCCTTGTCTGGTGTTGGTTGGGTTGCAATTTTTGGAGTTTCTCCAATCCTAACCCCAGAAAAAGGTTTGAAAGTGGGTCTGGTAAGGGGTTTGGAAGCAGTGACTTTGGCTTTTCCCATCTTTTCAATCCTCAATGCCAGGTTGACTGCCTCATCAAAGGACCAAACTTGTTGCATTCTGACTCTTATAGCAATCTTAGGATCTAAACCCTCAACAAACCTAGCAATTTTCTGTTCAGGCTTTTCAGTGATCTCACATTGCAGGGTGAGTTGTTCAAAGCTCCTAAGATAAGACTCAACAGATTGTTGGTCTTGCCTCAGCTGGGTTAACTTAATAAACATATCCTGGGTGTAATCTTTAGCTATAAACTTATCCTTCAATTTCTTTTTAAGCTTTAGCCAAGATTTAATGGGTTCCTTGCCCTCTCTCATTCTCTGGCCTTTCAGGTTTTCATACCAAAGTGAGGCATAACCTTTGAATTTAAGGATAGAAACTTTGAAAGCTTTCCTGTCAGTATATCCTTTAAATTCAAAGACTCTCTCAACAGTTCTAATCCAGTCTAACAAATCTTGTGGTTTAAACTACCATGGAAATCAGGAATTTCTACCTTTATATCTTTGTCTCTTTCCATGTAGATGCCCTCTGCCATAGATTCATCAGATATCGACATGTCTTCTCCATGTTCCTGGTGGTATGGTTGTCCTCTTCTGCTCCAAAGCAAAGCCTCTACCCCCGCCTCCGCCTCGTAGGGTGGCCTGTTAGGAACTCCTTCTGCAAGAGTGTTGACAATATTTACCAGTTCATTGATTCTTCCTGCTATCTGATCCACCCTGGTTTCAATACCAGTAAATCTCTCTTCACTCATGGGTTATTTTTTGTAGTTTTGTTGTAGTTAGGGTAAAAATGAACTCACTTTCCTTCCCAAGACTAACACAAGATGGAATCGTGTTAAAACCTTGCTCTGATATACCAATTTGCAGTGTAATGTCCAAGGGTTTAGACAAAACAACAATCAAACCAGCAGAAATAAAAGAAATTCTCAGGAATGCAATAAACTTGTGCTAATTAATAAAATTATGAGTTGACCTCCTAAAATCATGAAACTTGGCAGTAAATTACTTTGATATAAGAACTACTTCTGAGCAGAAGACCAAGATTTTTAGAGGACTCAAAGTATTTTTAAGACTCAACTGAACTGACTGACAGACACAAAGGACTGTAATTGGGGCAGTTCTGAGATAATGCTTGAAAGGAGGGAACTTGGATATAATTATCAACTGAAAAAACCCACAGAATAATCACAGGGAATCAAGCTAATAATTTGGGGTGTTAGAGTTAAGAAATTCCACAGATTAACACAGGAAAGACTCAACTGAAACAAACAGCAAAGCTAAACTATCCACAGTCTAAGCACAGGAAGGTTTATGCTCTACTAACAGGTACTTAATCAATAACCACAGTCTAAGCACAGGTTATTATCAAGCCTGACTCTAATCTACAGACTAAGCACAAGATTAAGAGGTTTAAATTTGAGAGAAATCTCAGGTTTCATTCATAAATCAGCTGTGTTACAACAGTCTGAGCTAAGGTCCTTATATAGGCCTTTTTAGGTTACAATCTTGAAAGAAAAACTACATCCAAGGGTCAGGATCTCTCCTCACATGCTGGTAAGAGTCCAAGTACAATATTACAACGGTTTAAAAGTTCTTAATTGTGAACTGGAATGAAAACAAAAGAGAAATGCAGTGTGAGTGACATGTTGTGGTCCTTTCTTTGCATTGCTGGCTTTTCTGTTGAATGTAGGCACTTGAGGACGAAATGATTGAGTCCTTGGCATTAAAATTGGCTCTAGGTTGTATCTGGTTTATGGGAAGACAAGCCAAAAGTTCCTTGCATGCTTTTTCCTCATGGTTTAGCCAGAAATGGAAAGATTGCTTTTTGTTGTTTGTCAAATCTTTGCAGATTCTGTTCACTTAGTTTTCTATGACTTGCATTGTGATTCTTCCTTGGACCCCTAGGACTTTTCTGAGCTTAGTTTAATGGCCAACCAGCTGGCCATGGTGGCAGCTGGTGGTTGGGCTTGTACTCGTACCTATTAGCCACTAAACCTAGCCCACTCTGGTTGCTTCCTGAAGTGGTTGTGGTGCTGTTTTGGCCTGCTTGCATTTGTGGAGTATCCTGGTCAGTAGCTCCTGCTGCAAAATGTGACTCGTTGTGTGAACCATTTATCCTTGTTCATTAGTCCTTGTGACTCGTTGTGTTAAAACAATTGTACTTGTTCATTAGTACATGTGACTCATTGTGTGAACCATTTGTCCTTGTTCATTAGTCCTAGTGACTCGTGTTAAAACAATTGTACTTATTCAGTTGTCCTTGTGACTCGTTGTGTAAACCATTTGTCCTTGTCCATTAGTCCTTGTGACTCGTTGTGTTAAAACAATTGTACTTGTTCATTAGTCCATGTGACTCGTTGTGTGAACCATTTGTCTTTGTTCATTAGCCCTTTTGACTCGTTGTGTTAAAAAAATTGTAATTGTTCATTAGTCCATGTGACTCGTTGTGTGAACCATTTATCCTTGTTCATTAATCCTTGTGACTCGTTGTGTTAAACAATTGTAATTGTTCATTAGTCCATGTGACTTATTGTGTGAACCATTTGTCCTTGTTCATTAGTCCTTGTGACTCGTTGTGTTAAACAATTGTACTTGTTCATTAGTCCATGTGACTCGTTGTGTGAACCATTTGTTCTTGTTCATTAGTCCTTGTGACTCGTTGTGTTAAACAATTGTACTTGTTCATTAGTCTATGTGACTCGTTGTGTGAACCATGTGTCCTTGTTCATTAGTCCGTGTGACTCGTTGTGTAAACCATTTGTCCTTGTTCATTAGTCCTTGTGACTCGTTGTGTTAAAACAATTGTACTTGTTCATTAGTCCATGTGACTCGTTTTGTGAACCATTTGTCCTTGTTCATTAGCCCTTGTGGCTCGTTGTGTGAACCTATTGTCATTGTTTATTAGTAAATGTGACTCGTTGTGTGAACCATTTATCCTTGTTCAGTAGTCCTTAAGACTCGTTGTGTTAAAAAAATTGTACTTGTTCATTAGTACATGTGACTCATTGTGTGAACCATTTGTCCTTTTTCATTAGTCCTAGTGACTCGTTGTGTTATAACAATTGTACTTGTTCATTAGTCCATGTGACTCATTGTGTGAACCATTTATCCTTGTTCATTAGCCTTTGTGACTTATTGTGTGAACCATTTGTCCTTGTTTATTAGTAAAGGTGACTCATTGTGTGACCAATTTGTCCTTGTTCATTAGTCCTTGTGACTCGTTGTGTTAAACAATTGTACTTGATCATTAGTCCATGTGACTCGTTGTGTGAACCATTTGTTCTTGTTCATTAGTCCTTGTGACTCGTTGTGTTAAACAATTGTACTTGTTCATTAGTCTATGTGACTCCTTGATTTGCCCTTGTTCATTAGTCCTAGTGACTCGTTGTGTTAAAACAATTGTACTTGTTCATTAGTCGTTGTGACTCGTTGTGTAAACCATTTGTCCTTATTCATTAGTCCTTGTGACTTGTTCATTAGTCCATGTGACTCGTTGTGTGAACCATTTGTCCATGTTCATTTGTCCTTGTGACTCGTTTTGATAAACAGTTGTAATTGTTCATTAGTCCATGTGACTAGTTGTGTGAACCATATGTCCTTGTTCATTAGTCCTTGTGACTCGTTGTGTTAAACAATTGTACTTGTTCATTAGTCCATGTGACTCGTTGTGTGAACCATTTGTCCTTTTTTAATAGTAAATGTGACTCGTTGTGTGAACCATTTATCCTTGTTCATTAGTCCTTGTGACTCGTTGTGTTAAAACAATTGTACTTGTTCATTAGTACATGTGACTCATTGTGTGAACCATTTGTCCTTGTTCATTAGTCCTAGTGACTCGTGTTAAAACAATTGTACTTATTCAGTTGTCCTTGTGACTCGTTGTGTAAACCATTTGTCCTTGTCCATTAGTCCTTGTGACTCGTGTTAAAACAATTGTACTTGTTCATTAGTCCATGTGACTCGTTGTGTGAACCATTTGTCTTTGTTCATTAGACCTTGTGACACGTTGTGTTAAAAAAATTGTAATTGTTCATTAGTCCATGTGACTCGTTGTGTGAACCATTTATCCTTGTTCATTAATCCTTGTGACTCGTTGTGTTAAACAATTGTAATTGTTCATTAGTCCATGTGACTCGTTGTGTGAACCATTTGTCCTTGTTCATTAGTCCTTGTGACTCGTTGTGTTAAACAATTGTACTTGTTCATTAGTCCATGTGACTCGTTGTGTGAACCATTTGTTCTTGTTCATTAGTCCTTGTGACTCGTTGTGTTAAACAATTGTACTTGTTCATTAGTCTATGTGACTCGTTGTGTGAACCATGTGTCCTTGTTCATTAGTCCTTGTGACTCGTTGTGTAAACCATTTGTCCTTGTTCATTAGTCCTTGTGACTCGTTGTGTTAAAACAATTGTACTTGTTCATTAGTCCATGTGACTCGTTTTGTGAACCATTTGTCCTTGTTCATTAGCCCTTGTGGCTCGTTGTGTGAACCTATTGTCATTGTTTATTAGTAAATGTGACTCGTTGTGTGAACCATTTATCCTTGTTCAGTAGTCCTTGAGACTTGTTGTGTTAAAACAATTGTACTTGTTCATTAGTACATGTGACTCATTGTGTGAACCATTTGTCCTTTTTCATTAGTCCTAGTGACTCGTTGTGTTAAAACAATTGTACTTGTTCATTAGTCCATGTGACTCGTTTTGTGAACCATTTGTCCTTGTTCATTAGCCCTTGTGGCTCGTTGTGTGAACCTATTGTCATTGTTTCTTAGTAAATGTGACTCGTTGTGTGAACCATTTATCCTTGTTCAGTAGTCCTTAAGACTCGTTGTGTTAAAAAAATTGTACTTGTTCATTAGTACATGTGACTCATTGTGTGAACCATTTGTCCTTTTTCATTAGTCCTAGTGACTCGTTGTGTTATAACAATTGTACTTGTTCATTAGTCCATGTGACTCATTGTGTGAACCATTTATCCTTGTTCATTAGCCCTTGTGACTTATTGTGTGAACCATTTGTCCTTTTTTATTAGTAAAGGTGACTCATTGTGTGACCAATTTGTCCTTGTTCATTAGTCCTTGTGACTCGTTGTGTTAAACAATTGTACTTGATCATTAGTCCATGTGACTCGTTGTGTGAACCATTTGTTCTTGTTCATTAGTCCTTGTGACTCGTTGTGTTAAACAATTGTACTTGTTCATTAGTCTATGTGACTCCTTGATTTGCCCTTGTTCATTAGTCCTAGTGACTCGTTGTGTTAAAACAATTGTACTTGTTCATTAGTCGTTGTGACTCGTTGTGTAAACCATTTGTCCTTATTCATTAGTCCTTGTGACTTGTTCATTAGTCCATGTGACTCGTTGTGTGAACCATTTGTCCATGTTCATTTGTCCTTGTGACTCGTTTTGATAAACAGTTGTAATTGTTCATTAGTCCATGTGACTAGTTGTGTGAACCATATGTCCTTGTTCATTAGTCCTTGTGACTCGTTGTGTTAAACAATTGTACTTGTTCATTAGTCCATGTGACTCGTTGTGTGAACCATTTGTCCCTTTTTATTAGTAAATGTGACTCGTTGTGTGAACCATTTATCCTTGTTCATTAGTCCTTGTGACTCGTTGTGTTAAAACAATTGTACTTGTTCATTAGTACATGTGACTCATTGTGTGAAACATTTGTCCTTGTTCATTAGTCCTAGTGACTCGTGTTAAAACAATTGTACTTATTCAGTTGTCCTTGTGACTCGTTGTGTAAACCATTTGTCCTTGTCCATTAGTCCTTGTGACTCGTGTTAAAACAATTGTACTTGTTTATTAGTCCATGTGACTCGTTGTGTGAACCATTTGTCTTTGTTCATTAGACCTTGTGACACGTTGTGTTAAAAAAATTGTAATTGTTCATTAGTCCATGTGACTCGTTGTGTGAACCATTTATCCTTGTTCATTAATCCTTGTGACTCGTTGTGTTAAACAATTGTAATTGTTCATTAGTCCATGTGACTCGTTGTGTGAACCATTTGTCCTTGTTCATTAGTCCTTGTGACTCGTTGTGTTAAACAATTGTACTTGTTCATTAGTCCATGTGACTCGTTGTGTGAACCATTTGTTCTTGTTCATTAGTCCTTGTGACTCGTTGTGTTAAACAATTGTACTTGTTCATTAGTCTATGTGACTCGTTGTGTGAACCATGTGTCCTTGTTCATTAGTCCTTGTGACTCGTTGTGTAAACCATTTGTCCTTGTTCATTAGTCCTTGTGACTCGTTGTGTTAAAACAATTGTACTTGTTTATTAGTCCATGTGACTCGTTTTGTGAACCATTTGTCCTTGTTCATTAGCCCTTGTGGCTCGTTGTGTGAACCTATTGTCATTGTTTATTAGTAAATGTGACTCGTTGTGTGAACCATTTATCCTTGTTCAGTAGTCCTTGAGACTTGTTGTGTTAAAACAATTGTACTTGTTCATTAGTACATGTGACTCATTGTGTGAACCATTTGTCCTTTTTCATTAGTCCTAGTGACTCGTTGTGTTAAAACAATTGTACTTGTTCATTAGTCCATGTGACTCGTTTTGTGAACCATTTGTCCTTGTTCATTAGCCCTTGTGGCTCGTTGTGTGAACCTATTGTCATTGTTTATTAGTAAATGTGACTCGTTGTGTGAACCATTTATCCTTGTTGATAGTCCTTAAGACTCGTTGTGTTAAAAAAATTGTACTTGTTCATTAGTACATGTGACTCATTGTGTGAACCATTTGTCCTTTTTCATTAGTCCTAGTGACTCGTTGTGTTATAACAATTGTACTTGTTCATTAGTCCATGTGACTCATTGTGTGAACCATTTATCCTTGTTCATTAGCCCTTGTGACTTATTGTGTGAACCATTTGTCCTTGTTTATTAGTAAAGGTGACTCATTGTGTGACCAATTTGTCCTTGTTCATTAGTCCTTGTGACTCGTTGTGTTAAACAATTGTACTTGTTCATTAGTCTATGTGACTCCTTGATTTGCCCTTGTTCATTAGTCCTAGTGACTCGTTGTGTTAAAACAATTGTACTTTTTCATTAGTCGTTGTGACTCGTTGTGTAAACCATTTGTCCTTTTTCATTAGTCCTTGTGACTTGTTCATTAGTCCATGTGACTCGTTGTGTGAACCATTTATCCATGTTCATTTGTCCTTGTGACTCGTTTTGATAAACAGTTGTAATTGTTCATTAGTCCATGTGACTAGTTGTGTGAACCATATGTCCTTGTTCATTAGTCCTTGTGACTCGTTGTGTTAAACAATTGTACTTGTTCATTAGTCCATGTGACTCGTTGTGTGAACCATTTGTCCCTTTTTATTAGTAAATGTGACTCGTTGTGTGAACCATTTATCCTTGTTCATTAGTCCTTGTGACTCGTTGTGTTAAAACAATTGTACTTGTTCATTAGTACATGTGACTCATTGTGTGAACCATTTGTCCTTGTTCATTAGTCCTAGTGACTCGTGTTAAAACAATTGTACTTATTCAGTTGTCCTTGTGACTCGTTGTGTAAACCATTTGTCCTTGTCCATTAGTCCTTGTGACTCGTGTTAAAACAATTGTACTTGTTTATTAGTCCATGTGACTCGTTGTGTGAACCATTTGTCGTTGTTCATTAGACCTTGTGACACATTGTGTTAAAAAAATTGTAATTGTTCATTAGTCCATGTGACTCGTTGTGTGAACCATTTATCCTTGTTCATTAATCCTTGTGACTCGTTGTGTTAAACAATTGTAATTGTTCATTAGTCCATGTGACTCGTTGTGTGAACCATTTGTCCTTGTTCATTAGTCCTTGTGACTCGTTGTGTTAAACAATTGTACTTGTTCATTAGTCCATGTGACTCGTTGTGTGAACCATTTGTTCTTGTTCATTAGTCCTTGTGACTCGTTGTGTTAAACAATTGTACTTGTTCATTAGTCTATGTGACTCGTTGTGTGAGCCATGTGTCCTTGTTTATTAGTCCTTGTGACTCGTTGTGTAAACCATTTGTCCTTGTTCATTAGTCCTTGTGACTCGTTGTGTTAAAACAATTGTACTTGTTCATTAGTCCATGTGACTCGTTTTGTGAACCATTTGTCCTTGTTCATTAGCCCTTGTGGCTCGTTGTGTGAACCTATTGTCATTGTTTATTAGTAAATGTGACTCGTTGTGTGAACCATTTATCCTTGTTCAGTAGTCCTTGAGACTTGTTGTGTTTAAACAATTGTACTTGTTCATTAGTACATGTGACTCATTGTGTGAACCATTTGTCCTTTTTCATTAGTCCTAGTGACTCGTTGTGTTAAAACAATTGTACTTGTTCAT
This sequence comes from Silene latifolia, assembly GCF_048544455.1. Taxonomy (NCBI): domain Eukaryota; kingdom Viridiplantae; phylum Streptophyta; class Magnoliopsida; order Caryophyllales; family Caryophyllaceae; genus Silene; species Silene latifolia. Next base: position 215,022,152 of record NC_133534.1, on the reverse strand, counting down.
TAGTCCATGTGACTCGTTTTGTGAACCATTTGTCCTTGTTCATTAGCCCTTGTGGCTCGTTGTGTGAACCTATTGTCATTGTTTATTAGTAAATGTGACTCGTTGTGTGAACCATTTATCCTTGTTCAGTAGTCCTTAAGACTCGTTGTGTTAAAAAAATTGTACTTGTTCATTAGTACATGTGACTCATTGTGTGAACCATTTGTCCTTTTTCATTAGTCCTAGTGACTCGTTGTGTTATAACAATTGTACTTGTTCATTAGTCCATGTGACTCATTGTGTGAACCATTTATCCTTGTTCATTAGCTCTTGTGACTTATTGTGTGAACCATTTGTCCTTGTTTATTAGTAAAGGTGACTCATTGTGTGACCAATTTGTCCTTGTTCATTAGTCCTTGTGACTCGTTGTGTTAAACAATTGTACTTGATCATTAGTCCATGTGACTCGTTGTGTGAACCATTTGTTCTTGTTCATTAGTCCTTGTGACTCGTTGTGTTAAACAATTGTACTTGTTCATTAGTCTATGTGACTCCTTGATTTGCCCTTGTTCATTAGTCCTAGTGACTCGTTGTGTTAAAACAATTGTACTTGTTCATTAGTCGTTGTGACTCGTTGTGTAAACCATTTGTCCTTATTCATTAGTCCTTGTGACTTGTTCATTAGTCCATGTGACTCGTTGTGTGAACCATTTATCCATGTTCATTTGTCCTTGTGACTCGTTTTGATAAATAGTTGTAATTGTTCATTAGTCCATGTGACTAGTTGTGTGAACCATATGTCCTTGTTCATTAGTCCTTGTGACTCGTTGTGTTAAACAATTGTACTTGTTCATTAGTCCATGTGACTCGTTGTGTGAACCATTTGTCCCTTTTTATTAGTAAATGTGACTCGTTGTGTGAACCATTTATCCTTGTTCATTAGTCCTTGTGACTCGTTGTGTTAAAACAATTTAACTTGTTCATTAGTACATGTGACTCATTGTGTGAACCATTTGTCCTTGTTCATTAGTCCTAGTGACTCGTGTTAAAACAATTGTACTTATTCAGTTGTCCTTGTGACTCGTTGTGTAAACCATTTGTCCTTGTCCATTAGTCCTTGTGACTCGTGTTAAAACAATTGTACTTGTTCATTAGTCCATGTGACTCGTTGTGTGAACCATTTGTCTTTGTTCATTAGACCTTGTGACACGTTGTGTTAAAAAAATTGTAATTGTTCATTAGTCCATGTGACTCGTTGTGTGAACCATTTATCCTTGTTCATTAATCCTTGTGACTCGTTGTGTTAAACAATTGTAATTGTTCATTAGTCCATGTGACTCGTTGTGTGAACCATTTGTCCTTGTTCATTAGTCCTTGTGACTCGTTGTGTTAAACAATTGTACTTGTTCATTAGTCCATGTGACTCGTTGTGTGAACCATTTGTTCTTGTTCATTAGTCCTTGTGACTCGTTGTGTTAAACAATTGTACTTGTTCATTAGTCTATGTGACTCGTTGTGTGAACCATGTGTCCTTGTTCATTAGTCCTTGTGACTCGTTGTGTAAACCATTTGTCCTTGTTCACTAGTCTTTGTGACTCGTTGTGTTAAAACAATTGTACTTGTTCATTAGTCCATGTGACTCGTTTTGTGAACCATTTGTTCTTGTTCATTAGCCCTTGTGGCTCGTTGTGTGAACCTATTGTCATTGTTTATTAGTAAATGTGACTCGTTGTGTGAACCATTTATCCTTGTTCAGTAGTCCTTGAGACTTGTTGTGTTAAAACAATTGTACTTGTTCATTAGTACATGTGACTCATTGTGTGAACCATTTGTCCTTTTTCATTAGTCCTAGTGACTCGTTGTGTTAAAACAATTGTACTTGTTCATTAGTCCATGTGACTCGTTTTGTGAACCATTTGTCCTTGTTCATTAGCCCTTGTGGCTCGTTGTGTGAACCTATTGTCATTGTTTATTAGTAAATGTGACTCGTTGTGTGAACCATTTATCCTTGTTCAGTAGTCCTTAAGACTCGTATTGTTAAAAAAATTGTACTTGTTCATTAGTACATGTGACTCATTGTGTGAACCATTTGTCCTTTTTCATTAGTCCTAGTGACTCGTTGTGTTATAACAATTGTACTTGTTCATTTGTCCATGTGACTCATTGTGTGAACCATTTATCCTTGTTCATTAGCCCTTGTGACTTATTGTGTGAACCATTTGTCCTTGTTTATTAGTAAAGGTGACTCATTGTGTGACCAATTTGTCCTTGTTCATTAGTCCTTGTGACTCGTTGTGTTAAACAATTGTACTTGATCATTAGTCCATGTGACTCGTTGTGTGAACCATTTGTTCTTGTTCATTAGTCCTTGTGACTCGTTGTGTTAAACAATTGTACTTGTTCATTAGTCTATGTGACTCCTTGATTTGCCCTTGTTCATTAGTCCTAGTGACTCGTTGTGTTAAAACAATTGTACTTGTTCATTAGTCGTTGTGACTCGTTGTGTAAACCATTTGTCCTTATTCATTAGTCCTTGTGACTTGTTCATTAGTCCATGTGACTCGTTGTGTGAACCATTTGTCCATGTTCATTTGTCCTTGTGACTCGTTTTGATAAACAGTTGTAATTGTTCATTAGTCCATGTGACTAGTTGTGTGAACCATATGTCCTTGTTCATTAGTCCTTGTGACTCGTTGTGTTAAACAATTGTACTTGTTCATTAGTCCATGTGACTCGTTGTGTGAACCATTTGTCCTTTTTTATTAGTAAATGTGACTCGTTGTGTGAACCATTTATCCTTGTTCATTAGTCCTTGTGACTCGTTGTGTTAAAACAATTGTACTTGTTCATTAGTACATGTGACTCATTGTGTGAACCATTTGTCCTTGTTCATTAGTCCTAGTGACTCGTGTTAAAACAATTGTACTTATTCAGTTGTCCTTGTGACTCGTTGTGTAAACCATTTGTCCTTGTCCATTAGTCCTTGTGACTCGTTGTGTTAAAACAATTGTACTTGTTCATTAGTCCATGTGACTCGTTGTGTGAACCATTTGTCTTTGTTCATTAGACCTTGTGACACGTTGTGTTAAAAAAATTGTAATTGTTCATTAGTCCATGTGACTCGTTGTGTGAACCATTTATCCTTGTTCATTAATCCTTGTGACTCGTTGTGTTAAACAATTGTAATTGTTCATTAGTCCATGTGACTCGTTGTGTGAACCATTTGTCCTTGTTCATTAGTCCTTGTGACTCGTTGTGTTAAACAATTGTACTTGTTCATTAGTCCATGTGACTCGTTGTGTGAACCATTTGTTCTTGTTCATTAGTCCTTGTGACTCGTTGTGTTAAACAATTGTACTTGTTCATTAGTCTATGTGACTCGTTGTGTGAACCATGTGTCCTTGTTCATTAGTCCTTGTGACTCGTTGTGTAACACCCCGTATTTTATTAAGATGGATAAATTCTTTTAATTGCTATTTTTAATTTAATTACATCATTTAACGATTTATATATATATGCTTAGCTAATTAATTAATTTCATCATAATTCGATACATTAATTTTAATAATCATTAATAAGTTTATTTAAAGTTAGTTCGAGTTTATTGAAATTAGTTCGAGTTTATTTATTTAATAATTTCCGTTTCTTTACGAGTCCTTATGAAAGTTGTTTTAAGTAAACCCGAGATGGATTTTGGGAACAAAACCGTCCAATTAGCTATTTTGAGCTTATTTCACTAAGTTAGCAATTTTTATTAATATCCGTTAGTTTCGTAAAAATCGCTAATAATTCCGATTCAAGCTAATATTGTATTATTTACGTTAACTAGCTGAGTTTATTTTATTTTCACTCATTAAATTTATTTATTATTGATTCCGTTTTATTACTGAAACTTTTACTTAAATCGGTTAAATTTAACTCGAAACGGTTTTAATAACGATCGAAGTTTCTTAACGACGAAGAAACGTACGTATAATAAATAGCAAGCTAGCAGTGTCTTTGTCTCATTTTCACAAACTCACACTTTGTTTTCTTCTTCTCCATTCTTTTTCTTCTTTTACGATTCTGTTTCAATTTTCTTTATTTTAAATTGATTCGGTCCCTCCGTTTGTCATCCGTTATCAATGATTTTCGTTCCATAGCATTCCTCTCGTCGTTTCCGTCAATCCGTTGTAAGTAAAATTCTTTTTCGTCATGTATTTTTACACACCCATTTATATTTTCAGCTTTATTTATTATAAGACGGTTGTATGTACTAAAATAGACGGTCTGGTAGAATATTTGTTAGTCATAAATGATTAGTTCAATCGGAAAAAGGTAATAATGATAGGTTACTCAGTATTACTTGTTAAATATGTGTATTTTGAAAGCTGGTTAGTCTGTTTTATAGTTGAGACGGTGTATAATTATTTATAGGGATCATTATGGATGTTAATTAGTCAGTTGTATAGTTGAGACGGTGTATACTGATATGTGGAGATGATTGAGACGGTGTATACTGACCTCTAGGGATCATTTGGGATGCTAGCTAGTAAGTGGTATATTTAAGACGGTGTATCTTTGACATGTATGGATTGTTTTGGGTGCTAATTGTTGTCTTTTATATTTGAGACGTGTATATCTTGACATGTAGGGTTTGTTTTGGGGCAGTTTGGGATGGATAAAATGGTGCCTTTCGGGACTGTTTTTAGGGCGTAAGAGTGATCGATGTTGGACGGTTTCCTGTGTATTTTTGGGACCGCTATAATGTGTTGAGTAGGCTGTTTCGTGGGGTAATGAGGGACTATTTTAGGACTGTTTTGAGGTCACTTTGTGCAGGTTTTTCAGAGTTGTTCATGGACTATGGTGGGGTTGTTTTGGGATGTTCTGTTGCAAGGTTTTGGGACTATTTTAACGTGATTGAGTGGGCTGATTTTAGAACAGTCAAGCATGGGTTTTAGTGGCTGAGATGGGTAGTTGTTTAGGTGGAGTGTTGGAGACAGCTGTGGCCTGGTCGTAGCTTAACGATGGCCTGGCCGTGGCCTAGGCAGTGGCCTAGCTAAGTCACGAGTTTGAGGCCATGTGTAGTTGGTGGTTAGGCCGAGTTTGAGGTTGTCATAATAATTTTAGAGCCGTGTCTATAATTTGTTTTGACGCTAGTTTGGTTTATTTAAAATATAATTAAATTAATTTCCGTCTCATATTTTATATAAAGATAATTCGTTAATATCGTCCTTTCACATAATTATTTTAGGTGGCTCATATGTGGTTGAAGATGAAGAGTAATTTTGGGTTTTAGAAGCTTTCTCAAGTTTATTGCTTGTCTCTTTGCTAGCTTAAGGTAACTATTCCGAGTTACTCGACGAATTAATGTCACATAGTAGTAAATGTGGTGCTTGTTGTTTGTTAAGTGTTTAGGTGATTGATAATGTTTTACTTTCATTTTTCACATGATAGAAATTGGAAATAGCATGAGAATAATATAGCGATAAAATTTGTAATTTGGGCCAAAGTAGGCCAAGACTCTGAGCTGGGCCAGATTGACCGAACGAGTTTGGTCAAACTAGGTTTAAACCAGTCAGCCTCGATTTGACCGATGACCCGTCGCGGGACTCGGGTCGAGGGTTTGTCTTTGAGGTGAGATTGGTTGTTTTTGGATGTTTTATGTTGATGCCTTAATAGTTGTAATTATCATTTCACATGTTGGTTGTTGGATGAATTGGTTGCCTTATACTTCAGTCTTCTTGTCTTGTTGCCATTTTAGCTTATTCTCATGAATTATGAGATTAACGGCTATTTGGAATTTGGGTTATTATTGATATTGGAGATATTGTTGGATTGTCTGCTGAATAGACATTTATATAGCCTTTCACATGATAGAATATTAGAATTTATGTTGGTAAGTAGGACTTATTGCCCTCTTATGGTTAAGTGGGTGTCTTACTTGACTGGTGTGGTGAGTCTTGTGTGGTGTGGGCTAAAGTATTCAAGCTGGGACTAGCTGGGACTAGGTCCTAGGTGAGTATTTCGGCCTTCATCATAGATAGGTCTTTATAGTCTTTGACGAGTATATGTTCACTGCTTGATAGCCTTTGTGTTCCTGACTAGTGGATGTTTATCCAAGTTGGGGCATGACATCAGGTACTTATTTTGATAGTATGGGGTCAGCTTAAGTACTAGCCAACCCTTCGGTGGTGTCCTTAGGGTACTCACTTCACTTTGTTTTAAAAAAAAGTTGTGGGTCTTCGGTGCGGTGGTGTGTATCCGCATATCTAGGTCTGCGCAGATTTTAGGCTAGGGTTGTGTTGTCTCTTGGCCATGTTTTCTTAATAGTAACCGCTGAGCCAAGATACCGGTTCGATTACCTTCCCTACCTCGTGGTATAGACTCGAGTTACAAAGTGACTATTGACGGTGCTAAGAACTTATGCCTGTCTTTGATATATTGCCCTTTCTTGTATGGTGATTCTATGAATCATAGAAGGTGAGATGCAAGCCGGCTATGGTTGATAGAGTTTGGATTCCTGGATGTTATGTGATTCACATGATAGTGTAGTATGAGTCGGTCTAGTATTCACATGCTAGGACTATGTGTTGTTATATTGTTGTTCACATGATAAGCACGATTGTCTAGCATCTATATGCTAAGGCATTGTGTGATTCGTATTCATATTCTTATGTTTACATGTTATATTAATTATGACATTTCGTGGCTGGGAGAACTCGGAGTTACTCCCCATTGACCGTGGCTTTCGTATTTGTATAAAATGCGAATGATGTAGGTGATGCATATATGGGGTACATGGACGAGCTAGCGAGCAAAGTAACCTTGGGACCTAGACTGGTTTTATTTCATTGTGACCCTTAAACCCTTTTTATGTCACATACATTTTAGGGACATATGTCTCCCTCTTTTTCTTTGGTTTGTATCACTTTATTCTCGCAGCTTTAGCATAGTTATGTAAATTAGTCTGTTAGCATTTGCGGTGTTGGCATCCTCCTTCGGAAATGTTTGTGAATGGTTTAGAAAAGTTTTAAAATTACAGGTTTTTACCCAATTGAACCTATTACAAACATATCCCGTCGCTTTTTTCTGTAGAATTACGTGTTTACTTTTCCGCAATAAATGAGGGTGTCACAGTTGGTATCAGAGCATATTTGCTCCCGACGCACGTTTGTGCACCCCAATATAAATAACTTGACCTTAAAATAATAAACTTGAGAGATGGGTAAGATGGGTAGATTTAGGATCTTATGTTGTAGTCTCTTTGTGTTTGCTCTTTGTTAGGTACTAACCTGTTTGTTGATTGTCATTTAATAATTGTTGCGTTCTTGGATAAATGACCGTGAGCTTATCTATAGCTAATGGAGTTATTACCCTTATTATAAAAAAAATTTTGAACTAAAGGTTTTGAAAATATTTTAATGTTTTTCACTGGTTTTAACGTCAATTAGTGTTAAAGCTTGTTATTGGAGACGCCTGATAATTAGTTTTATCATTTGTTGGTGTAAAAATGTATTTTTATGTCTTTGAATTGGAATATGGATATGGATGTTCTTGAGTGATCGCCAAGAGTATCTCCGTTCCATTGAAAGGACACTTAGATTTTACGAAGATAAAGATTTAGTGCCTATGGCTGAGGATTGAAGATTTGTTAAACCTTTGAAGAATGCTTCTACTTCCTTGAAGATGTTTCTCGTTCTTTTTGTATCTCGCCTTATTCTTAATCTCTTGGTGCTTATCCTCCTTCTAAACTCCCTTCTGTTTTACTTTAAAAGCTACGCTTGTACTCCTAACTTGTCCTTTGTTCCTTGCTAATCCTCCCTTAACGCCATTTGATAGTACTCTTTCTTGTGAGGAATGTTGACCGTGGTTGGAAAACTTGACTCTTGCGGAGATTGTTTGTGTTTGACCCTTAACCCTGGCTTTGAGAAGTCGTGATGTTAGAAAGACTTAGGTAAGGTGATGAGACATACTTAGTGATTCTTATACCTAGTTCCTTGATAAAGTGAGTACGTTGGATTGGGGAATTTTGTGTGTCAAGTGTGAGTTGCATTGGTTACTAAGGTTATGGAACATGGCATTGTTGTTTATGTTTGGGATACTAGTGCTTAGTGCTTGACTTAAAATGGATGAAACTGAATGGTGAATTTGAGGATATAGGATTGACTAAGTAGTCGAGTTTGTGATTGGCTTCCATAATCCCTTTGGATATGAGGGTTTGATAATGTATAAGTTTCCGTGGGAGAAATGTTAAATGTGGGATTATTAGTTGGTTTTAGTGAGTGATATTGATTACTACTTGAGGTATGGTATGAGAGTGAGAGTAAGCTACATTATTGGGAAGTTTTAGCACTTGTTTTAATAACTAGAAAGGGTAACGGTATGGTTGACACCAATTGTTAGGTTAAAGAACATAGTTTCAATTTATGGTTTTAGGAACTTTGAGGTGATAATGTGTTGTTACAATTAAGACCTTGTTTCTTGGGAGTTTGATGGTAAGTAAGTTTTAGGATGTCAAATTTGAAAGAATACTCCTTGGGATGTTGATGACCATAATGGATTGGTGATGTGATTTGGTATTAGTTGGCTATTGAGAGTTCTTGAGTTGAGAGAGACTTAGTATTGAGAAGAATTTGTTAACCCTATAGTTGTATAGACCTTGAGGTCGCATTGAGTACTTGAGATGATGGGATGATGTCGTAGCTGAGTGTAGCTGAGTGTAGTTCCGCTTTTGGGAATCCTTGATAAGTAAAAGGATAGAGAAACTTGAGATCCTATTGATTTTTCAGATTTTGGGGTTGGTATGTTACTACCTTGTTTTGAAATGAGAACCTTGTGGAATATTTGAGGAACCTTCTCTTGGAGTTTAGAGCTTGGTATTGGGATTCTTGATTGAAGGTTTATTTTTTTTTTTAAGGAACCCATAGTTGTCACTAGTTGGATACGAATATAGCTTTGTTGGAAGCCTTGACCTTAGGCTTGTGAAAGTTGTTTCTGGATGTTTGAGGATTTGTAGCGATGAGATCACACTTATAGTGGAGTACCTTGTTTCAGGGAATAAATTAGGATGAGGTAACATAAGCGATTGAGGAAACCCTTGGGATTGATGTGGTTATGAGTTTTGTTGTTAGGAAGTTTTCGGAACCGTTTTGAGTTATGTTGTTGTTTGAGATAAGAGTGTCTGGCGTTTCCTTGTTGTCTAAATTCCCTTTCTCCTCGATCATAAGCGTTACCGTTCATACCTCCTTTCCTCGCTTCATCTTGCTCCTCCTTTAAGTTTGACACTCGTATCTTGTGAAACTCTATCTTTGACATACTTGTAATTTTGACTTCAATTTTTACCCTATGAAAATCATTATAGCTCTCTTGTTGGTTAAGTTTGAGCTCTCTTAACATACTTTGTTTTTTATGCTATCTAAGTTACTTTCCTTTTTGTACAACTTCTAAACTTTCAAGCTACCAGTTTCGATTCATTCTTAAAAGTTTATGTCACTTCTGCAAACCTAACCTATTTTTAAAGATCTGAAAATAAAAATTTGATTTAGCTCCCTATTCCTTCCTTGAATATAAACTCATTTATCGTAATTTTAATTACTAGACCCGAAATTTCTTTAAATTTTATCGAATTTCTATTAACCTTGATCTATTTATGATTTCTTTGTCAAAGTTTAATGTTACACTTTCAGGGATTTGACCCCCAATTGGGTTTAAAAGTGAAACCTTTATTTCTATTTTGGCTTTTTGCAAAAGAAAATTTGGGTAAATTACCTTTTCTTTTGATTTTAACGTTGATCGGATGTTAGAACTCGTTATTAGAAACGTTTAATAACTTGTTCTACTCTTGTCGACGAGTGATTTTCGGTTTTAAATTTGTCTTTGACTTGGAAAGTTAGCGCTCTTGTGTGCACGACAAGGGCAATTTCGTTCCATGAATGAGACTTATACATTTGAAAACTTTTCATTAATGTTTCTGAAAGTATTTTGATTTTCGATTTATACAAATGATTTGCCTTTGACCTTATCTTGGATTTGGAATGTGAGGTTCTTGAATGCGCAACGAGAACACTTCCGTTCCTCTGATGAGAATCTGGTTCTGTTGGAAAATTTTATTTGAAACTTTTGAAAGAATTTTGATTCTTACGATAAGTGACCTTTTAAATGTTTTGGTTACCGATTCCAATTTCAGTTTTATTTTTATAACCTTTCATTTATACTTTCAAGTTTCGAGGACGAAACTTTTTAAAAGATGGGGTGATTGTAACACCCCGTATTTTATTAAGATGGATAAAATTCTTTTAATTGCTATTTTGAATTTAATTACATCATTTAACGATTTATATATATATGCTTAGCTAATTAATTAATTTCATCATAATTCGATACGTTAATTTTAATAATCATTAATAAGTTTATTTAAAGTTAGTTCGAGTTTATTGAAATTAGTTCGAGTTTATTTATTTAATAATTTCCGTTTCTTTACGAGTCCTTATGAAAGTTGTTTTAAGTAAACCCGAGATGGATTTTGGGAACAAAACCGTCCAATTAGCTATTTTGAGCTTATTTCACTAAGTTAGCAATTTTTATTAATATCCGTTAGTTTCGTAAAAATCGCTAATAATTCCGATTCAAGCTAATATTGTATTATTTACGTTAACTAGCTGAGTTTATTTTATTTTCACTCATTAAATTTATTTATTATTGATTCCGTTTTATTACTGAAACTTTTACTTAAATCGGTTAAATTTAACTCGAAACGGTTTTAATAACGATCGAAGTTTCTTAACGACGAAGAAACGTAAGTATAATAAATAGCAAGCTAGCAGGCTGCTGTCTCATTTTCACAAACTCACGCCTGTTTTCTTCTTCTCCATTCTTTTTTCTTCTTTTACGATTCTGTTTCAATTTTCTTTATTTTAAATTGATTCGGTCCCTCCGTTTGTCATCCGTTATCAATGATTTTCGTTCCATAGCATTCCTCTCGTCGTTTCCGTCAATCCGTTGTAAGTAAAATTCTTTTTCGTCATGTATTTTTACAAACCCATTTATATTTTCAGCTTTATTTATTATAAGACGGTTGTATGTACTAAAATAGACGGTCTGGTAGAATATTTGTTAGTCATAAATGATTAGTTCAATCGGAAAAAGGTAATAATGATAGGTTACTCAGTATTACTTGTTAAATATGTGTATTTTGAAAGCTGGTTAGTCTGTTTTATAGTTGAGACGGTGTATAATTATTTATAGGGATCATTATGGATGTTAATTAGTCAGTTGTATAGTTGAGACGGTGTATACTGATATGTGGAGATGATTGAGACGGTGTATACTGACCTCTAGGGATCATTTGGGATGCTAGCTAGTAAGTGGTATATTTAAGACGGTGTATGCTGACATGTATGGATTGTTTTGGGTGCTAATTGTTGTCTTTTATATTTGAGACGGTGTATACTGACATGTAGGGTTTGTTTTGGGGCAGTTTGGGATGGATAAATGGTGCCTTTCGGGACTGTTTTTAGGGCGTAAGAGTGACTGATGTTGGACGGTTTCCTGTGTATTTTTGGGACCGCTATAATGTGTTGAGTAGGCTGTTTCGTGGGGTGATGAGGGACTATTTTAGGACTGTTTTGAGGTCACTTTGTGCAGGTTTTTCAGAGTTGTTCATGGACTGTGGTGGGGTTGTTTTGGGATGTTCTGTTGCAAGGTTTTGGGACTATTTTAACGTGATTGAGTGGGCTGATTTTAGAACAGTCAAGCATGGGTTTTAGTGGCTGAGATGGGTAGTTGTTTAGGTGGAGTGTTGGAGACAATTTGTGGCCTGGGTCAGTAGCTTAGCAGTGGCCTGGCCGTGGCCTAGGCAGTGGCCTAGCTAAGTCACGAGTTTGAGGCCATGTGTAGTTGGTGGTTAGGCCGAGTTTGAGGTTGTCATAATAATTTTAGAGCCGTGTCTATAATTTGTTTTGACGCTAGTTTGGTTTATTTAAAATATAATTAAATTAATTTCCGTCTCATATTTTATATAAAGATAATTCGTTAATATCGTCCTTTCACATAATTATTTTAGGTGGCTCATATGTGGTTGAAGATGAAGAGTAATTTTGGGTTTTAGAAGCTTTCTCAAGTTTATTGCTTGTCTCTTTGCTAGCTTAAGGTAACTATTCCGAGTTACTCGACGAATTAATGTCACATAGTAGTAAATGTGGTGCTTGTTGTTTGTTAAGTGTTTAGGTGATTGATAATGTTTTACTTTCATTTTTCACATGATAGAAATTGGAAATAGCATGAGAATAATATAGCGATAAAATTTGTAATTTGGGCCAAAGTAGGCCAAGACTCTGAGCTGGGCTAGATTGACCGAATGAGTTTGGTCAAACTAGGTTTAAACCAGTCAGCCTCGATTTGACCGATGACCCGTCGCGGGACTCGGGTCGAGAGTTTGTCTTTGAGGTGAGATTGGTTGTTTTTGGATGTTTTATGTTGATGCCTTAATAGTTGTAATTATCATTTCACATGTTGGTTGTTGGATGAATTGGTTGCCTTATACTTCAGTCTTCTTGTCTTGTTGCCTTTTTAGCTTGTTCTCATGAATTATGAGATTAACGGCTAGCTGGAATTTGGGTTATTATTGATATTGGAGATATTGTTGGATTGTCTCATTTGAATAGACATTTATATAGCCTTTCACATGATAGAATATTAGAATTTATGTTGGTAAGTAGGACTTATTGCCCTCTTATGGTTAAGTGGGTGTCTTACTTGACTGGTGTGGTGAGTCTTGTGTGGTGTGGGCTAAAGTATTCAAGCTGGGACTAGCTGGGACTAGGTCCTAGGTGAGTATTTCGGCCTTCATCATAGATAGGTCTTTATAGTCTTTGACGAGTATATGTTCACTGCTTGATAGCCTTTGTGTTCCTGACTAGTGGATGTTTATCCAAGTTGGGGCATGACCTCGGGTACTTATTTTGATAGTATGGGGTCAGCTTAAGTACTAGCCAACCCTTCGGTGGTGTCCTTAGGGTACTCACTTCACTTTGTTTTAAAAAAAAGTTGTGGGTCTTGGGTGCGGTGGTGTGTATCCGCATATCTAGGTCTCTTGCAGATTTTAGGCTAGGGTTGTGTTGTCTCTTGGCCATGTTTTCTTAATAGTAACCGCTGAGCCAAGATACCGGTTCGATTACCTTCCCTACCTCGTGGTATAGACTCGAGTTACAAAGTGACTATTGACGGTGCTAAGAACTTATGCCTGTCTTTGATATATTGCCCTTTCTTGTATGGTGATTCTATGAATCATAGAAGGTGAGATGCAAGCCGGCTATGGTTGATAGAGTTTGGATTCCTGGATGTTATGTGATTCACATGATAGTGTAGTATGAGTCGGTCTAGTATTCACATGCTAGGACTATGTGTTGTTATATTGTTGTTCACATGATAAGCACGATTGTCTAGCATCTATATGCTAAGGCATTGTGTGATTCGTATTCATATTCTTATGTTTACATGTTATATTAATTATGACATTTCGTGGCTGGGAGAACTCGGAGTTACTCCCCACTGACTGTGGCTTTCGTATTTGTATAAAATGCGAATGACAGGTAGGTGATGCATATATGGGGTACATGGACGAGCTAGCGAGCAAAGTAACCTTGGGACCTAGACTGGTTTTATTTCATTGTGACCCTTAAACCCTTTTTATGTCACATACATTTTAGGGACATATGTCTCCCTCTTTTTCTTTGGTTTGTATCACTTTATTCTCGCAGCTTTAGCATAGTTATGTAAATTAGTCTGTTAGCATTTGCAGGTGTTGGCATCCTCCTTCTGGAAATGTTTGTGAATGGTTTAGAAAAGTTTTAAAAATTACAGGTTTTTACCCAATTGAACCTATTACAAACATATCCTGTCAGTTTTTCTGTAGAATTACGTGTTTACTTTTCCGCAATAAATGAGGGTGTCACACGTTGTGTAAACCATTTGTCCTTGTTCATTAGTCCTTGTGACTCGTTGTGTTAAAACAATTGTACTTGTTCATTAGTCCATGTGACTCGTTTTGTGAACCATTTGTCCTTGTTCATTAGCCCTTGTGGCTCGTTGTGTGAACCTATTGTCATTGTTTATTAGTAAATGTGACTCGTTGTGTGAACCATTTATCCTTGTTCAGTAGTCCTTGAGACTCGTTGTGTTAAAACAATTGTACTTGTTCATTAGTACATGTGACTCATTGTGTGAACCATTTGTCCTTTTTCATTAGTCCTAGTGACTCGTTGTGTTAAAACAATTGTACTTGTTCATTAGTCCATGTGACTCATTGTGTGAACCATTTGTCCTTGTTCATTAGCCCTTGTGACTTGTTGTGTGAACCATTTGTCATTGTTTATTAGTAAAGGTGACTCATTGTGTGACCAATTTGTCCTTGTTCATTAGTCCTTGTGACTCGTTGTGTTAAACAATTGTACTTGATCATTAGTCCATGTGACTCGTTGTGTGAACCATTTGTTCTTGTTCATTAGTCCTTGTGACTCGTTGTGTTAAACAATTGTACTTGTTCATTAGTTTATGTGACTCCTTGATTTGCCCTTGTTCATTAGTCCTAGTGACTCGTTGTGTTAAAACAATTGTACTTGTTCATTAGTCGTTGTGACTCGTTGTGTAAACCATTTGTCCTTATTCATTAGTCCTTGTGACTTGTTCATTAGTCCATGTGACTCGTTGTGTGAACCATTTGTCCATGTTCATTTGTCCTTGTGACTCGTTTTGATAAACAGTTGTAATTGTTCATTAGTCCATGTGACTAGTTGTGTGAACCATATGTCCTTGTTCATTAGTCCTTGTGACTCGTTGTGTTAAACAATTGTACTTGTTCATTAGTCCATGTGACTCGTTGTGTGAACCATTTGTCCTTTTTTATTAGTAAATGTGACTCGTTGTGTGAACCATTTATCCTTGTTCATTAGTCCTTGTGACTCGTTGTGTTAAAACAATTGTATTTGTTCATTAGTACATGTGACTCATTGTGTGAACCATTTGTCCTTATTCATTAGTCCTAGTGACTCGTGTTAAAACAATTGTACTTATTCAGTTGTCCTTGTGACTCGTTGTGTAAACCATTTGTCCTTGTCCATTAGTCCTTGTGACTCGTTGTGTTAAAACAATTGTACTTGTTCATTAGTACATGTGACTCATTGTGTGAACCATTTGTCCTTTTTCATTAGTCCTAGTGACTCGTTGTGTTAAAACAATTGTACTTGTTCATTAGTCCATGTGACTCATTGTGTGAACCATTTGTCCTTGTTCATTAGCCCTTGTGAGTTGTTGTGTGAACCATTTGTCCTTGTTTATTAGTAAAAGTGACTCATTGTGTGACCAATTTGTCCTTGTTCATTAGTCCTTGTGACTCGTTGTGTTAAACAATTGTACTTGATCATTAGTCCATGTGACTCGTTGTGTGAACCATTTGTTCTTGTTCATTAGTCCTTGTGACTCGTTGTGTTAAACAATTGTACTTGTTCATTAGTCTATGTGACTCCTTGATTTGCCCTTGTTCATTAGTCCTAGAGGCTCGTTGTGTTAAAACAATTGTACTGGTTCATTAGTCGTTGTGACTCGTTGTGTAAACCATTTGCCCTTATTCATTAGTCCTTGTGACTTGTTCATTAGTCCATGTGACTCGTTGTGTGAACCATTTGTCCATGTTCATTTGTCATTGTGACTCGTCTCGTTGTGTGAACCATTTGTTCTTGTTCATTAGTCCTTGTGACTCGTTGTGTTAAACAATTGTACTTGTTCATTAGTCTATGTGACTCCTTGATTTGCCCTTGTTCATTAGTCCCCTCGACTCGTTGTGTTAAAACAATTGTACTTGTTCATTAGTCCTTGTGACTCGTTGTGTAAACCATTTGTCCTTATTCATTAGTCCTTGTGACTTGTTCATTAGTCCATGTGACTCGTTGTGTGAACCATTTGTCCAAGTTCATTTGTCCTTGTGACTCGTTTTGATAAACAATTGTAATTGTTCATTAGTCCATGTGACTAGTTGTGTGAACCATATGTCCTTGTTCATTAGTCCTTGTGACTCGTTGTGTTAAACAATTATATTTGTTCATTAGTCAATGTGACTCGTTGTGTGAACCATTTGTCCTTTTTTATTAGTAAATGTGACTCGTTGTGTGAACCATTTATCCTTGTTCATTAGTCCTTGTGACTCGTTGTGTTAAACAATTGTACTTGTTCATTAGTCTATGTGACTCCTTGATTTGCCCTTGTTCATTAGTCCTAGTGACTCGTTGTGTTAAAACAATTGTACTTGTTCATTAGTCGTTGTGACTCGTTGTGTAAACCATTTGTCCTTATTCATTAGTCCTTGTGACTTGTTCATTAGTCCATGTGACTCGTTGTGTGAACCATTTGTCCATGTTCATTTGTCATTGTGACTCGTCTCGTTGTGTGAACCATTTGTTCTTGTTCATTAGTCCTTGTGACTCGTTGTGTAAACCATTTGTCCTTATTCATTAGTCCTTGTGACTTGTTCAATAGTCCATGTGACTCGTTGTGTGAACCATTTGTCCAAGTTCATTTGTCCTTGTGACTCGTTTTGATAAACAATTGTAATTGTTCATTAGTCCATGTGACTAGTTGTGTGAACCATATGTCCTTGTTCATTAGTCCTTGTGACTCGTTGTGTTAAACAATTGTACTTGTTCATTAGTCAATGTGACTCGTTGTGTGAACCATTTGTCCTTTTTTATTAGTAAATGTGACTCGTTGTGTGAACCATTTATCCTTGTTCATTAGTCCTTGTGACTCGTTGTGTTAAAACAATTGTACTTGTTCATTAGTACATGTGACTCATTGTGTGAACCATTTCTCCTTGTTCATTAGTCCTAGTGACTCGTGTTAAAACAATTGTACTTATTCAGTTGTCCTTGTGACTCGTTGTGTAAACCATTTGTCCTTGTCCATTAGTCCATGTGACTCGTTGTGTGAACCATTTGTCCTTTTTTATTAGTAAATGTGACTCGTTGTGTGAACCATTTGTCCTTGTTCATTACTTCTTGTGACTCGTTGTGTTAAACAATTGTACTTGTTCATTAGTCCATGTGACTCGTTGGGTGAACCATTTGTTCTTGTTCATTAGTCTTTGTGACTCGTTGTGTTAAACAATTGTACTTGTTCATTAGTCTATGTGACTCGTTGTGTGAACAATTTGTCCTTGTTCATTAGCCGTTGTGACTCGTTGTGTGAACCATTTGTCCTTTTTTATAAGTAAATGTGACTCGTTGTGTGAACCATTTATCCTTGTTCATTAGTCCTTGTTACTCGTTTTGTTAAAACAATTGTACTTGTTCATTAGTCCCTGTGACTCGTTGTGTGAACCATTTGTCCTTGTTCATTAGTCCTAGTTACTCGTTGTGTTAAAACAATTGTACTTGTTCATTAGTCATTGCGACTCGTTGTGTAAACCATTTGTCATTGTTTATTAGTCCTTGTGACTCGTTGTGTTAAAACAATTTTACTTGTTCATTAGTCAATGTGACTCGTTTTGTGAACCATTTGTCCTTGTTCATTAGCCCTTGTGGCTCGTTGTGTGAACCAATTGTCATTGTTTATTAGTAAATGTGACTCGTTGTGTGAACCATTTATCCTTGTTCATTAGTCCTTGAGACTCGTTGTGTTAAAACAATTGTACTTGTTCATTAGTACATGTGACTCATTGTGTGAACCATTTGTCCTTTTTCATTAGTCCTAGTGACTCGTTGTGTTAAAACAATTGTACTTGTTCATTAGTCCATGTGACTCGTTGTGTGAACCATTTGTCCTTGTTCATTAGCCCTTGTGACTTGTTGTGTGAACCATTTATCCTTGTTTATTAGTAAATGTGACTCATTGTGCGACCAACTTGTCCTTGTTCATTAGTCCTTGTGACTCGTTGTGTTAAACAATTGTACTTGATCATTTGTCCATGTGACTCATGGTGTGAACCATTTGTTCTTGGTCATTAGCCCTTGTGACTCGTTGTGGGAACCATTTGTCATTGTTTATTAGTAAATGTGACTCGTTAGGTTAAAATTTGTCCTTGTTCATTAGTACTTGTGACTCGTTGTGTTAAAACAATTGTACTTGTTCATTAGTCCATGTGACTCCTTGTGTGAACCATTTGCCCTTGTTCATTAGTCCTAGTGACTCGTTGTGTTAAAACAATTTTACTTGTTCATTAGTCCTTGTGACTCGTTGTGTAAACCATTTGTCCTTATTCATTAGTCCTTGTGACTTGTTCATTAGTCCATGTGACTCGTTGTGTGAACCATTTGTCCAAGTTCATTTGTCCTTGTGACTCGTTTTGATAAACAATTGTAATTGTTCATTAGTTCATGTGACTAGTTGTGTGAACCATATGTCCTTGTTCATTAGTCCTTGTGACTCGTTGTGTTAAACAATTGTACTTGTTCATTAGTCAATGTGACTCGTTGTGTGAACCATTTGTCCTTTTTTATTAGTAAATGTGACTCGTTGTGTGAACCATTTATCCTTGTTCATTAGTCCTTGTGACTCGTTGTGTTAAAACAATTGTACTTGTTCATTAGTACATGTGACTCATTGTGTGAACCATTTCTCCTTGTTCATTAGTCCTAGTGACTCGTGTTAAAACAATTGTACTTATTCGATTGTCCTTGTGACTCGTTGTGTAAACCATTTGTCCTTGTCCATTAGTCCATGTGACTCGTTGTGTGAACCATTTGTCCTTTTTTATTAGTAAATGTGACTCGTTGTGTGAACCATTTGTCCTTGTTCATTAGTTCTTGTGACTCGTTGTGTTAAACAATTGTACTTGTTCATTAGTCCATGTGACTCGTTGGGTGAACCATTTGTTCTTGTTTATTAGTCCTTGTGACTCGTTGTGTTAAACAATTGTACTTGTTCATTAGTCTATGTGACTCGTTGTGTGAACAATTTGTCCTTGTTCATTAGCCGTTGTGACTCGTTGTGTGAACCATTTGTCCTTTTTTATAAGTAAATGTGACTCGTTGTGTGAACCATTTATCCTTGTTCATTAGTCCTTGTTACTCGTTTTGTTAAAACAATTGTACTTGTTCATTAGTCCCTGTGACTCGTTGTGTTAACCATTTGTCCTTGTTCATTAGTCCTAGTTACTCGTTGTGTTAAAACAATTGTACTTGTTCATTAGTCCTTGCTGCTCGTTGTGTAAACCATTTGTCCTTGTTTATTAGTCCTTGTGACTCGTTGTGTTAAAACAATTTTACTTGTTCATTAGTCAATGTGACTCATTTTGTGAACCATTTGTCCTTGTTCATTAGCCCTTGTGGCTCGTTGTGTGAACCAATTGTCATTGTTTATTAGTAATTGTGACTCGTTGTGTGAATCATTTATCCTTGTTCATTAGTCCTTGAGACTCGTTGTGTTAAAACAATTGTACTTGCAGTGTAATGTCCAAGGGTTTAGACAAATACAACAGTCAAACCAGCAAACCAAAAACAATTTCTCAGGAATGCAATAAACTTGTGCTAATTAATAAAATTATGAATTGACCTCCTAAAATCATGAAACTTGGCAGTAAATTACTTTGATATAAGAACTACTTCTGAGCAAGAGACCAGGATTTTTTTGAGGACTCAAGGTATTTTTAAGACTCAATGAATTGTATCGGACACAAGGACTGTAATTGAGACAGATTCGGGATAATGCTTGAAAGGAGGGTACTTTGGATATAATTATCAACTGAAAAACCCACAGAATACTCACAGGGAATTAAGCTAATAATTTGGGGTGTTAGAGTTAAGAAATTCCACAGATTAACACAGGAAAGACTCAATGAAACAAACAAAGCAAAGCTAAACTATCCACAGTCTAAGCACGGGAAGGTTTATGCTCTACTAACAGTACTTAATCAATAACCACAGTCTAAGCACAAAGGTTATTATCAAGCCTGACTCTAATCTACAGACTAAGCACAAGATTAAGAGGTTTAAATTTGAGAGAAAACTCAGGTTTCATTCATAAATCAGCTGTGTTACAACAGTCTGAACTAAGGTCCTTATATAGGTCCTTTTAGGTTACAATCTTGAAAGAAAAACTACATCCAAGGGTCAGGATCTCTCCTCACATGCTGGTAAGAGTCCAAGTACAATATTACAACGGTTTAAAAGCTCTTAATTGTAAATTGGAATGAAAACAAAAGAGAAATGCGGTGTGAGTGACATGTTGTGGTCCTTTCTTTGCATTCTTTGGCTTTTCTGTTGAATGTAGGCACTTGAGGACGAAATGATTGAGTCCTTGGCATTAAAATTGGCTCTAGGTTGTATCTGGTTTATGGAAAGACAAGCTAAAAGTTCCTTGCATGCTTTTTCCTCATGGTTTAGCCAGAAATGGAAAGATTGCTTTTGTTGTTTGTCAAATCTTTGCAGTTCTGTTCGCTTAGTTTTCTATGACTTGCATTGTGATTCTTCCTTGGACCCCTAGGACTTTTCTGAGCTTAGTTTAATGGCCAACCAGCTGGCCATGGTGGCAGCTGGTGGTTGGGCTTGTACTCGTACTTATTAGCCACTAAACCTAGCCCACTCTGGTTGCTTCCTGAAGTGGTTGTGGTCTTTGTTTTGGCCTGCTTGCATTTGTGGAGTGTCTGGTCGGTAGCTCCGCTGCAACCTCCCTGGTTGAACAGGGCTTGTCCTCAAGCCTGGTGACTCCTCCCCTCAAAGCATCCTCATAATATGGACTTAGGTCACCTACATTGAAAGTGCCATGCACCTCATACTCTCCTGGTAGATCCACCTTGTAGGCATTTGGACCAATCCTCTCAATAATTTCAAAGGGGCCATCAGCTCTTGGCATTAACTTGTTCTTTCTTCTTGATGGAAACCTCTCTTTTCTTAAATGAACCCAGACTAAATCCCCTGGAACAAATTCTTTCTTTTTTCGAGGTACCTTGGATCTGTTTCTGTACTTCTCATTGGTCTTCTCAATCTCTCTTTTCACAGTTTCATGGAGTTTCAACAGCTGTTCTGCCCTGGCCTTAGCATCATGATTCATCTCATTTCTTGGTACAGATGATAAGTCTATAGGCATTAGGGGATTAATCCCATTGACAACCTCAAAAGGACTATGACCGATGTTGAGTTGATGGTGATCTGTTGAAGGCAAATTCTGCTGCTGCTAACTTGATGTCCCAATCTTTTAGACTCTTGCTTACAATACATCTCAGAATCCTACCCAAGGTTTTGTTGGTGACCTCAGTTTGGCCATCTGTTTGGGGGTGGTGAGATGTCTTGAACAACTTGATTTGGTCTTGAGTAGCTTCCATAAAGTTTTCCAAAAGTAACTCATGAACTTTGTATCCCTATCTGATACAATTGTCTTTGGAATCCCATGAAGCCTTACAACTTCTTTCAGGTATAGCTCAAAGAACACTAGCAAAGCATCCTCTGTCTTCTTGCAAGCTATGAAATGGGCCATTTTCTTGAACCTGTCAACAACAACCATGATTGAATCCTTTCCTCTCTGTGTCCTTGGCAATGCAACAATAAAATCCATGCTCACATCCTCCCATGGCTTACTTGGTACTGGTAATGGGATATATGGACCAGTTTGGAAGGAACTCTTAGCCATTTGACACACTGAACATCTCCTGAGAATATTTTGGACATCCCCCATCATCTTTGGCCAATAGAACTGTTCTTGTAGTATGTCCAGTGTCTTTTGAACACCAAAATGCCCTCCTAAGCCTCCTGAATGGACTTCCCTGATTAGGAGGTCCCTGTAGGAACCCCTTGGAACACAGAGCTTGTTCCCTTGGAATAGAAACCCATCTTGCAGCAAGTATTTGTTCCCTGGAACCCTATGCCCTTCAAACTGTGTGATCCACTCCTCAAAGAAAGTCGGGTCTTCCTTGTACATCTCTTTCATGAACTCAAAACCAAGGACCCTGGTTCCCATAGTTGACAGTAAGGAGTGCCTCCTTGATAGTGCATCTGCCACTACATTTTGTTTTCCTTCTTTATACTTGCTGGAAAAGGTGAATGATTGCAAGTACTCCACCCATTTAGCATGTCTGTGGCTCAATTTGTGTTGACCATTGATATATTTCAAAGCTTCATGATCAGAGTGTAACACAAATGGCTTTGGCTTCAAATAGTGACTCCAATGCATGATGCCTCGGGAGCGATAATTGCATAAAATTCCTTGTCATAGGTAGAATACTTCAACTTAGCTCCATTCAATTTTTCACTGAAATAAGCTACAGGTTTCTGAGCTTGGATTAGGACTGCACCAATGCCTACCCCACTGGCATCACACTCTACTTCAAAGAGTTGATCAAAGTCTGGCAATTTCAGAATAGGAGTTTCACACATCAACTTCTTAATTTTCTCAAAGGACTGTTGAGCATTCTCAGTCCAGTGGAACTCTCCTTTCTTCATGCACTCAGTAATTGGAGCAACAACTGAACTGAAGTTCTTGATAAATCTCCTATAAAATGAGGCCAATCCATGGAACCCTCTCACCTCAGTGATTGTTTTGGGAGTTGGCCAGGATTGAATGGCTGCAACTTTGTCCTGATCAACTGTAATCCCTCTCCCAGAGACAATGTACCCAAGGAATGCCACTTCTTCAACCATAAAAGGGCATTTTTCCAGTTTACCAAATAGCTTTTGTTCCTTGAGAATCCTGAACACAGCTTCAAGATGTTTCAGGTGCAGCAGGAGCTACTGACCAGGACACACCACAAATGCAAGCAGGCCAAAACAGCACCACAACCACTTCAGGAAGCAACCAGAGTGGGCTAGGTTTAGTGGCTAATAAGTACGAGTACAAGCCCAACCACCAGCTGCCACCATGGCCAGCTGGTTGGCCATTAAACTAAGCTCAGAAAAGTCCTAGGGGTCCAAGGAAGAATCACAATGCAAGTCATAGAAAACTAAGCTGGAACAGAACTGCAGCATTTGACAAATAACAAAAGCAATCTTTCCATTTCTGGCTAAACCATGAGGAAAAAGCATGCAAGGAACTTTTGGCTTGTCTTCCCATAAACCAGATACAACCTAGAGCCAATTTTAATGCCAAGGACTCAATCATTTCGTCCTCAAGTGCCTACATTCAACAGAAAAGCCAGCAATGCAGCAAAGGACCACAACATGTCACTGTCACCTGCAATTCTCTTTTGTTTTCATTCCAGTTTACAATTAAGAGCTTTTAAACCGTTGTAATATTGTACTTGGACTCTTATCAGCATGTGAGGAGAGATCCTGACCCTTGGATGTAGTTTTTCTTTCAAGATTGTAACCTAAAAGGGCCTATATAAGGACCTTAGCTCAGACTGTTGTAACACAGCTGATTTATGAATGAAACCTGAGATTTCTCTCAAATTTAAACCTCTTAATCTTGTGCTTAGTCTGTAGATTAGAGTCAGGCTTGATGATAACCTGTGCTTAGACTGTGGTTATTGATTAAGTACCTGTTAGTAGAGCATAAACCTTCTGTCTTTGAGACTGTGGATAGTTTAGCTTTCTTTGTTTGTTTGATTGAGATTTTCTGTGTTAATCTGTGGAATTTCTTAACTCTAACACCCCAAATTATTAGCTTAATTCCCTGTGAGTATTCTGTGGGTTTTCCAGTTGATAATTATATCCAAGTTCCCTCCTTTCAAGCTTTGTTTTTAACTGTCTCAATTACAGTCCTTTGTGTCTGTCAGTCAGTTCAGTTGAGTCTTAAAAATACCTTGAGTCCTCTAAAAATCCTGGTCTTTTGCTCAGAAGTAGTTCTTATATCAAAGTAATGTACTGCCAAGTTTCATGATTTTAGGAGGTCAATTCATAATTTTATTAATTAGCACAAGTTTATTGCATTCATGAGAACTTGTTTTATTTCTATTTGGTTTGATTGTTGTTTTTGTCTAAACCCTTGGACATTACACTCCAAATTGGTATATCAGAGCAAGGTTTTAACACGATTCTATCTTGTGTTAGTCTTGGGAAGGAAAGTGAGTTCATTTTTACCCTAACTACAACAAAACTACAAAAAATAACCCATGAGTGAAGAGAGATTTACTGGTATTGAAACCAGGGTGGATCAGATAGCAGGAAGAATCAATGAACTGGTGAATATTGTCAACACTCTTGCAGAAGGAGTTCCTAACAGGCCACCCTACGAGAGGAGGAGGCGGGGGTAGAGGCTTTCTTTGGAGCGGGAAGAGGACAACCATACCACCAGGAACATGGAGAAGACATGTCGAGATCTTGATGAATCTATGGCAGAGGGCATCTACATGGAAAGAGACAAAGATATAAAGGTAGAAATTCCTGATTTCCATGGTAGTTTAAACCCTGAGGATTTGTTAGACTGGATTAGAACTGTTGAGAGAGTCTTTGAATTTAAGGGATATACTGACAGGAAAGCTTTCAAAGTTTCTATCCTTAAATTTAAAGGTTATGCTTCACTTTGGTATGAAACCCTGAAAAGCCAGAGAATGAGAGAAGGCAAGGAACCCATTAAATCTTGGCTAAAACTTAAAAAGAAATTGAAGGATAAGTTTATAGCTAAAGATTACACACAGGATATGTTTATCAAGTTAACCCAGCTGAAACAAGACCAACAATCTGTTGAGTCTTATCTTAGGAACTTTGAACAACTTACCCTGCAATGTGAGATCACCTGAAAAGCCCGAGAGCAGAAAATTGCTAGGTTTGTTGAGGGCTTAGATCCTAAGATTGCTATGAGAGTTAGAATGCAACAAGTTTGGTCCTTTGATGAGGCAGTCAACCTGGCATTGAGGATTGAAAAGATGGGAAAAGCCAAGGTCATCGCTTCCAAACCCCTTACCAAACCCACTTTCAAACCTTTTTCTGGGGTTAGGATTGGAGAAGTCCCAAAAGCGCAACCCAACCAACACCAGACAAGGGGAAGAGTCATGTGAACCCTAGAACCAACACAATCAGAATCGATGGGAGAGTTAAATGCTTCCGAGTGCCAAGGGTATGGCCATTTTAGGAAGGACTGTCCTTCTAAGAGAACCTTGACAACAATGGAAGTAGAACAGTGGGAGAGGGAAGGTTTGGTTCAGTATGAAGAAGATGAGACCCTGATAATGGAGGAAGTAGAGGCGAAGGAGAACAGAACAAGATGCGTTGTGGCCCCCCGATACAGGTCACGGCTTAGTCTTGTGGAGGGTCATGCATTCCCAACACTCACCTCGGAAGGCGATCAAAGATCCCCGATATTCAGAACCAGGTGCACATCCGGGAGGGTTTGTAACCTAATCATAGATGGGGAAGTTGTACAAATGTGGCATCAAATGCCATGGTTAGTAAACTCAACCTGACAACTCAAGAGCACCCAAACCCTTACAAGTTGAGATGGTTGAACAAGGGAGCAGAAGTAAGGGTGGACAAGCAATGCTTGGTTCCATTTTCTATTGGGAAGGTGTACAAAGATGAAGTCTTGTGTGATATTGTCCCAATGGATGCCTGCCACCTACTCTTAGGAAGACCATGGGAATATGACAGGAATACCACTCACCATGGGAAAGATAACATCTATAGCTTCAAGCATGAAGGCAAGAAGGTCACCACGACCCCATTGCCACCCAACCGAGAAAAACTATGGAAGTCCCAACATGCCAGGAAGAGAGCAATGGTGTGCTATTTCTTTCTGAAGCGACCATGATCAAAGAGATAAAGCAGGAACAACCTATCTGGATGCTACTATCCAAAGAAGTGAGCAAAGAGGGGAGCCCGAGGTGCTGCTTTGAAGTTAGGCCATTAATTCAGAGGTATAAGGAGGTGTTTCCAAAAGAACTGCCTTGTGGGTTGCCACCATTGAGGGGCATTGAGCATCACATAGACCTTGTTCCAGGCTCAGTACTTCCTAACAGGCCAGCTTATAGAAGTGATCCAGCTGCCACCAAAGAATTGCAAAGCCAGATTGAGGAGCTTATGAGCAAAGGATTTGTCGGGAATCTCTCGGTCCTTGTGCAGTCCCTGCTCTACTTGTTCCAAAGAAAGATGGAACATGGAGGATGTGTCTTGACAGCAGGGCCATTAACAACATCACTTTGTCAAGTACGGGTTCCCAATACCAAGGCTGGATGACATGTTAGATGAGCTCGGTGGTGCCATGATATTTTCTAAAATTGATCTCAGGCAAGGATACCATCAAGTCAGGATAAGGGAAGGAGATGAGTGGAAGGCGCCTTCAAAACTAAACATGGACTGTATGAGTGGCTTGTGATGCCGTTTGGTCTTTCTAATGCACCAAGCACCTTTATGAGACCGATGACTGAGGTGCTAAGGCCATGTTTAGGCAAATTTGCAGTGGTCTACTTTGATGATATCTTGGTTTATAGAAGCGGTGGAAGAGAACACTGAAACATCTTGAAGTGTGTTCGGGATTCTCAAGGAACAAAAGCTATTTGGTAAACTGGAAAAATGCACTTTTATGGTTGAAGAAGTGGCATTCCTTGGGTACATTGTCTCTGGGAGAGGGATTACAGTTGATCGGGACAAAGTTGCAGCCATTCAATCCTGGCCAACTCCCAAAACAATCACTGAGGTGAGAGGATTCCATGGATTGGCCTCATTTTATAGGAGATTTATCAAGAACTTCAGTTCAGTTGTTGCTCCAATTATCGAGTGCATGAAGAAAGGAGAGTTCCACTTTGACTGAGAATGCTCAATGATCCTTTGAGAAAATTAAGAAGTTGATGTGTGAAACTCCTATTCTGAAATTGCAGGACTTTGATCAACTCTTTGAAGTAGAGTGTGATGCCAGTGGGGTAGGCATTGGTGCAGTCCTAATCCAAGCTCAGAAACCCGTAGCTTACTTCAGTGAAAAATTGAATGGAGCTAAGTTGAAGTATTCTACCTATGACAAGGAATTTTATGCAATTATCGGCGAGTCATGCATTGGAGTCACTATTTGAAGCCAAAGCCATTTGTGTTACACTCTGATCATGAAGCTTTGAAATATATCAATGGTCAACACAAATTGAGCCACAGACATGCTAAATGGGTGGAGTACTTGCAATCATTCACCTTTTCCAGCAAGTATAAAGAAGGAAAACAAAATGTAGTGGCAGATGCACTATCAAGGAGACACTCCTTACTGTCAACTATGGGAACCAGGGTCCTTGGTTTTGAGTTCATGAAAGAGATGTACAAGGAAGACCCTGACTTCTCTGAGGAGTGGATCACACAGTTTGAAGGACATAGGGTTCCAGGGAACAAATACTTGCTGCAAGATGGGTTTCTATTCCAAGGGAACAAGCTCTGTGTTCCAAGGGGTTCCTACAGGGACCTCCTAATCAGGGAAGTCCATTCAGGAGGCTTAGGAGGGCATTTTGGTGTTCAAAAGACACTGGACATACTACAAGAACAGTTCTATTGGCCAAAGATGATGGGGGATGTCCAAAATATTCTCAGGAGATGTTCAGTGTGTCAAATGGCTAAGAGTTCCTTCCAAACTGGTCCATATATCCCATTACCAGTACCAAGTAAGCCATGGGAGGATGTGAGCATGGATTTTATTGTTGCATTGCCAAGGACACAGAGAGGAAAGGATTCAATCATGGTTGTTGTTGTGAGGTTGAGTAAAATGGCCCATTTCATAGCTTGCAAGAAGACAGAGGATCTTTGCTAGTGTTCTTTGAGCTATACCCGAAAGAAGTTGTAAGGCTTCATGGGATTCCAAAGACAATTGTATCAGATAGGGATACAAAATTCATGAGTTACTTTTGGAAAACTTTATGGAAGCTACTCAAGACCAAACTGTTGTTCAGTACATCCCACCACCCCCAAACAGATGGCCAAACTGAGGTCACCAACAAAACCTTGGGTAGGATTCTGAGATGTATTGTCAGCAAGAGTCTAAAAGATTGGGATATCAAGTTAGCAGCAGCAGAATTTGCCTTCAACAGATCACCATCAATGCCATCTGGTCATAGTCCTTTTGAGGTTGTCTATGGGATTAACCCCCTAATGCCTATAGACTTGTCATCTGTACCAAGAAATGAGATGAATCATGATGCTAAGGCCAGGGCAGAACAACTGTTGAAACTCCATGAAACTGTGAAAAGAGAGATTGAGAAGACCAATGAGAAGTACAGGAAACAGTCCAAGGTACCTCAGAAAAAGAAAGAATTTGTTCCAGGAGATTTAGTCTGGGTTCATTTAAGGAAAGAGAGGTTTCCATCAAGAAGAAAGAACAAGTTAATGCCAAGAGCTGATGGCCCCTTTGAAATTATTGAGAGGATTGGTCCAAATGCCTACAAGGTGGATCTACCAGGAGAGTATGAGGTGCATGGCACTTTCAATGTAGGTGACCTAAGTCCATATTATGAGGATCTTTGAGGGGGAGGAGTCACCAGGCTTGAGGACAAGCCCCTGTTCAACCGGGGAGGTTGCGGCAGAGCTACCGACCAGGACACACCACAAATGCAAGCAGGCCAAAACAGCACCACAACCACTTCAGGAAGCAACCAGAGTGGGCTAGGTTTAGTGGCTAATAAGTACGAGTACAAGCCCAACCACCAGCTGCCACCATGGCCAGCTGGTTGGCCATTAAACTAAGCTCAGAAAAGTCCTAGGGGTCCAAGGAAGAATCACAATGCAAGTCATAGAAAACTAAGTGGAGCAGAATCTGCAAAGATTTGACAAATAACAAAAGCAATCTTTCCATTTCTGGCTAAACCATGAGGAAAAAGCATGCAAGGAACTTTTGGCTTGTCTTCCCATAAACCAGATACAACCTAGAGCCAATTTTAATGCCAAGGACTCAATCATTTCGTCCTCAAGTGCCTACATTCAACAGAAAAGCCAGCAATGCAGCAAAGGACCACAACATGTCACTATCACCTGCAATTCTCTTTTGTTTTCATTCCAGTTTACAATTAAGAGCTTTTAAACCGTTGTAATATTGTACTTGGACTCTTATCAGCATGTGAGGAGAGATCCTGACCCTTGGATGTAGTTTTTCTTTCAAGATTGTAACCTAAAAGGGCCTATATAAGGACCTTAGCTCGATTGTTGTAACACGGTGATTTATGAATGAAACCGAGATTTCTCTCAAATTTAAACCTCTTAATCTTGTGCTTAGTCTGTAGATTAGAGTCAGGCTTGATGATAACCTGTGCTTAGACTGTGGTTATTGATTAAGTACCTGTTAGTAGAGCATAAACCTTCTGTCTTTGAGATGTGGATAGTTTAGCTTTCTTTGTTTGTTTCAGATTGAGATTTTCTGTGTTAATCTGTGGAATTTCTTAACTCTAACACCCCAAATTATTAGCTTAATTCCCTGTGAGTATTCTGTGGGTTTTCCAGTTGATAATTATATCCAAGTTCCCTCCTTTCAAGCTTTGTTTTAACTGTCTCAATTACGAGTCCTTTGTGTCTGTCGGTCGGTTCGATTGAGTCTTAAAAATACCTTGAGTCCTCTAAAAATCCTGGTCTTTTGCTCAGAAGTAGTTCTTATATCAAAGTAATGTCTTTGCCAAGTTTCATGATTTTAGGAGGTCAATTCATAATTTTATTAATTAGCACAAGTTTATTGCATTCATGAGAACTTGTTTTATTTCTGCTGGTTTGATTGTTGTTTTTGTCTAAACCCTTGGACATTACACTCCATCAGGTGTTCTCTTTCACTGCTGCTATAAACCAAGATATCATCAAAGTAGACCACTGCAAATTTGCCTAAACATGGCCTTAACACCTCAGTCATCAGTCTCATAAAGGTGCTTGGTGCATTAGAAAGACCAAATGGCATCACAAGCCACTCATACAGTCCATGTTTAGTTTTGAAGGCAGTCTTCCACTCATCTCCTTCCCTTATCCTGACTTGATGGTATCCTTGCTCGAGATCAATTTTAGAAAATATCATGGCACCACCGAGCTCATCTAACATGTCATCCAGCCTTGGTATTGGGAACTGTACTTGATAAAGTGATGTTGTTAATGGCCCCTGCTGTCAGTACACATCCTCCATGTTCCATCTTTCTTTGGAACAAGTAGAGCAGGGACTGCACAAGGACCGAGAGATTCCGACAAATCCTTTGCTCATAAGCTCCTCAATCGGCTTTGCAATTCTTTGGTAGTAGCTGGATCACTTCTATAAGCTGGCCTGTTAGGAAGTACTGAGCCTGGAACAAGGTCTATGTGATGCTCAATGCCCCTCAATGGTGGCAACCCACTAGGCGACTCTTTTGGAAACACCTCCTTATACCTCGAATTAATGGCCTAACTTCAGCAGGCACCTCGGGGCTCCCCTCTTTGCTCACTTCTTTGGATAGTAACATCCAGATAGGTTGTTCTTGCTTTATCTCTTTGATCATGGTGCTTGAAAGAAATAGCACACCATTGCTCTCTTTCGGCATGTTGGGACTTCCATAGTTTTTTTCGGTTGGGTGGCAATGGGGTCGGGGTGACCTTCTTGCCTTCATGCTTGAAACTATAGATGTTATCTTTCCCATGGTGAGTGGTATTCCTGTCATATTCCCATGGTCTTCCTAAGAGTAGGTGGCAGGCATCCATTGGGACAATATCACACAAGACTTCATCTTTATACACCTTCCCAATAGAAAATGGAACCAAGCATTGCTTGTCCACCCTTACTTCTGCTCCCTTGTTCAACCATCTCAACTTGTAAGGGTTTGGGTGCTCTTGAGTTGTCAGGTTGAGTTTACTAACCATGGCATTTGATGCCACATTTGTACAACTTCCCCCATCTATGATCAGGTTACAAACCCTCCCCTGGACTGTGCATCTGGTTCTGAATATCAGGGATCTTTGATCGCTTCCGAGGTGAGTGTTGGGAATGCATGACCCTCCACAAGACTAAGCCGTGACCTGTATCAGGGGGGGCCACAAGCGCATCTTGTTCTGGTTCTCCTTCGTCTCCACTTCCTCCATTATCAGGGTCTCATCTTCTTCATACTGAACCAACCCTTCCCTCTCCCATTGTTCTACTTCCATTGCTGTCAAGGTTCTCTTAGAAGGACAGTCCTTCCTAAAATGGCCATACCCTTGGCACTGGAAGCATTTAACTCTCCCATCAGTTACAGGTGTGTTGGTTCTAGGGTTCACATGACTCTTCCCCTTGTCTGGTGTTGGTTGGGTTGTAGTTTTTGGGACTTCTCCAATCCTAACCCCAGAAAAAGGTTTGAAAGTGGGTCTGGTAAGGGGTTTGGAAGCAGTGACCTTGGCTTTTCCCATCTTTTCAATCCTCAATGCCAGGTTGACTGCCTCATCAAAGGACCAAACTTGTTGCATTCTAACTCTCATAGCAATCTTAGGATCTAAACCCTCAACAAACCTAGCAATTTTCTGCTCAGGCTTTTCAGTGATCTCACATTGCAGGGTGAGTTGTTCAAAGCTCCTAAGATAAGACTCAACAGATTGTTGGTCTTGTTTCAGCTGGGTCAATTTGATAAACATATCCTGTGTGTAATCTTTAGCTATAAACTTATCCTTCAATTTCTTTTTAAGCTTTAGCCAAGATTTAATAGGTTCCTTGCCTTCTCTCATTCTTTGGCTTTTCAGGGTTTCATACCACAGTGAGGCATAACCTTTGAATTTAAGTATAGAAACTTTGAAAGCTTTCCTGTCAGTATATCCCTTAAATTCAAAGGCTCTCTCAACAGTTCTAATCCAGTCTAACAAATCTTCAGGGTTTAAACTACCATGGAAATCAGGAATTTCTACCTTTATATCTTTGTCTCTCTCCATGTAGATGCCCTCTGCCATAGATTCATCGATGATCGACATGTCTTCTCCATGTTCCTGGTGGTATGGTTGTCCTCTTCCTGCTCCAAAGAAAGCCTCTACCCCCCTGCCGCCTCTCGTAGGGTGGCCTGTTAGGAACTCCTTCTGCAAGAGTGTTGACAATATTTACCAGTTCATTGATTCTTCCTGCTATCTGATCCACCCTGGTCTCAATACCAGTAAATCTCTCTTCACTCATGGGTTATTTTTTTGTAGTTTTGTTGTAGTTAGGGTAAAAATGAACTCACTTTCCTTCCCAAGACTAACACAAGATAGAATCGTGTTAAAACCTTGCTCGATATACCAATTGCGTGTAATGTCCAAGGGTTTAGACAAATACAAATCAAACCAAAGCAAACCAAAAACAATTTCTCAGAATGCAATAAACTTGTGCTAATTAATAAAATTATGAATTGACCTCCTAAAATCATGAAACTTGGCAGTAAATTACTTTGATATAAGAACTACTTCTGAGCAAGAGACCAGGATTTTTTTGAGGACTCAAGGTATTTTTAAGACTCAACTGAATTGACTGTCAGACACAAGGACCGTAATTGAGACAGTTTTAAGGATAATGCTTGAAAGGAGGGTACTTTGGATATAATTATCAACTGAAAAACCCACAGAATACTCACAGGGAATTAAGCTAATAATTTGGGGTGTTAGAGTTAAGAAATTCCATGATTAACACAGAAAGACTCAATGAAACAAACAAAGCAAAGCTAAACTATCCACGTCTAAGCACGGGAAGGTTTATGCTCTACTAACAGTACTTAATCAATAACCACAGTCTAAGCACAGGTTATTATCAAGCCCGACTCTAATCTACAGACTAAGCACAAGATTAAGAGGTTTAAATTTGAGAGAAATCTAAGGTTTCATTCATAAATCATTTGTGTTACAACGATCGAGCTAAGGTCCTTATATAGGCCCTTTTAGGTTACAATCTTGAAAGAAAAACTACATCCAAGGGTCAGGATCTCTCCTCACATGCTGGTAAGAGTCCAAGTACAATATTACAACGGTTTAAAAGCTCTTAATTGTAAACTGGAATGAAAACAAAAGAGAAATGCAGGTGACAGTGACATGTTGTGGTCCTTTGCTGCATTGCTGGCTTTTCTGTTGAATGTAGGCACTTGAGGACGAAATGATTGAGTCCTTGGCATTAAAATTGGCTCTAGGTTGTATCTGGTTTATGGAAAGACAAGCTAAAAGTTCCTTGCATGCTTTTTCCTCATGGTTTAGCCAGAAATGGAAAGATTGCTTTTGTTGTTTGTCAAATTTTGATTCTGTTCGACTTAGTTTTCTATGACTTGCATTGTGATTCTTCCTTGGACCCCTAGGACTTTTCTGAGCTTAGTTTAATGGCCAACCAGCTGGCCATGGTGGCAGCTGGTGGTTGGGCTTGTACTCGTACTTATTAGCCACTAAACCTAGCCCACTCTGGTTGCTTCCTGAAGTGGTTGTGGTGCTGTTTTGGCCTGCTTGCATTTGTGGAGTGTCCTGGTCAGTAGCTCCTGCTGCAGTACTTGTTCATTAGTACATGTGACTCATTATGTGAACCATTTGTCCTTTTTCATTAGTCCTAGTGACGCGGATATGGACCCCATGGAAGAAGTTATGCTCGACATAGAGCACCAATCAAAACCAGGCCCAAATAACACCTTTTTTATGCATGAAAATTGGATGGGTTTACGTAAAAGAGAGGTATTATGCGCGGTTGAAGCTCGAGATCCGCACACCCCTTGATGCCGTGTGGGAACAAAGGAAAAATCAAATGGGAACAAGGGGAGAGGGCCGAATGTGGCGGCACCAAGGGAGAGGAATCCTTGTTTATATTTTTGCATTTTTCAACATAGTTTGAATAAGATTTGACAAAAGGTCTAGGTTGTAAGTTCTATGCATCTAATCATCCTAGAACTTTCAACTAGCATTTAATGTTTTGCTTGGAGGCCAAGGACTTTTTCCTATAAAAGGACCTAGCCTCCCTCATTTGTAACCATCCAAAGTTGAAGTAAAAACATTTTAGAGAGAGAAACTTGTTGGTTTCAATCTTTTTCAAAGAGTCGATGATTTCGAGTCTTGCCTTAAACTAAGGACGTGCTCATGATTTGAGTTGAATTGCTTGACGCGTTTTGAGTAATTCCCCATTGTTATCACTATAGGTCTAGTGATACCAAATATCCCATTGTTTTCGATCTCTTCTCAAGGAATCGAAACAAATATCCTTTATCTTTTGCACAACAAAAACCCAAAAACAAAACAATTAAGTCTTCCGCTACGTATACGCATCAAATGGTATCAGAGCTTCGGCTCTTGATCACCCCAAAAAAATCAAGACGGTCCTAAGGAGGTCCCAATCAGTTGATAGTTGAATATCCAACGCGCTTGGTGTTCAAAGATTAAACTCGGCGAGGTAGTTGAGGTTTAATCGATTGGATCTTGAAGGCACGAATTGAGCAAAAAAAAAAAAAAAAAAAACACTATTCACGGTACTGTTCACGGTACTGTTCACTGACGGGGAAAAAAAAAAAAAAAAAAAACCCCACACATCTTTCTTTTCGAAAAAAAAAAAAAAAAATCAAATACCAATCACCAAACATGAACTTCGACGATCCCAACTTTCTCAAGGATCTTCAAAAGGCCCTAAAGAATTTGCAAGAACACGATCCCAAATGGCAGCCAAGACGTGAACGAGTCATTGACGAGTTCAAAATGAGTGAACTACCCGAGTTCACAGGAGGCACGGATCCCGAGTCTTACCTTGAATGGGAAAGACAAATAGATCGGATGTTTGATTTTAAGGGACTCGATGATGAACAGTGTTGCAAGTACGCCATCTTGAAATTAAGAAATGGGGCTTCATTATGGTATGAAAGCCTTAAGACCAGAAGAGTTCGAGCCGGAAAGGCAAAGATAACATCATGGCACGTGCTTAAACTCAAATTACGGAAAAGATATGTACCCGCCACACATAGGCTCACAACCTATCGTAAGATCACCGATCTTACCCAAGGAAGGCTAAGTGTCCTGGAATACATTAACGAATTTACAAATCTAGCCTTGATGGGAGACTTGGTGGAGGATGAGGACATAAGAATGGCGCGATTCCTACGAGGTCTAAACCGCAACATCGCCCATGTTGTCGAGTTACAGAATTACTCAGATTTCGATACCTTGTGTAGCATGTGTCTCAAAGTGGAGGCACAAGGAAAGACGAAGGTCGCAACCACCTATGGCGAGAATAGCCGGACTTGGAAAAATGAGAACAACTCAAGGACAAGCACCACGGGAAATACCACCGATCCCAAGACGACTCCTACCTCCAGTGCTGCTATCAAACCGCCCGCCTCAAAGGAAAATAGCTACACGCAGATTCGGTGTTTTAAATGTCAGGGGTTTGGACATTTCAAAAATGCGTGCCCGAATCAACGAACCATCACACTAAGAGAGGCCGTGGAATGTCCTGATGAGCTGTTCGAAGAGGAGCAAAGAACTGAGGGTATTTTTAATTTAGAAGGAGATGAGGAAGAGGCACCCGCTGGGAACGCCGAAGACTACGTCGCTCCTAGTTATGATTGCAATCTGGTTCTCCGAACCCTGCAAGCTCAAACGTCGCCCATTGAAACGGAGCAACGAAGTCAAATATTCCACACCAAATGCCAAGTGAAGGACAAATGGTGTAGCCTAATCATTGACGGAGGCAGTTGCACCAACGTGGCCTCAACAGAAATGGTGGAGAAATTAAAACTACCCACGATCCCTCACCCAAAACCATACGCCTTGCATTGGTTGGATGACGAGAATAAGGTGAAAATCACTAAGCAAGTGAGGGTGGCACTAACCATGGGATCTTACAACGACGACATCCTATGCGATGTTGTACCAATGGATGCATGTCATGTCCTATTAGGACGACCTTGGCAGTATGACCGGGATGTGGTGCATCGCGGTCGAAGCAACGAGTACGAGTTGGTAAGTAAGGGAAAAAGAATTGTCTTAAAACCAATGGCGCCAGGTGAAGTACGTTCTATGAGTGCCAAGCGTGGGACGACCACTAGCATGACCATGCTTGCTAGTGAGAAAGAGGTGGACGAGGCCATTATCAATGGCAACCAGGTTTACCTAATGATGGTCAATGAGACTTCTAGCAATGAAAGCAAGGATGGACGATTAATCTCGCTCTTGGATGAGTTCAAAGATGTTTTCCCCGAGGAACTACCCGCTGGGTTACCACCTATTCGTGGGATCGAACACCAAATCGACCTCCTGCCCGGAGCTCCTTTGCCAAACAAAGCCGCCTATCGGTGCAATCCGATGGAGACCAAGGAGTTACAGCGGCAAATCGAAGAGCTAATGGAACGAGGCTATGTACGCGAAAGCATGAGTCCATGTGCCGTCCCTACACTACTTGTTCCAAAGAAGGATGGGACGTGGCGAATGTGCATCGATAGCCGAGCCGTGAACAACATCACTATCAAGTATCGGTTTCCAATTCCGAGGCTTGATGATATGCTCGACGAGTTACATGGAGCCGAGATCTTCTCTAAAGTTGATTTGAGGAGTGGTTATCACCAAATTCGGATGAGAGAAGGGGACGAGTGGAAAACTGCGTTTAAAACTAAGCATGGCTTATACGAGTGGACGGTTATGCCCTTCGGCTTGACAAACGCTCCAAGCACCTTTATGCGCCTCATGAACGAAATACTCAAGCCTTTCCTAGGCAGATTTGTAGTCGTTTACTTGGA
Source organism: Silene latifolia (assembly GCF_048544455.1). Lineage (NCBI taxonomy): Eukaryota > Viridiplantae > Streptophyta > Magnoliopsida > Caryophyllales > Caryophyllaceae > Silene > Silene latifolia. The sequence goes on along the minus strand of NC_133534.1, from coordinate 214,985,695 downwards.
CGACATCTTGATCTGATCGGAGCAAGGATGATCACTTCCAACATCTTCGTAAGGTGTTCAACACACTTCGGGAGCAACAACTCTATGGTAAGAAGGAGAAGTGCTCGTTCTTAGTCGAGAGCGTTATCTTTCTTGGATACCGGGTTTCTAAGGAAGGGGTCTCCGTCGATCAATCCAAGATTGAGGCAATCAAATCGTGGCCTGTTCGAAAAATCACGAAGTCCGATCCTTTCACGGACTTGCTTCATTCTATCGGAGGTTCATTCGGGATTTCAGCACCATCGCTAGCCCTATCACTGAATGTACAAAGAAAGGAACTTTCGCATGGACTCCAGCTGCTCAACGGGCATTCGAGACAATTACCCAAAAACTTTATGAGGCACCATTGTTGGCACTCCCGGATTTCACCCGCCCGTTCGAAGTCGAATGTGACGCAAGCGGTGTTGGAATTGGAGCCGTGCTAGTGCAAGGAAAGCGACCCATCGCTTACTTCTCGAAAAACCGAACGGGGCCAGGCTCAATTACTCGACTTACGACAAGGAATTCTATGCGATCGTAAGGGCCCTACAACATTGGAGTCACTATCTCCGACCAAGTCATTTCATCCTGCACTCGGACCACGAATCATTGAAACATATCAATGGGCAACAAAAGTTGAACTCAAGGCATGCCAAGTGGGTGGAATTTTTGCAATCCTTCCATTTCTCTTCCAAATACAAGACTGGCAAAAGTAACGTGGTGGCCGATGCTCTCTCGCGGCGATACTCATTATTGACAGTGCTCGATATCCGACATCGGGATTCGAGACATTAAAGGAATCCTACGAAAACGACCCCGACTTTGGGGAAGTCTTCAAGAATTGCGAGAACGGGGCTCATGAAGAATTCATTACGCAAGACGGTTTCCTTTTCAAAGGAAACAGACTTTGTGTCCCAAAGCTCCCGATCCGAGAACTACTTATTCGAGAAGCCCATGGAGGTGGACTTGGGGGACATTTTGGAGTAAACAAGACTGTGGATATTCTCAAGGAACATTTCTATTGGCCACGATTTGCAAGGAGACGTGCAAGCAATAGTGCGAAAATGCATTACATGTCACATGGCCAAAAGCAAATTCCAACCTGGGGAGTATGTGCCATTGCCTATCCCGTGTCGACCTTGGGAAGATATATCCATGGATTTCATCGTGGCGTTACCGCGAACACAGAGAGGCAAAGATGCGATCATGGTAGTAGTCGACCGATTCTCAAAGATGGCCCATTTTATCGCCTGTCACAAAACCGATGACGCCAGCAATGTGGCGGACTTGTATTTTCGGGAAGTCTTACGACTCCACGAGATCCCAAGAACAATCGTCTCCGATCGGGATTCCAAATTCCTAAGCTACTTCTGGAAAACGTTATGGAAAAGGGTGGGAACTAAGCTTTTGTTCAGCACTCCTCATCACCCCCAGACGGACGGACAAACGGAGGTCACGAACCGCACTGGGAACAATGCTTTGCGAAGTCCGGTGAGTAAAACTCGAGAAAGATTGGGATTTGAAACTCGCGCACGCTGAGTTCGCATATAACCGCTCCCCAACTTATGCAACAAAGCACTCCCCATTTGAGGTCGTATATGGTATAAACCCGTATTTACCACTAGACCTCATTCCCCTACCCAAGGATGAAATCATACACAAGGATGCGGAATCCAAATTGAAATCAATGATCAAACTACATGATCAAGTCAGGGCAAGAATTGAGAAAATTAATGAAATGTACAAGCGCAAAGCAAACAAAACCCGCCAGCCAAGATCCTTCAACGAAGGAGACCTCGTGTGGTTACACTTAAGGAAGGAGCGTTTTCCGAACAAACGCAAGAACAAACTCATGCCGCGAGCAGAAGGTCCCTACAAGGTAATATCAAAGGTAGGCGACAACGCATACAAGATCGAGTTGCCCGGAGAATATGGGGTACACGCCACTTTCAACGTCGGGGATCTATCTCCTTACATTGACGACGATGGAATTAAGGAATTGAGGGCAATTCCTTTTCAAGAAGGAGGAGATGACGCGGATATGGACCCCATGGAAGAAGTTATGCTCGACATAGAGCACCAATCAAAACCAGGCCCAAATAACACCTTTTTTATGCATGAAAATTGGATGGGTTTACGTAAAAGAGAGGTATTATGCGCGGTTGAAGCTCGAGATCCGCACACCCCTTGATGCCGTGTGGGAACAAAGGAAAAATCAAATGGGAACAAGGGGAGAGGGCCGAATGTGGCGGCACCAAGGGAGAGGAATCCTAGTTTATATTTTTGCATTTTTCAACATAGTTTGAATAAGATTTGACAAAAGGTCTAGGTTGTAAGTTCTATGCATCTAATCATCCTAGAACTTTCAACTAGCATTTAATGTTTTGCTTGGAGGCCAAGGACTTTTTCCTATAAAAGGACCTAGCCTCCCTCATTTGTAACCATCCAAAATTGAAGTAAAAACATTTTAGAGAGAGAAACTTATTGGTTTCAATCTTTTTCAAAGAGTCGATGATTTCGAGTCTTGCCTTAAACTAAGGACGTGCTCCGCAGTTTGAGTTGAATTGCTTGACGCGTTTCGAGTAATTCCCCATTGTTATCACTATAGGTCTAGTGATACCAAATATCCCATTGTTTTCGATCTCTTCTCAAGAATCGAAACAAATATCCTTTATCTTTTGCACAACAAAAACCCAAAAACAAAACAATTAAGTCTTCCGCTACGTATACGCATCACCTAGTGACTCGTTGTGTTAAAATAATTGTACTTGTTCATTAGTCCATGTGACTCGTTGTGTGAACCATTTGTCCTTGTTCATTAGCCCTTGTGACTTGTTGTGTGAACCATTTATCCTTGTTTATTAGTAAATGTGACTCATTGTGTGACCAACTTGTCCTTGTTCATTAGTCCTTGTGACTCGTTGTGTTAAACAATTGTACTTGATCATTTGTCCATGTGACTCGTGGTTTGAACCATTTGTTCTTGTTCATTAGCCCTTGTGACTCGTTGTGGGAACCATTTGTCATTGTTTATTAGTAAATGTGACTCGTTAGGTTAAAATTTATCCTTGTTCATTAGTACTTGTGACTCGTTGTGTTAAAACAATTGTACTTGTTCATTAGTCCATGTGACTCCTTGTGTGAACCATTTGCCCTTGTTCATTAGTCCTAGTGACTCGTTGTGTTAAAACAATTTTACTTGTTCATTAGTCCTTGTGACTCGTTGTGTAAGCCATTTGTCCTTATTCATTAGTCCTTGTGACTTGTTCATTAGTCCATGTAACTCGTTGTGTGAACCATTTGTCCATGTTTATTTGTCCTTGTGACTCGTTTTGTTAAACAATTGTAATTGTTCATTAGTCCATGTGACTAGTTGTGTGAACCATATGTCCTTGTTCATTAGTCCTTGTGACTCGTTGTGTTAAACAATTGTACTTGTTCATTAGTCCATGTGACTCGTTGTGTGAACCATTTGTCCTTTTTTATTAGTAAATGTGACTCGTTGTGTGAACCATTTATCCTTGTTCATTAGTCCTTGTGACTCGTTGTGTTAAAACAATTGTACTTGTTCATTAGTACATGTGACTCATTGTGTGAACCATTTCTCCTTGTTCATTAGTCCTAGTGACTCGTGTTAAAACAATTATACTTATTCAGTTGTCCTTGTGACTCGTTGTGTAAACCATTTGTCCTTGTCCATTAGTCCTTGTGACTCGTTGTGTTAAAACAATTGTACTTGTTCATTAGTCCATGTGACTCGTTGTGTGAACCATTTGTCCTTGTTCATTAGCCCTTGTGACTCGTTGTTTTAAAAAAAATTGTAATTGTTCATTAAATTAATTTCCGTGTCCATAAATTGTTTTGACGCTAGTTTGGTTTATTTAAAATATAATTAAATTAATTTCCGTCTCATATTTTATATAAAGATAATTCGTTAATATCGTCCTTTCACATAATTATTTTAGGTGGCTCATATGTGGTTGAAGATGAAGAGTAATTTTGGGTTTTAGAAGCTTTCTCAAGTTATTACTTGTCTCTTTGCTAGCGTAAGGTAACTATTCCGAGTTACTCGACGAATTAATGTCACATTAGTAGTTAATGTTGTGCCTGTTGTTTGTTAAGTGTTTAGGTGATTGATAATGTGTTACTTTCGTTTTTCACATGATAGAAATTAGAAATAGCATGAGAATTATATTGTGATAAATTTTATGATTTGGGCCAAAGCAGGCCAAGACTCTGAGCTGGGCCAGATTGACCGAACGAGTTTGGTCAAACTAGGTTTAAACCAGTCAGCCTCGATTTGACCGATGACCCGTCGCGGGACTCGGGTCGAGGGTTTGTCTTTGAGGTGAGATTGGTTGTTATTGGAAATTTTATGTTATGTCTTGATATTTGTAATTATCATTTCACATGTTGGTTGTTGGATGAATTGGCTGCCTTATACTTCAGTCTTGTTGCCTCTTTGCCATTTTAGCTTGTTCTCATGAATTATGAAATTAACGGTTAGCTGGAATTTGGATTATTATTGATAATGGAGATATTGTTGGATTGTCAGCTGAATTGGGTATCCTACTTGTCTTGTGTGGTGTGGGCTAAAGTATTCAAACTGGGACTAGCTGGGACTAGGTCCTAGGTGAGTATTTCGGCCTTTATCATAGATAGGTCATTATAGTCTTTGACGAGTGTATGTTCACTGCTTAATAGCCTCTGTGTTCCTGACTTGGTGGGTTTATATCCAAGTTGGGGCATGACCTCGTTACTTATTTTGAGAGTAAGTGGTCAGCTTAAGTACTAGCCAACCCTTTGGTGGACTCCTTAGGGTACTCACATGGTTTTATACAATTGTGGGTCTTGGGTGCGGTGGTGTGTATCCGCATGTCTAGGTCTCAAGGCAGATTTTAGGCTAGGGTTGTGTTGTGTCTTGGCCATGTTTTGATAGAACCTCTGAGCCAAGATACCGGTTCGATTACCTTCCCTACCTCGTGGTATAGACTCGAGTTACAGAGTGACTATTGACCGTACTAAGAACTTATGCCTGTCTTTGATATATTGCCTTTTCTTGTTTGATGATTCTATGAATCATAGAAGGTGAGATGCAAGCCGGCTATGGTTGATAGAGTTTGGATTCCTGGATGTTATGTGATTCACATGATAGTGTAGTATGAGTCGGTCTAGTATTCACATGCTAGGACTATGTGTTGTTATATTGTTGTTCACATGATAAGCACGATTGTCTAGCATCTATATGCTAAGGCTATGTGTTATTCATATTCATATTCTTATGTTTACATGTTATATTAATTATGACATTTCGTGGCTGGGAGAACTCGGAGTTACTCCCCACGATGGGTGGCTTTCGCATTTGTATAAAATGCGATTTGAAGTAGGTGATGCATATATGGGGTACATGGACGAGCTAGCGAGCAAAGTAACCTTGGGAGCTAGATTGACTTTATTATATTGTGACCCTTAAATATTTTTATGTCACATACTTTTTAGGGACATATGTCTCCCTTTCTCATATTTGGTTTGTACAACTTTGTTTCGCGATTTTAGCGATGTTTCATTCATGAGATTTATTTTGGACCTTGCATGTTTGACACCTTCCCATTTGGATATCTTTAGAACAGGTTCAGGTTTTAAAAAATTACAGGTTTTTACTATAATGAACCTATTACAAACATATCCATGCAGTTTTATTCTAGAATTACGTGTTTATTTTTCCGCAATAAATGAGGGTGTCACAGTTGGTATCAGAGCATATTTGCTCCCGACGCACGTTTGTGCACCCCAATATAAATAACTTGACCTTAAAATAATAAACTTGAGAGATGGGTAAGATGGGTAGACTTAGGACCTTATGTTGTAGTCTCTTTGTGTTTGCTCTTTGTTAGGTACTAACCTGTTTGTTGATTGTCATTTAATAATTGTTGCGTTCTTGGATCAATGACCGTGAGCTTATCTATAGCTAATGGAGTTATTACCCTTATTATAAAAAAAAAAAATTTGAACTAAAGGTTTTGAAAATATTTTAATGTTTTTCACTGGTTTTAACGTCAATTAGTGTTAAAGCTTGTTATTGGAGACGTCTGATAATTAGTTTTATCATTTGTTGGTGTAAAAATGTATTTTTATGTCTTTGAATTGGAATATTGATGTTCTTGAGTGATCGCCAAGAGTATCTTCGTTCCATTGAAAGGACACTTATATTTTAAGAAGATCAAGATTTAGTGCCTATTGCTGAGGATTGAAGATTTGTTCAACCTTTGAAGAATTCTTCTACTTCCTTGAAGATGTTTCTCGTTATTTTTGTATCTCGCCTTATTCTTAATGTTACACCCCGTATTTTATTAAGTTGGATAAAATTCTTTTAATTGCTATTTTGAATTTAATTACATCATTTAACGATTTATATATATATGCTTAGCTAATTAATTAATTTCATCATAATTCGATACGTTAATTTTAATAATCATTAATAAGTTTATTTAAAGTTAGTTCGAGTTTATTGAAATTAGTTCGAGTTTATTTATTTAATAATTTCCGTTTCTTTACGAGTCCTTATGAAAGTTGCTTTAAGTGAACCCGAGATGGATTTTGGGAACAAAACCGTCCAATTAGCTATTTTGAGCTTATTTCACTAAATTAGCAATTTTTATTAATATCCGTTAGTTTTGTAAAAATCGCTAATAATTCCGATTCAAGCTAATATTGTATTATTTACGTTAACTAGCTGAGTTTATTTTATTTTCACTCATTAAATTTATTTATTATTGATTCCGTTTTATTACTGAAACTTTTACTTAAACCGGTTAAATTTAACTCGAAACGGTTTTAATAACTATCGAAGTTTCTTAACGATGAAGAAACATACGTATAATAAATAGCAGGCAGGCAAGCTGCTCCCTCATTTCTGAAACAAATCAAACCGAGAAAGGCCACAATTCACCCGGTTTTGGACCTTGCACAAGATTGAGGTCTAACATGAATTCCGTCTAAGAAGTCGTGCCTTTTTCCAGCATGGGATTAATCTTTGGTGAGTTTGGGACGTTTTTGTGTAGGAACTTGTATCCCAAAGCCGT